>NC_136517.1:57693716-57696216 GCF_053919585.1 Euprymna scolopes | reverse complement strand
TTCAGCTCGAAAAACATACAGTGTTTACCGATGTATTGGAACATTCAAGATGGCGTCTGATTCTCTCTTTAACACGGTAAGTTTGGGAAAAGGTGTTATAAATAAAAACCCAGATAAAATACTGTTAAAAACTCACTCAATATATGTTACCGTGACATAGATTGACATATATTCGGCGGGTTTTTAATAGTATTTTGTATAGTTTTTTATTTATAACACCTTTTCCCAAACTTACCGTGTTAAAGAGAGAATCAGACGCCATCTTGAATTTTCCAAGTCATCGGTAAACACTGTATGTTTTTCGAGCTGAATAAATATGTTGGGTTTGTATTACTGTACACATAGATTTGAAGAGGTTGTCAAAAAACAAATATATAACAAATAAATGTTATCAAAGGCAAGATAAGTTACTTTTCTACCTAACTGGATATATTTTTCGTATTTTTATTCAATGTAACATGTTTATTCAGCTCGAAAACCATACAGTGTTTACCGATGTATTGGAACATTCAAGATGGAGTCTGATTCTCTCTTTAACACGGTAAGTTTGGGAAAAGATGTTATAAATAAAAAACCGGATAAAATACTGTTAAAAACTCTCTCAATACATGTTACTGTGACATAGGTTGACATATATTCGGCGGGTTTTTAATAGTATTTTGTATAGTTTTTATTTATCTTGCCTTTGATAACATTTATTTGTTATATATTTGTTTTTTGACAACTTTTTCGAATCTATGTGTACAGTAATACAAACCCGTATTTTGTATAGTTTTTTATTTATAACACCTTTTTCCAAAATTACGTATTAAAGAGGGTGTGAGACGCCATCTTGAATTTTCAAATACATCGGTAAACACTGTATGTTTTTCGAGCTGAATAAATATGTTACATTGAATAAAAACACAAAAAATATACCCAGTTTGGCAGAAAAGTAACTTATCTTGCCTTTGATAACATTTATTTGGTATATATTTGTACCCCCCCCCAAAAAAAAACAAATTAGAGTGGTCGGTGTTCTGTAGTAGCGTATTTGGATATTTACCAAAAAAAATATATTTAGGTTTGGCTATAAATTCCTAAACTTATTTCACCCTAAATAATTTAGGTGACTGAAATAGGAATCTAATTGAATCTTTAATTTCCTGAATAGTATCCGATAATTCATTTTTCATCGAGTTATATCGAATACATTAATACGGACTTTAGGGGCTTTTTTCGTAATGTTACTGTAAAAATTATTTTTTATTGTTACAAATTACGATGCTTTAAAAAAAGCAAAAATAAATTCTTGCGTTTTTTATTTACTACTGAAAACCATAACTTTAGTAAAGGTATTTTTTGTTTAAACAAAATAAAACATTTTCACTAAGAATTAAGTAAAAATAAGTAGTTCATTATATTCTGCGATCATTATTTGAAAAATACTGCAATTTTCATTAAAATTCGTTAATTTCCTGATTTTTGGTGAATTTTTAAGTAAAGGGAGGAGTCAAAATGTGTATACACTTTGAGCGTCGGCATTCATTTTGAGACGACGTGTGGTTAATTTAAATATCCAGTTTGGCAGAAAAGTAAATTATCTTGCCTTTGATAACATTTATTTTTTATATATTTGTTTTCTGACAACTTTTTCGAATCTATGTGTACAGTAATACAAACCCAAACTTCGGAGGTTGGAATCCCCCACCCCACCTAAAATGTACTTGGAAAAATCGATTTTATAGTGAGATTTAAGAATGGTTAGTCGAAAAAAAAGGTGAAAAAGAAAACAAATAATCCATAAATAATTGTTACCAAAGGCAATAAATGCTACTTTTTTTTATTCACATTGAATATTTCCAAGCGCTTTTCTTTATTTTTTAATAATCTAATGCCAAATTGTGTGGGTGCCGAATACCTCCAGATTTTCTAGAATTTCCCGCTAGATTGTAACCGAAATCTCCAGATCTAGCAGGAAAACCGCTAAATTGTAACACTGGTCACGTGACAGGAAGCAGTATTAAATAATTGTCCCTAAATAAACAAAAATGGCCTCTCGGTAAAAAGAAATTCACCTTTTTATCATAGAAAAATTAAGTATAATGCTATAATTACAAAGAAATATATAAAAACACACATGGATATAGTAAACATATTATAACCAAAACGTGGAAGCCATCCGTCCAGTGGTTTTTTAGTCAATTCATTCCGAACGAACCAACATTTACATTTTTATATATATAGATGTATATAGATATACATATATATACATATACATATATATATGAATATATATATGTATATATATGCATGTATATAAATGTATATATATATATACGTGTATGTGTATATATATGCATGTATATATATATATATCTATGTTTATATGTATATATGTATGTGTATATATATATGCATATATGTATATATGTATGTGTATATATATATGCATATATGTATATATGTATGTGCATATATAGATGTATATATATGTATATAGTTATGTATATATGTATGT
>NC_136517.1:57681216-57683716 GCF_053919585.1 Euprymna scolopes | reverse complement strand
TATTCTCCTTAAGACAACGTTTAAACAGTTTTGTAAGTATGGGCGCTAGTTCAGGTTGAAGTTTATTGAGTACTATAATTGGAATACCATCAGGGCCAGTTGCTTTACTGGAATCAAGTTTTTTGATTAGCTTCGCAACATCACGTACAGATATACGTATATCACATAGCGTGTTTTCTGATACAGGAGGAAATATTGGGGGTTGGCGGTCTTGGTCGCAAAGGGTAGAATTAGCTGCAAAGTTCTTGACAAAGAGTTTGGCTTTGTCTGATGCTGACGAGATTACCTCAGGTCCATTGATAATAGTTGGGATGGAGCACACGCTTCTGTTCAGGATTCTGTTTGCTATTTGCCAAAACTGGTGGGAACCAAGCCGCTGCTCAGCTACTTTGGACTTAACAGATTGAGCATACAACTCTCTTGCGTTCCTTATTACTTTCTTACAATGGTTGCTGGCAGTCCTGAAAATGGCTTTAGTTTCCATACATCTATTACGTTTGAAGCAGTGGAAAAAGTGATTTCTGTGCGCAATGGCAGCAGCACATTCTGGAGAGAACCATGGCTGGCTGTTAGGTTTTTGCTGAAACTTTTTAGAGGGTATGAAATGGTCAATACCTACAATTAACCATTCAGTTAGGTCTAATACTATAGAGGACACATCCTTTTTAAACATGGAATGCAGAGGTAGATCAGATATAAATGTACGGAAGCTATCCCAGTCAGCCTTAGTGTATCGATATACTGTACGATGAAGAGGTACGTCTGGGGACTTATTACATTTCATTTTTATCTTAATTGATACAACAGAGTGGTCAGAAGATTCAAGAGGCGACAGAACAGAAACTGAACATAGTTCAGGGCAAGTTGTGAGAAAAAGGTCTAGTAGGCTAGCATACTGGCCGTCATTATCGGGCACACGGGTAGGTTCCTGAACAATCTGAGTGAGGTCATAGGCAATGGAGAAATCATGACAGAACCTCCCCTCATCATCGGTCTTGTTTGAGTGGGTCAACCATTCGACGTTGTGAACATTGAAGTCTCCACATACGTGAATGTTAGCTGAAGGATAAGTAGAAAGGATTTGGTCAATTTTCTCAGATATGCTTTGAAAGATAGTAACTCCGCTATTGTGGAGGCGATAGAGAGTAAATATAAATGCAGTAGTGTGAGCTAAAGCAACCCGGAAGCACATATAGGGTAAGTTAGGATCTTCCCTGGAGATGTCCCTCCCACATGGAAAGCTATCTTTAATATAGGCACATATTCCATGCCCATGGCGATCTTGGGGGTCAGATTTAGAAGTTAAGTTAGAGTATCCTGTAATTGCAAACTCATCTAGGGAAATAGCCTGTCCAATGCCAGTTTCACTTAAAAATAAAAGGTCTGGTTTAGTCTCCTGTAATTGGGTTTCAACCTCTGGAAGGTTAGAACGTAGACCCCTGATGTTGGAGAAGGAGACATGGTAGTAGGGGTCTACGTTGGAAGTTGGAGAACCGGGTTTAATCGTGTATTTTTTCTTGAAACTTGTCATGATGAAATTTTGGAATTTGTGGACTAGGTCGACAGATTTACTTAGAGCAGGACAGAGAGGGGAAACTAAGAGAGAAAAAGAAACGAAGAATTTTTTTTTTTTTTTGTACCACATGATAAGGTAAAGCCGTAACAATTACCCACTAGTATGGCATCGAGAGGCCCCACCAGAAGCTACTGCATGGTCCAGATTCCATTCACCAAATGGCAATACAGCAGCCCCAGTACTTTGCACCTGCTGATAGGACAGCCTCCTTAGTGGTTAATCCAAGGTTCGGGTCCCTGACTATCAGGCGGATAACGTCAGCCCAGACAAAACGTTTACCTCCAGCACCCTTACTAGTGACATGGCTACAAGGATAGACATAGAAACAGAAAATTTCCACCAACTCTGCCAACTGTTCGCGCAAAAATACTGCCAACCTAGAAAACAGCTTTTTCTTCTCCCTTTGTCAGAAAAATCACTCATTTAAAAAAATGAGGACTGAGGGACAAATAAGAAGAAGCGAGAGTAACAGGAGCTGCCGATAACGCATCCACAATGCGTTTTCTACTCTCCATTAAAAAAAAAAAAAAAAAAAAAAACTATTAAGTATTGTACTTAATAAAAGTCCAACTGACGTATTTAAGGGAAAGTATGGTGATAGATTCCCCTCTCACGAACTAAAAATGAGTACAATTAGGTAATCTATTTTTGCAATCAACTCGGTAAATAAATAAACATTTATGGACGAGAAAAAAAAAAAAAAAAGCTAGCATTTAATACAACAGAAATACATAAATTAAATACTGAAATAAAATGTAGTTATTAATATTTGAATCTAAAAATAAAAAGTGCGAATTAGTAGAGAAAATCACTTATCACAACAACGCTTCCGTCTCCAAACTAGTGAAGAATTTAACTTTTAATAGCGTTCAGAAGATTTTTTTTTTTTTTAAATTAACCGTTAAGAGAAAGCGTGATTTTATT
>NC_136517.1:57181216-57678716 GCF_053919585.1 Euprymna scolopes | reverse complement strand
GCTGTATGTAGGAGGATGTCAACAACTGCAAAAACCTTACATATCATCTTCCCTAACTGAGATATACATGCAATTGGGGGATACTTGTGAATTTGATATTCCCTAGAAACTTCTTCCCTCAGAGGAAGCCGGTTTGATCTACCTCGAGTGAATACCACTTTGTTTGTTTGTTGGTTCTTTGTTGATTCAAACATAGATGATATGTGATGACTTAATCATGAAATGATTCCTACAAATGCTAAAAAGCAAATGACTCTAGTCACTACACTCTTTCTTTTTCACTTTGTTGGAATTAACTAACCACCTCACTTCCCAAAGCAAAGAAGTTTTCACAGAAACGTGTGAACTCAAAATATTTTCAACCAATGAAAATTGTTCCACACCCCAAAACGTTACACATCTATATGAAGTAGTAAGCCAGTGCAAGCTTATTATAAGACTTATAAGACTTGGTCAACAAAATTAGTTTTCATCAAAATTCTCAAGCCAAATGCAGTACCGAAGGATCTCTAGAAAGTTTAACCTCACCTAACACACACACACACACACACACACACACACACACACACACACACACACACACACCATGCCTTTGGCTGATGTGGAAGCAAAAAGGCCTCAATGACTCGCATACCAGCTTTCTTCATTTCGTGCCACATTTGTACACACTAACAAGAGTCAGGCAAACAGAAACGAATTGCTACTTATCCAGTCACAAAAGTAAACCAATGCACATATACTCAATGTCATGCTTCAAAACTTACATACGCTTATCATTCACACTATGAACATATTGACCTCTACAATTCAAAATATTGTTAACCCAACTTTCTTTTCCTAACATGTTTGCATAAATTAACATTTTCGATATTGAAAGTAACTTTTCTATTCTTATCTCTTGTATAAAAAAGTTTTGTTATAAAATTTCGTTTTTCTAAATTTTTGCATTTACAAAACTCTGTTTATGTTTTAGTTAGCATTTGCTAATTGGTGAGTCTTCAATTCGTTTAATGTTTCATTGTATTTTCATTTTTATATGCATGTCCATATATGTATTCTTCACTTTCTGTCTTCGGTAAAACATATAACTTTCATACTCCAATCTATATTAATTTTCAATGTGGTTCTTAGCTACACACAAAGACACTATCGTCGTCCAAAATAACCTACTAAAGCCAGGGATCACACCACAAACTTGTGGCTTCTTGGCGTTCAATAGACACAGATATACGGGGAAAGATATTAATTTTTTTTTTTTTTTTTTTTTTTTTTAGGGGTTGGACTTTATGGAGGAAAATTTCTAAATAGTTATGGCTATTCTTGCTTCATTTTTCAAAATTTGTTTACTGTTCGGTCAATTAACGAATAAAGTGCAGTAAGTACAATAGGAAATTGCACTTGACTTACATAAAATCTGCCCCTCCTCACTAACCTATCAGACATAAAACAGCCAACTTTATCCTGATGGCTGTCACTTCTTGAGGAAGCACCAGTAAGCTTTATAACTGTATCACAATGAAACATCAGTTCCTGTTTGATCACTGGAGTTAAGCAAGATTGAGTCTGGCCAGTATTTAATTGGCATGTTAGATATATGGTAGATTGAAATTGATGTGTTAGACAACAAGCATACTAAGCTACTCTTTTTTTTTGTTCTTTTGGCTTTCTTCTTCTTCCCTTTTCACTTCTTTCGTCTTGATATGATTCCAGACGAATGCTAAAAAGAAATTCGCTTTAATTGCTACCTTATTTCTTTCTTTGCTTTGGTTGAGATTCACTCTCTTCATTACTTCCAAAGCAAGTTGATTTTCACTGGAATGTGTGAACTGAAAATATTTTCCAACCAATAAAAACCCATTTCACATTCCAAAACTAACAACCCTGCATGAAATTCAATGAGCCTATAAAACAGTGGCTTGGTGAACAGAAATTCAAAATTTTTCTGGGGCACCTGTGACACAACACATCTTCCTTTACTCTCAACATCCACAATGCCCATCCTAGAAGACTGGAAGAAGCCACTCTGAAATTCCTTTAAACCTGCCGCTCTACTTCCAGTGAATGCAGCCACCCAGAAGGTAAACTTTGAACAAAGTTTCCAACACTTTTGTTTACTTCTTATTCACAACTTTAAAACTTCTCAACAAACTTTTGTCTTTCATTCATCAGTACATGTATGTTAATTGTTAGTGATGTTCTTGGCACTTTTCAAAGATGTACAATCAGCAAAATACACTACCTGTAGCCAGGAGTGGCACAACAGATATTCCTTTATGAATATCTAGTGGTTTCGTTTGGCTCATAATCTTAGAATTCATCACCGGAAGATGACTTGAAGTGGTAAGAAGAAGAATATGAACATGCTGAATATACACAAGGGCATTTTATTCATCATCTCACCAATTACCCTAGTTGTGTTATTAGTTGTAGAATAAACACCTAAGAAACTTTCAATTAATATTTCATTTCTAGATTGGTCATTGGTAATTTTGTTAGAGAGGCTTCTATATGTCACACTACTATCAACTACTACTTGTATTATTTGGATTATTCGGACTACTGTTCTCATCTTGAGTTTTATTCACCCAATGCTTCAGTCGATGTAACCTCTGACCTTCTTTAGGTGTATCTTGTTGAACTCTGGAATCTTTCTGTCAAACTCAAGAATCTGCATGGAATTTCAAACAGGTAGCATGCTGTCATTCTTTCAGCCATGACTGGGTAGAAGTATTAAGTAATTTGCAATTATATTCTTAGTACCGTCCACACTGAGGATTGAACCTTCAGCCTCCAGAAGAGTGTCACTTGGAACTGAATTGTTATTAAGTACTTTATTTGTTACACTATAGGTCCTTAAAGGAACGGGAGCCTGCTACCTATGTGGATTAAATAAAAGGTTCCATTAGAAATTTGTGCAGATTGCCAAGTGCGACACAAAGATTCCCAAGTTTGACAAGATACACTTGAAGATGAGTTGTATCATTTGCATTATTCCAACTACTGTTGTAGTCCAAATAATGCAAATTATCAATCCTCATTAAAAAAATTCAGAAGCTTAATAGGATTTAAGTTGATATTTTGTCTCTAGCTGTGAGTTCAAACATTTTCCAATACTATTAATAATGTTAAATTTCAACAGGCTGCTTTCTCCATCTAAGTGATTAATACTGTTAATGAACAAACTGTGCAAATTGAAGTTTCAACCAATTTTCAACATGACGTAAGCTGAAAAGAATTTGACTGAATGAAACTTAACTGAAGCTGCTAAGATTCAATCTTAAGCCATTTACAACTTTTCTTTGTTTATCCATTTAACCCTTTCTTTATTTTAGCTGTATACAACATTTTATTTGGTTTCAGAAATTTTGAAATAAGGATTGATAATATGAATTATTCAAACTACTGTTCTAATCTCTGACATTTTTCATTTTTATTTCTTTTTTTTTCATCTTATTTTCTTTCATCCTTTTTTAATCTTTTTTTTATCCTTTTTTTTTTTAATCCTTTTTCCATCCTCTTTTACATCATATTTTTATTGATCCTTTTTTTTTTCATTTTTTTTTTTTTTTCATTCTTTTTTTCAGTGGGGAGGGAGTATTTTCTACCATAACTAGTAGATTCTGATCAACAAAAGATTGAATCACTTGGTTATCTCTTTGTCACAACGTCCACACCCCCATTCCCACTACGGCCAGCATCTCTCTTTGGTTCGACATTACATAAAATATGTTTAATGGGTGAAAATGCTTGAGATCGATATGAGCTGTCACCTCATTGATATACCCCTCCCCAGTACCACCAAAGTTTGTGGCATTCAAAGAAAGCGTGTTCAGGCATTTATTCTGTTAGAGTCCCACAATGGACACTCTTCAGTCAATCCATTATTCTAGAACTGTGTTGCATAGCATGAGGGGGGGGGGCAATGCATTCCGAGCCAATTGCCAAGTCAGGGAAAACACAGAGTTGTTGAGATTGCTCAAACCCGGCGCCCAACTCCACTCTGAGCAGATCATCTCTTCTGACCATTTCAACTGCCCGACAAGCAAGTTATCAGAGACCCCCTCTCCCTTACTGATCCCCTATAGAGTTCCTTTCTAGAAGTCAGAGAAACCTTTTAAGTGTAGTTTGATACTCTCTGAGGAACTTTGTATTGCCCCTTGGCCTGCAACCACCCTCAACTGAATGCTCGTAAATGAGGTCGAGAAAGGCACTATCAACTGTAGGATTCTATGCAGATTTCTCTGACTAAGGTTGATTCAGGAAGGGCAGTTTCTCGGCATCTTGATAGATCAAGTTGGGCATTTTCAAGTCTCCATCGCGTGGATGCTGAATACAAACCTGTCTGCAAATGCAATGCCTTTTCCTATCCCAAAGAGGGAGAATAGGAGGTGCTGGAGGACTTTTAGGTCTTTTGCAGTCGGGGGAAATACAGCCAATCGATACAGGATGAAAAGAAAGACGTAAGTGGCCCACACCTCATCTGTAGCCTTTAAGGAGAGTTTCCTCCAAAGCCAAATCGATGCTTCAATCTTTGATTGTACCTCCAACCAATTCTTTTTGTGTTGGAGGCCCACTCTGGACCACATGGCAAGTATTCAAACCGAGCCATCCATCCAGTTGAAAGAAATCATGTTGTGGTGTTACAGCTCCAGGCATCCAATTACAGATACTACACTTTGATCCTAGCTTGAAGGTCAAGATGGTGTATTTTAATTTGTTTCACAGCCAACACAATAATAGTGAGATCAAATGAAATTTTAAAAATTGTATTTTTTGCATTATATCGTCATTGATCAGACACTAAAAAGCAAGTAGAGAATGATAATGTAGATATGAACATGAAATCGTCTTAGCATATTGTAATATAAATTATTTATTCATAAATAGGCTGAAGCATAAATCTGTCTAATATAAATATTCCGCTTTCGTACACCAAACTTTTTGCCTTTTCATGATGCACACAAAAATAAATAGCATTTACTTTGCAGAATTGTTTTTCTATTAGTCACACACATAGAATTCCTAAACACAGCATAATTATGATAAACTAAGCGAAGTGCTTGCAATAATCAATTTATAGTCAACATATCTATCTGTATATATAAAGTAAAATATGTGTATACAGGGGTAGTTCCAAAAGTAAAGCCTCCTATTTTTTAACTCAAGAAGTTGAAGAGCTACAAAGACGGGAGTGGAACCATTAAAATGAGTGGCAGTTTGTGTTCCAGAATTTTTTTTACATAGTCACCACCATTCTGGATGCACTTTTTCTAGGAATTCAATGACACGTCTCTACTTCTAATGCCCGTCCATGACATGGGTTGCTTTCTTAATCTCATACCCTCAATATCTACAACAAAGAGATGAAACTTTCAGGTCATGAATGCATAAGTTCAGTTATAACAATGCAATTTGCAATCCGCTCTGGTTTATTCAGGTGAAAAAAAAAAATAGGAGGCATTACTTTTCGAAGACACCTTGTATTTATGTATATACTAGCAGGGATACCTGGCATTACCCGAGTGTGGAGAGGTTTATGGTAAGGGTATTAATCAACAGATCTCTAAAAAAAAGTGTTTCAAAACCCCCTAAAAAAAATGAAAATAGCAGCGAGTACACATGCGAGTGCAAAAAAAAAAAATAATAATAATTGATCAACAGATCCCTAAAATAAAAAATTAACCAACCCTCTATGATAAATGAAAATAGCAGGAAATACCCGTGTGAGCGAAAAAAAATAAAAAAGAAAGTAGTAAGAAGGCAGGCAGGGTTGAACCTGTTATACTAAAAGGAAAAGGAAGTGAAAAAAAAGGAAACGGTTTAGTTGCCACGACCACGGTGACATATAACGTTGCTACCATTCAAATTAAGCTTAGCCATTGCAAGGCATGAATGACTTTGCAAAAATGTTGATGAAAACGAGTGACCCCTCCTTGTAAAAAACGGCCCACTTGATGGTGAAATAATTAATATTATTGACTGATTTCTGGATATTTGTCATCAAAGAGTCCGAGCTGTCAAACGATACCAATTTTGCAATGTTGGTTGCGTGTGTCGAAAGTTTTAGCAAGACATACAAACATACACATTAACAGACGTTTGAGATTTATATTATAGAAGATGTATATGTATAGGATTAACTCCTAAACTAATGAGCTAATCATTATAAAAATAAGGTACACATGTTACTCAGCATGCTGTCTGGTTAGGCAATACAGTGATTAATGTGGGCACCTTATTTTTTTTAATGAATTTTTACATTTAGTGGGTATGTGCACCTCCCTAAACTCGTTTCCTTCCCAAGAAAAAAAAAATTTAAGATAATCGAAATACAAAATATTTAATAGAGAAAAAAATTGCTATGCATGCAAATTTTTATGTTGCAGTACAATTTTAACAGAACTGGGTCAGGTGTACGTGAGTGTAAATAACTAATAAATCTAGTGTAATTCTGTTTTTTGTAATTCAGAATATATATATATATATATATATTAGCTGTACCCCGTCACGCATTGCTGTGGCTAAGTTTGTTAAAATGGAACACATTCCTCAAGAAAAATTGCATTTTGTTCGTTTATTTACTTTTATTATTTTTTGCAATTTTTTTTTATCAATAAAAGTTGTTTTTCCCCCCCCCCAAATTAATTTTTTACCATAAAATGTTAGGTGAAAGTTTTTTTTTGTTTTTTGTTTTTTTCAGGAAAACTTGCACTTTTTTTTTTTTTTTTTTTAAAGAAATTTGGCAGTAAATGTTTCTTTTTGAAAACGGAATTTTTATTATAAAAAGAACGGATGAATGCTTTATATGAACATTGTAAATAGTTAGGTGAAAATAGAGAAATATTTTTTTTTTCAAGAGACTGTACAAATTTATTTTCAAACAGAAAACATGCTTCCATCATTAATTATGTAAAAAAATAAATAAAGTGTAAAACTTTCTGTTATTAATGTTTGCTAAAAAATAAATACAGTAAACCTCGCTGAAGTGTTAGCATATGCTGCATCTTAAAAAGTTGGTTCATGCTGACAATTAAATAAAATAAACGTTTAAAAATTAGTAAAAATAAGTAAAATCATGAATGACGGATCTTAGGGGGGGGCAAGTAAGTAGGAACAACACAATCATTTGTGTAAAATAATTAATATTCGAGAAATTGTAAACAATAACAAAAATACCTGATACCAAATGCAGTAAAATTCAAGTATCTTTTATACGTGCTGAAAATGTGTTTAAGTTATTTTTACTTCATTTCTTTTATTAAAAGTTGTCTTTCCAACAATAAACTGGTTGCATGTCGTTTAACCATTGGGGACTTCACTCTTGGAAAATTGTATAAAAAATCTATGACTATCACTAACTCTAAATTTGGGAGTGCAACTCGAACTTAGGGTTAGTGGTAGATAAGTCATTTGTTAGGTGTGTCAGAAATTTTGTGAAAAATATTGAATAATTCCACCCCGTTTTCCAAGCTTATAACTCCTCGAAAAATGTAATTCAAGCCCTAATTTTTTTTTTTCAATTAAAAGAGCAAGGACCAAGGTTTCATTTAAAAAAAAAAAAACAAAAAAAAAACGTGGTTTAAAAAAAAAAAAAGGTTTTAAGCATCGGACTTTACCGGTAAATTTCTAAAAAAACACTACTTTTTTTTTTGTTTTAAATTTGAATATATTATTTATTTATCTTCAATTTGTGATATATAACACTTTGGTGAGTGAATTAATTATTTACTTTTTAATAGACATTTCAAAATGGGAAGCGTGAATTAATTCGGTCCCCTGTCTTTCCAAGCTTATAACTACTCGAAAAATATAATTCAACCCCTACTTTTTTTTTGTTTCAATTAAAGGAGCAAGGACCAAGGTTTCATTAAAAAATAAAACAAAAAAAACAAAAAAAAAACAACGTGTTTAAAAAAATAAAAAGGTTTTAAACTTGGGACTTTACAGGTAAATTTCTAAAAAACACTACTTTTTTTTGTCTTAAATTTGAATATATTATCTTTTATATATTTGATCTTTTATCTTCAATTTGTGATATATAAAACTTTGGTGAGTAAATTAATTATTTACTTTTTAATAGACATTTGAAAATGGGGGGGGGCTTGAATTAAAAAAAAAACGTTTGTCTAAAATATTATATTCGGTTTATTGGAAAGAGCATAAAATTTCACATTGACCCTGAAAATATCGTAAAAATTGAATCAATAGAAAAATTTTGATAGATTTTTAAAGTTTAAAAATTGAAAATACTGAGCTTGTAAAATTCAATTAATTTTATTACTGTTTTTTAAAAAATAAAAAAATAATATTTCTATTACTTTTTATACAAGTTTAATAGTTTATTTTGGAAGTATAATCCATAAAGAAAATAAACAACCCACTTTTAAAAGAGAAATTACGAGTTTTTTATTTTTTATTCACAGTTTCGTGTTAGGGGTGTCAAAAATTCATACAAAAATTCTGATACAGCTAGTCATTTAAGGCTTACTCCTTAAGCGATAAGCAGACATTTGTTTATTATTATTTTTTTTATTCAATGTGTAAAATCCACTTTGAACAACATATTTGGAAATTAGAAAAACAAAAAAAACTTTGTTTTAGCATGTTAAAAGTATTTAGTTTGGTAGATAATTAAATTCTACTGTGTTTGGTATAAGTTTTTTTGTTTTTTTTTTGCTGTTGTTTCTTGCTTTTTAGAATTTTTGACTAAGGGGGGTTGCTAAGATCCTATTTTAAACTAAACTACGGAGGTTGGAATGCCCCCCCCCCTAAAATGTATGTGGAAAAATCGATTTTATTGCGAGATTTAAGAATGGTTAGCCGAAAAAAAGGTGAAAAACAAAACAAATAATCAATGAATAATTGTTACCAAAGGTAATAAATGCTACTTTTTTTACTTACATGAATGAGTGTATTGTATGGTTTAAAGTATTTTCAAGCGCTTTTCTTTATTTTTTAATCTAAAATTGCGGGTGTGTGGGTGCAAAATATCTCTAGATTTTCTAGAATTCCCCGCTAGATTGCAAACGAAATCTCCAGATCTAGCAGGAAAACCGCTAAATTGGAAACACTGGTCACGTGATGCAAGCGGTGATAAATAATTGTCCATAAATAAAAAAAAATGGCTTATCAGTACAAAGAAAACCACCTATTTATTATAGAAAAATTAAGTATAATGTTATAATTAAAAAGAGATATATAGAAACACGCATGAGTACAGTAAACATATTATACCAAAATGTCGAAGCAATCATTTATTTAGTTATTTAGACTATTAATTACGAACGAACCAAGAGTTACATTTATATATATATATATATATATATATATATATATATATATATATATATATATATGTACAATGATTGCTACTTCTTAACAGAAGTTTGCCATCTCTTCAGTGTGCATTTTTTAAATCTAGTTTTAATCCTACATGAAAGTACACATATGTGGCATATAAACTTTCCTTCTTGTAAAGGTGATCCCATGATAATATTGTGAATTCCTAAATGTCATGTCAGGCCACTTTTAGACTTGCAGATTAGACCAAAAATATGACAACTTAGCGTTGCTGGATATGTTGTAATAGCCTCTATAAAGACTGTCGTTCCTGTCTTCGATTGTGTGATTTCAGGTGATTTTACAAAACCAGCTTTTGACAAAAGGTAATCTGCCACATGTAGTGCATTTCAGTTCCTGTTGTAATTTCTCTGACATTATATTTTCATCCTGCTTTCTTAAAACACATTTTAAGACAGCAAGATCTACATGCCGCTCTTCAAAAATCTTACAACTTTCTCTGATGGTTTTTCTCCACAGTGATCAATCTTTCGCTTGGGCTTCTCAGTTATGTACATCCATCTCAAGTATTTTCAAGTTGTTTTTCAGAGAATCCTTAAACCTTTTTCTTGGTTTATGTTGTGGTCTTTTACCCCTATATATCTTGCCATAAAACAATTGTTTAGGAAGCCTCTTGACCTCCATCCTAACCAAGTATCCAGTCTAGCGCATCTGATTTTGAATGGTTTTCACTTCCATACTGTTACTATTTGATCATTCAAGAACCACAGTGTCAGGCGTTAGAGTCCTCCAGTTAATGTTAAGTATTCTCCGAATACAAATTTGTCGAAACCTTTCCAATAACTTGAGGTATCTTCTATATGTTGTCCAAATCTCTAACCCAGCATCTAAGCAATAATCTAATAGCAGCATAATGAGAATGCATGCTTCGTAAACACTTAGCTTTGTTTTTAATATGATTCCCTGATCTGACCACACACGTTTCTCCAGTTTGCCAAAAGAGACCAACTGTAATCATTAAAAACAAAAACATCCTTATTTCTTTTAAGCTTGAGTTATGATTTTGTTTGGAAGGAAAATTCTTTTGCTACAGAAGTGACAGAAATCACATGATTAATACTACAACCAATTTCAAAAGCAATCGCCAAATTCGGACAATAAGTGGATGATCATGACCTGTGGAGTAAATATACATGAATGCAAGTTGGCAATAATAGAGGTTAATTTGATTGTCACGCGATTAAGCTGGTTTTCATGAATTCTTGGGTAAAAGGGTTTCAAACAGAGCAGATTTTTAAAAAAAATTGTTTATTACATTTTCACCCCAAACAAGGCACATTGCCACTTTGATGTAGGGGGCTATTATCAGAGACATAAGCATCAGGGGTACTGTGTAGGGAGTTGGACAGCAAGATGTCGGTTCACGTTACACTTGAATTTTTGCATGTCAGTACAGTTGAGAAAGTAGGGATCCGGAAGGGAATTCCAAAGTCTAGCGGTTCTGGGGAAGAAACTACTGAAGTAGAAGGCTCTCTTACATCTAGGGATCTCAACTGTGAAGAGGTGAGATTTAGCTGTTTGTCGGGTTTGTCAAGGGTATTTACGTCGAGGAGGCACAAGTGCTTGCAGTTCGTCAAAACATTCACCGTTAAAGTACTTGTAGAATAGGCAGAGGGATGCAACATTTCATTGGTGGGAGAGGCTGAAGCTTAGATGACAGTTCAGGACCTATCAGATTGGCAAATCTCTTTTGAACCTTGTCTAGGAGCGAGAGACTAATGGCAGATGCACCAACCCAAATATGACAACAATACTCCATACATGGGCGAATGGTGGCCATATAGAGGTACAGGATACTTTCGGGTGTTAGTAGCTTTCTAGCACAGTAGAGAGAACCTACCTTCTTCGCAACGGTCCTGGCAATACTCTCAATGTAATTGTTCCAGCTCATGTTTCCTGTGAACATTAGGCCGAGGAGTTTAAAAGATGTACTTTCAGATAAAGAGTCATTGGCCATTGCTAGTGGTAGTAGAGATGGTTTCTTGCAATTATTGAAGAAAACAAGTTTAGTTTTGGCAGCATTGAATGTGACCATCCATTTCTGTCCCCATTCCACTACAGATTGGAGGTCATCCTCTAATGTTTCTGCCATTTCTTTAGATATGTGTTCATTTGTTTTCCTGTTGTGTCTGTTAAAGAGTGTGGTGTTGTTAGCATATATACCCATCTCACAGACAATTTTGTCAGGGAGGTCATTTATGAATATTCGGAATAATAGATGTCCAAAGATAGACCTTTAAGGCACTCATGCATTTATAACATATTGTTTAGATGTACGACCGTCAAATTTTTCTCTTATCTAAGAAGGATTTAATTATGTTACGTATTCTTCCAGTGATACTGTATGATCTGATTTTCCTGAGAAGACCTTCATGCCATACCCTGTCAAAAGCCTTAGATATATCTAGAGCTACCGCTCTACCCTCTGCCGCTTTGTCCAGTGAATGGTATATACGTTCTGAGATTACAATTAGGATGTCTGCTGTGGAACGGGCTTGCCTAAATCCATATTGTTGGTCAGTCAGAAGTTTAGCATTTGTAAGATGATGGACTAGAGCTTGGTTAATTATGGTCTCAAATATCTTGGCAAAAAGTGGGAGGAGGCTAATGGGGCGATAGTTTACTAGGTCAGTTCTTTCACCAGAATTCTTGAAAACTGATACTACAGAAGCAATTTTCCAGCAGGCAGGAAAGCAAGATTCATTAAGGCATTTGTTGTAAAGTTTGGAGAGAACTGGAGCTACTTCGGCAGAGCACTTTTTTAATAGCACAGCTGGGATGAGATCAGGTCCACATGCTTTTGCAGTGTCAAGATTTTTTATGATAGCATGCACCTGAGAAGGGGTGATTTTTCAGATCGTCTAGTGTGGTGTCTGTCCGCAAAGGAAAGTCAGGGAAGAGGTGGTTAGCAGGGTCCAGTGTGGAGTTGGAGGCAAACCGACTGGCAAGCATGTTAGCCTTCTCAGTTGCAGAGCAAACAACCTCATGGTTGTTGGATAATGGGGAAATTGTTGATTGCCCATTATTTACTACACTGTTGTAGATTTTCCAAAAGTCACGGGTTCCTAATTTCTGTACTTCGGTGCGTTTTCTGGTGGTTTCAGTAAATTCTCTCTTAGCTGTCGCTATTTCTTTCTTGCAGTTACTTCTGGCTTCTATATACTTCTGTCTGTTTGAACTGGACTTATGTTGGTTAAATTTGCGGTACGCATGCTGCCATTGCGCTACAGCAACTGCACAAGTAGAAGTAAACCATTGGGGAGAGTGGGGCTCGCTATATATAAAATTTTCGCGTGGGAACATGTGCTTCAATTGCCGTTTTGAACCATTCAGTGGTCTCATTTGTGCAATGTTCAGCAGGAAGTGAAAAGATATTTTGCCATGGGGCATCCCTGATGAGATCCCTGATGGCTTCTCAGTCAGCCTTTTTATAATATCTTATTGTTTTGAGCAGCGGCTCTTCAGCTTTGGCTCTAGAGTTTAGGGCGATTTCAACCATTACCACTGCATGATCGGCGTTCCCAAGTGGGCTGTGGGCATTTGTTACACAGTCATCGGGAACTGTGGTCAGAAACAGATCTAGAAGTGATGCGTGTTGTTCTTGCTGGTCTGGGAAACGGGTTGGAAACGTAACCATTTGTGATAGGGAATGAGATATAGAGAAGTTATGGGTTGTGCTACCAGCTGCGTCTGTGTAAGTTGAAAATCCAAGCCAGTTGCTGTGGTGGACATTGAAGTCACCAAATACATACACTTGTGCGCTAGTGTTGAGGGGAAAGTGCTGTATCTATGCTGTTAGAGACTTTGTTTATTAGGGTACAGTCCTAGGTCGAGGGAGAGCGGTAGAGAAAATAAAAGTAGCTAGCTAATGTTATGTTGCAGCTTTGGGGAATTTTGCAATATAGACAACAAAACAAAAAAGTGGTAAAAAAACAAACAAATGTTACCAGATGCCAGAAGTTTTTTTGTTTTAACTTATTTTGAAGCATTTATTTATTTTGAAACCCAAGTAGTATTGAGTCTTATATTAGAACAAGGAAAAAATGGCTGACACAAGATGGTCATCTGGGGAGGCTTGATAATCGCTAAAAAATCGAAAATTAAACAAAATACTAGTGGCATTTTTGGATGGAGTTTCTATCATTATTTTGTTTAATTTTCGATTTTTGAGCTCTCATGTCAGCCATTTTTTTTTCTTGTTATAATATAAGACTAGGAACTACTTGTATTTCAAAGTAAATAAATGCTTCAAAATAAGTTAAAACACAAAATCTTATCCAGCTAAATAGAAGAGAAACTTGTTTTGCTTTTAGTAACATTAATTTGTTTTGTGTTTTGTTTTTTAACCATTTCTTCATTTTGTTGTTTATACTTCAAAATACCCCATAAATTTTTTTTTTTAAATATATGGTACGGTGCAGCAAGATGATGGTAAAAATATTTGTCATTAAAAGAATGAAAGGATATTATTTTGTAGAAAAGAAAAAAAAATGGCTGTTGCCAATTGTGCATTTGAAAAAAGACAATTTGGTCAACACTAAAACACGTTTTTTCTTTTCCACTTTTTTTTTTTTGTGTGTGTGTTTTGCTTTGGTTTGATTGCTGTTGCCAAACATTGTATGAGTCATTATTTTTAAATTCTCTTGTCTTTGAATCTGTCTCTCCCTTTCACCCACTCATTTAGCCAATTTAAAGAAATTGCAGATGTGTGTGTGTGTGTGTGTGTGTGTGTGTGTGTGTGTGTGTGTGTGCACCATAAAGGATTTATTTACACTATTTATGACATTATGTATCAATGTGCATATTTACAAATTATTATACTAAAGCTGAGTCAATGAACGTTTGCTACCCTAAAGCTGCTTTTATATATATACTATCGGGGGTACCCGGCATTGCCTGGTTGTAGAAAGGTGGTGTAGGGGGCGGGGATCAAAACAACAGTAGGCACAGCGGATGGTGAAAGGTGTAAAAAAAAAAAAAAAGTGGTAGTAGGCAGACAGGTGCGAACCAGTAACGCAAAAGAGGAAAAGAAGGTGAAAAAGAACTTAACATCTTAGCTGATGCGTCCATCGTGCAACCAGAAGTCGTGAGCGTTGGAATTAAGGGTAGTCAATCAAAAGGAGATGATGACTTGCAAAAATGTTGACGCAAAAACCGACTCAGTTGAGGGTGAAGGAATTAATGTTTTTGGTCAATTTTTCGATATTTATCGTCTGAGAGATCAAGCTTTAAAACGATACTGATTTCATCACATTCTGACATGTCTGTCAGAAATTTTTGTGAGACATACAAACACACACACACACACATATTTTGCTTTTTATGTATTAAACTAGTGGGGGTACCCGGTGTTGCCCAAGTGTTTGGAGGTGTAAAAGAAAAAAAAAAGTGTTAGTAGTCAGGCAGGCTCGAACCTGTGACATGGTGATACGAAGGCAGAAAAGAAAGTGACAGAAAACGTGAGATTTTACCTCTGCATTATGAGGCCATAGAAAGTGAAAAACGTTCAAATTTAGCGATCAAAAAAGTTGACATGCAGAAAGTGAAAGTTAAGTGTATGAGCTCACGCAGGCAAAGAAATGAAATCATGCACTTTCCACTGTATTTGTTTCCCCATGATGGTGGGGGAAACCAACTCCCTCACAAGAGGGAAAGCTCTGGCAGTGTCTTAATGATTAGCAATTGTCTGATATGAAGGGTATTCCTCACAGTCCAAAGCTGATTGCCTTCAAAACATGCTGGCCACGAAGGCCAGTGAATCACTTTTCTTTTGATTCAGTTTCACTTTATTTATACGAGAAAGACAAACAAACACTGGAAACCAGTTTTTTGTTTAAAAACTCACTCAAAATAAATGTAGAGACAACCTCCATTCACAAATCGTAGATATTATGTTCTAGGGAGTATATAAAATATTATGATCTAGGGAGTATATAAAAAGTTCTAAAAAAATAGTAAGCTTCTCGAGACCCCTGCCCCCAAAAAGCCTTTGCTGGACATACAAAAACGCGTGCAACCGTTTTGTCTTTTGTATATATAGATGTCTTATTCTTACAGACACACACACACACACACACTTTAATCACACAAAATATATGCTAAAATAAGAGGTTAGTATAGTTTGCTTAAAACATTGTCTCATGTGTATAAAAAGGTAATTTATAGAAGGCAATACAATGCAAGAGTGTAACAGACAGACAAAAACTGAAGCAAATTAAGACATAATGGTAGAATAAGCTGTGTAGATGCAGTTACAGTTAATTTTATTTTCAGCATATATTGAAAACTCACCTGTGATGAAAACAACAGTTGTTGAAAGTGGCAAAAGAGTTAATAAATTCACCTACCTAGGTAACACAATTGATTTCAGTGTATGGCTGTGAAACATGGTCAATGACAAAACATCAAAATGACACAATCTTGGCTGCAGGAGAAAAATGTCAATCTTACTCTACCAACCTTTATGCGAAAGTTCATAAGGCAATAACGTCTCAACGGATTTGGTCATGTTGCTTGTTGTCAGTCATCTAAAATTCTTCAAAATTGACGTTGATGGCCTAAAGCTACGTGGTAGGCTGCTAAAGACATGGAGAGAATCAGTTGCTGACGACCTAATTCTAGCAGGTGGTATAAGTAAAATCGCAATAGACAGGAAAATTTGGAAGTTATTCATGAAACATCTAATCACATCATGAAACATCTTGACACAAGAAAACAAAAAAAGAATTGTAGGAGCACTAGGAACAGTCCCAAAGAACTTTGGAAAAAAAAAAAACAAGGAGAAATTAGAATTAAGGGGAAGACTGAGACTATAAACAAACAGTAAAGGAAAACCCTGAATGCAGAAACTAGCCCACATAAGCAACAAACACTAACCGACCAGATGGAAACTGCAACAAAAATATATAACCAAGAAAAATTAAGTTAAATATTCCCCACCAAAAAAAAATTGTATTGGCAAAATATCAAATAGTAGAGTCTTTCTCTACATCGTTACACATTTCCCCCATTGGCACAGTTATTAGTCTTTCTCTACATCGTTACACATTTCCCCCATTGGCACAGTTATTAGTCTTTCTCTGCATCGTTACACATTTCTCCCATCGGCACAGTTATTAGTCTTTCTCTACATCGTTACACATTTCTCCCATCATTTTAATACAACTCTGGAGACCGTTTTTGGTCCTCCAATCACAACATAACTTTCAACTCTTGATTTTGATAGCTTCTATTTAATTTTTACAAAAATGAAACATAATAGGTTCCTGTAATTGTGATAGTCTTTGCTAAGAACTCAGTCATCACTCCTCTATTCTAGTTCTAGAAGACTGTTAGCCGGACTTTGCCATTGGAGGGCTGCACCCTTGCTTTCTTTGGAGGTGGTGGATCCAAGTGATTTCACTTTATTGACTGAGTTTTTATTTCTGGATTATAGTAACAGACTCAGGTTTCATAATCAGATTTTTAAAAAATTTTGACTTATCTTCTTAGCATATCTTCAAATTCATCTTCGAGCACGCAATGCGTTTTTGCTTTTGGAAAGATGTCAGCAACCTGGAAATCCATCTATCAGATGCGTTATGCAAATTATCATGTATGATAGTTTCCACAGACTCTGTATTAATCCTGACCTCTTGAACTATTTGACATAGTCATGCATCGATTTTCCAAACTGACAGCCTGAACTCTGCTGACAGATATTTCATCAATGGCAGAAGGGGGGAGCAACCAGTTCTTGGAGCTATTTCTACCTGTTTCCAGCCATGTTTGCCACCATTTTACATGGTCATATGATGGGGCATCATTATCATTCATTTCTTTCATTTTATCAAAAGTCTACTGTGTTGTGCACTTTTTAAATACAAAAACTGGATTATTCTGCAATACTCAACAGGCTCCATTTCACAATTGACCCAGTTCAAACACCTATATATATCAAAAACCACAATTTGTTCATAACTATAATTTGTTATATAGCCCCTAGAGATATAAATCATTGCACATGCAAAATTTCAGCTGAATCGGACAGCAGTAGTGGGGCAAGGACATTAATTATTGAACGCCCCTCATATTACAGTGTGTACGTTAGTAAATCTAGGACTGAATATTATTATTATTATTATTACAGAATTAAATATCATTGTTCTAGCATCCCTAGAACTGACTGATGCTTCATCTCTTTCTGTTTATTTTTATAGACACAGTTTACATTTGTACGGAAGATGCATTTCCAAATAAAAGACTTTACCAGATAATTGAATCTGAAGAGACACGCAGCGTTTTCAAAAAACATTGTAAAGATGGCTACCATCCAGGAGATCATATTTATGTGGAGCACGTTGCTGATGTGGTAAGCACAAAATCATTCCAGTTTCTTTCCTTTCTCAAGCACATTCAGAAGGAAGCAGTAATAATACTTAGATGAGGGTTTATCAAAATAAGATTAGAATTGGAAATTTTTTATGAAAATAAGAGAATGGAAACTTCCATTTAGAAGTTAAATTCTTATGTATTAGCAACTCTCCTTCAGTAGCTATTATATTAGCTAGTGTGAATTCTGACAAGGGTCACATTGAGTGCATGATAATAACCAAGATCTGTAAAGCAGAATTGTTCTCGGAGTTGAATGAAAGTTTAGTGATAAAGTAGGAGAGCTAAAATGCTGTAGACAAAACAAGAGTTGAATGATATCACATTTCTGGACAAGAGAAAAGTAAAGTTTTCAAATCAGTCCTCTCCAGGAAGCCATGCAAATGAGACAGTATATAGAGAATGTAGAAAACCGTGAATGTTACTTCGATGTCTATCTATGTCACTCATTTCATTTCAGTTAGAAAGTTAATAATTATTTATTTCTTAAAATTAAGATAGCATTAGTCTCTCTCCTAAGTCTATTCTCTCCAAATAAAACTTTGTAGAAAATTCTGCAAACGTCTCTCTTGTCTTTCCTGCATAAAAAGTTTTATTTGTTTTAGTTAGACAAGATGATCAACAGCCACTCATGTAACAGTAATGAAGAAAAACAGCAATGATGAAGAGAATAAAAAAAAAATAGCACATATAATCCCCATTTATTGTAATAGAAGATACTACTCACACAGGCAGCAGTGACTCTATTTAGTCTATCAGATAACAGGATTGGGGAAGGAAAAAGAAGAAAAGAAAAACTTAAGTTTGTAGGTGGGTCCATATGGCATTAATTTGCATGTGAGGGGAATAGCAGCTATAAAAGGACGAATTGGAGAGAGCAAAGAGTAAAGTTTTTGACAGCCGAGAGAGAGACAGCAGAGACATTGAAAGTTGCTATTGTAGATTACGGTTTAAATTAAGAGGAGTTGGTACGAATTGCGGCGTTGGTGAGAAAGAAATTCTGACTATTTTATTTTTTCATTACATGTATGTATAAAGACTTTTATTTGGTTTATTGATTACTCATTAATAAAAAAATAACAGTCAGATGTTAGGAATACATGTCAGGATATGACGTCACGAAGAGGAAGTTCAAAATGAAGATGTAACAAACAAGAGAGAAAAGCGTCTTTTTCAAATGTTCAATGCAGTGCTGGATGCATCGTGGTAACTTATCTTTAGAGGATTGCCTTTCACTTAAGTAATGTAGTATGCATGTGGACATATTCCGTTTGCATTTTGTCATATAAAAATATTACATTGGTTTATGTTTTCAAAATCCAAAAAGATTTGGTACTTTTGCAGAATAAGATGCTATTGTTTTATGTAAAACGTCAGAAGGTGCTGAACAAAAAGTTTCATGATTTTTTTTTTTTTTTTTCATGCAAACGCTGGCCAATTTTTTCACTGACAAATATATTATTTCTTTTATTACAAAGATAATTCAATGAAAAATTAATTGAAAGTAATCAAAAACTGTTGGGTTTTTTTTTTTTGTTCTTACAAAAAAATACAATGAATAATTATTGGACAATTGTTACAAAACTTTAAGAAAATTCAAATTCAAATCAAGAAAAAAATCATTGTAAATTAAGTTCCATCAGTAAATATTTATTTTGTGAATAATAAACAACTGATAGTAAACAAAAAATTATTTTTTTATATGTTTTTTCCTTTATTAATAATTTTTAATTTAATTTTCCACATCTAATGGATACCGTAATATTTAGTTTGCTGCACCTTATAACAAAGGTTCATATAAAATTTCAGTCAGATTAGTCAAGTAATTTCCAAGAAAAAGTGGAATGGACAGACAAATTGACAGACTAAGAGAAATGTAATATAGATACTTTAAATAAGTTTCTCTCTTTACATTATATATTTTTTAACATTCTATTTTTGAGTGTTATTGAAGAGAGAATTAAATGTACTGTTTTTACAGGGATTGAACTCCTGATTTTCAGAATTTTGGTATTTAATATACCCACTCGCTCCTAGCTTTACTTCTATTCAAACTTCATTGTCACCTGTAAATATTCAGTAGTGATTGGATGGACTATAAGATGCAGTTACTGATGATTTAAAATAAAAAAACATTCATATTATTTGGATTATTCGGATTACTGTTATCTTGAGTGTTATTTTCACAATATTTCAGTTAATGTAACCTCCGGTCTTCTTCAGATGTATCTCCCAAGAAAGCATGGACTAGACAAAGTGACAGACTAAAAGAAATATAATATGTTTTATTCTCATGGCAGAAGTACACATAATTTTTAATGTTGATATAAAATAAGTTGTGTTTTTTTTTTCAGGAAGGACTGATCCGATTTCTGAAAATGAAGTTACCAGCTCTGATTAAAAGGGGAAAAGTTAGGCTTGTGGTGCTCGATTCAATTGCAGCTGTGTTCCGGTGTGAATATTCTATTCATGAGTCAATCGCACGTGCAAAACATCTATCCATCATTGCCAGAGAGTTGCATCATCTGTGCACAATCCATAATATTCCCATCATCTGCGTGAATCAGGTAATAAAATAACAAATGTACGAGTTATCTAATTCTTTCAAACACTACATTCAGTTTTCCTTAATCTATTTAAGCTATTGAAAATAAAATCAATTTGAAGACAGCTTGATACATACACACAAAAATGATTCTTATAAAGAGATATGTTTTTTGAAAGACATTTTTGAGGATAAATGAAAATATGTTGTTTTGTAATTTTATTCATTAAAGTCTCCTTCAATTTCAATACTGGCTTTAAAGTTAAATTGTAATTACCTACATGCTATGATCAGGTGGTTCTTGTTCATATCGAACATTAGGTGCTTGTGCATTATAATGAGATTTAAAAAAATTTAAGTAAGTTTAAATAAGGAAATTAAACTTTATTTATGAAAAACATCTCTCTTGTCCATCATGTTTTAAACAAAAAAGAAGATAACAATTCAAACTTGCAAGATTTATGTTGTTAATGCTTACAAATTTCCATTAATCGCTTAGAGATGATTTTCTTTATAAATATAAAACTACTTGATTTTTGGAATATAATATTTTGGAATATGATATTTTCGTTTTGTCACAGGTACGTACATCATAGAGATTTTTCTTTATTTTTGTTTTTTTAATATAGGGAGAATTCTGGACATGAACCTATTTTTGTCTTAAAAATTGAAAATTTGATTTGATTTGATGAGATTTGATATTAGTCTGAAACCAAACCTATGCTACTACTTCTATTTATATACTATTGTAGTATCCTTTGATACTTAATTCAGCAAGAGGGTAGTATCTATCCTCTCATCATGAGACCAATCTCCCAAGCATTACCCCCTCCTCCTTTGAAGGGAGTAGTTTAGCATCTGTTCTCACAGGCATTATTTGCTCTTTTGGAGAGTGGTCAATGTAGTATATGCTTATTCGTTGAGATACTATCCTCCCATGAATTACCTCCTCCTTTGGAAGGGGGAGAGGATAATTGACATCAATAAGAAATTTTCACAATCAGTTCTTCATTAGCAAACTTAATACTTGGAAAAAATATACGACTAAAGAGAGCATATTTTTACTAGTCCACTTCTACAGTAGCATCCAAAACTAAGAGACAAAATTTTAAAATCTAGTATTTGTTAGAAATAACAACTGTGAAAAGCTGAAATTTTGACAACTAGTAGTCATTATCATCCATAATAACATACTAAAATTTGAATCATTTGCAAAGGATAGAAAAATAATTATAACAATTACTACCTCCAGTCGGAAATAGTTGGTGCACAAAAATTTTCAGTTTGGTCGGAAATACTTGGTGCATACAAGTTTCAAGTTTTATAAGGCAGTACTTTTGAAAGGAAATACAGGTTAACCAAATAATTATACTTAATTAAATTGACAATTGATTGTACGTGCATTCTTACAATGTATGATTAAATGAATATACAAAAAAATAATGCAAAAAGCTAAAACATCTAACTATTTATTCAATTGTGTTAATTTACTTTTCAATTCTTCTGATATCAAAATTGAAGTGGGAAGTTTTCCTTTTCTTTCTAGCTGTGCTTTTGACATATGCTGAAGCCTGTAATTGTTGCCACCATCAGCCAAAATTATTTGTTCCATTGTCTCCTGCAATGTCAGGAAAACGTTGTTCAACTTTGATTTTTCTAATTCTTGAAAGCTGGTTTCAACTGCTTCAATTAATTCATCAATATTCTTTGGAGCCTTTTGGTGTTGAATGAATTGTATTGTATTGAAGTAACCTAGGTCAAGCACATTCAAATCTGGACTGTTTGCAGGCTGGTTAACCAGTTCAATGTTCAGCCCTAATCTCTCCGATTCTTGTTTGAACACTGTGTCTGTTGGATGTACGTGTGGCTTAGCATTGTCTTGTTGAATTATGATTCGTTGTGTAATGGATCCACTTGGCCATTTGTTCCATGTGGAAACAAGGACCTTTTCAACAAGGAATTCATGAATCTGAATTTTCGTGATTGTATCCATGACTTTAGTTACCATTGTTCCAGCAGGCCTGTTTCTGCTGTTACGTTTAGCCGCCTCTTGTTTGACAAATGGCCAAATTCCAATCTTCCCGTCAAAGTAATATTTGCGATGTGGATCCCAACGGGGTCGAGCCACAGCAGCAAGAAACATTACTTTTGTAATGAAACACTTGCTTTTAGTGGTTCTTAAAGGGTTATGTTCGTCTTTGCCTAAATAAAATGTCCTTCCATTTTGCGTCATGTAAAACCATTTCTCATCAATATGTATGACATCAAACATTTCTCTAAAAGTTCCTCAATTTAAATCCAACTGCGAACGGCAAAAATCAACGCAACATTTCATGTTTTCTATCGTGAGAAGCAGTTTTACAGCATTTGAATGTGCCCGAATTTTGCCATCTTTCATCTTTGCAATCAACGTTGTCTTAGGTATTCCATATGCTTGAGCAGTAAACCTCAAAGTGGTTCTTTTTCTCAAGAGAATGGTGTTTATTTTTGCCAACTGTGAACTATAGTCCTTCTTTTTTCGGCCACAGAGAAACTTGCAGCTCAAAGAATCCATTGGCACCGATATATCGAACATACTGTCTAGTGCTCGTGACCAAATTCTACCTACAGTATTTCTTCCTATACCGAATTTTGTGGCAACGTCTTTGATTGCACCTTGTTCTAGGATGCACCCTTTAGACCTTTGTAGCAACGCTGGCAGAACTGCTGTTCTTGAATTTGTCAGTTCTCTCTTATCACTTGTTTTTACCTTCCACATTGGCATCAACTACATTTTCCATATTTATATAGCCACTGCAGGTATTTTTAAAAATAGATTATATAACAGTCAACAAAGTAATGTGCATAGATTAAACTCTAAATGACTTTTAGAACGAAAACTGTTCTTTTTCAATTAAGCACGCTCTAAAGTACTACCAGTTACCCCCTAAAACATTGAAATGGTGCATGACAAAACCTAAAACGCGGAGTTTTAATTCTGCACCAACTGTTTTCAACCGGAGGTAGTATTTATTTATTTTCAAAATAGGAACGTCCAAAAATAAGGGACAAAATTGAGAAAAACAATGTAAACAGCCAAAAAACAATAAAAATACATGTACAATCAATATTTAGTAAATGAGCCCTTGCTCTCAATGACAGCTGTACATCTTCGACTACAAGAACGAATCAGTTCTTGACAATCCTCGATACTAATTTTAGACCATTCTTCTTGAAGCCTCACCCACAAATCCTCTGTGTTAATGGGATTTCTTTTCATAACTTTCACTCCTAAGGTCTTCCAAAGATTTTCTATTGGATTTAAGTCAGGACTTTGCGGTGGCCAATCCATAATTTCAAAATCTTGCTCGCAAAGGTAACTCATTACCACCTTTGCCTTGTGACATGGGGCATTATTATCTATATATATAAAAGCGAAAATGTGTGTGTATGTATGTTAGCTTGTTGCTTGTTGTGTATGTCCGAGAAAGGCGCTTTTCCGAGAAGCGATCGGTCGACTCACTTCTTCTTAAAACTTTTTATATCACGTCTAAATGATAATATCTACGAGTTAACAACAGGGTTCGCCTGGCTATTTAATTTGCTCTTCTTTGAAAAGATAAATATTCAACATTTTTCGATCGCCGCACGTGCATTAAGCTTTTTCCTATAATAAAAGCGAAACTAATTCTGGCGGCAGAGTTCCGGTCGCGATCGCCGGAAACGTCCGAAAGCAATCAGCTTTGATCAATGTGGAGTTCTCCTTATATCAGATAATTGCTATTCAATTTGGACCATCCCCTTTTTATCGGGGAGCTGGTTTTCCCCACAACATCTTGGGGAAACAAAAAAAAAAATCCTGCCCCGCAGTAAATAAAATACTGCCCCAGTCAAAGTTGACTTCATTACGTACGAGCACCTGCCAAGTTTTAATACTTAAATAAATTCAAACATGTTTCCATTACTATTTCAGGGTGGCCCAGTGGTTAACGTCGCACGTGTTTTTTTCACACTTTAATTTCCAACTTCAACTCAAGGGTTCGGGTTCGATCCTTCATACTTACCTACCAAAACTCTTTTTTTATTTTACCCCCCCCCCCGACACACACACACCCGGGTGTTTTGATTTACCCAAAAACCACACACACCTCCAAACACTCGGGCAACGCCGGGTATCCCCCCGCTAGTCTTACATAAAGTTAGTCCTATCGAAACCTGAATTCTGTATGATTGGCACAACATGATCTTGAACAATGTTTTTATAGATTTATGTGTTTACACAAGTTTGTAATCGGACAAGAGGCCTTGTACCTTGGCTAGAAAACATTCCAAATATCATGACGCTTCCACCCCCAAATTGACAGTTTTCTTAGTACACTTTGCACTTAATCTTTCATGAATACATCTCTTTACATTGTTTTTTCCATCATTTCCAAATAAATTAAACTTGCTTTTATCACTGAAAAATACTTTTGCCCAATTTTCATATGTCCAAATTACATACCTGTTTGCAAACTCTAATCTCTTCTTATTCTTCGAACTAACAAGTGGTTTCTTTCCTGGGATTCGATTAAACAGCCCTATTTCTTGCACTCGTCTAGAAACAATCTGTCTTGACACATTAACACATGAGGTACTATCCATAACCCTTTTAATTTCTGTGCAAAACTTAAAACAGTCCTTTAATGACATACGCTGCATTATTCAATCTTCTCTTGCCGAAGTTTTGTGGGATCTGCCGGTTTTAAAATCACTAACTATTTTGCCAGTATCATTGTAGGATTTAACAACCCTGCCCACAACATTCTTGGAACATTTCACTTTCTCTGAAATCTCTCTAAGGGTGTGTTTTTCCTTGTGTAGCTTCACAATAGCTTTCTCACAGAGTAATCAAGTTTTTGGCGTTTCGGCATGGTGCCGGCTGATGAAACATTTACAAATGACTAAGTAAGACTTATTCTTTAGAGGAAATCAAAAAATTTTAATATAGCATACTGTTTACATTATTTTTCTCAATTTTGTCCCTTACTTTTGGACGTTCCTATTTTGAAAATAAATAATTGTTATAATTCTTTTTCTATCCTTTGCAAATGATTCAAATTTTAGTATGTTATTATGGATAATAACGACTACCAGTTATCAAAGTTTCATCTTTTCACAGTTGTTATTTCTAACAAATATTAGGTTTTAAAATTTTGTCCCTTAGTTTTGGACGCTACTGTACATGTATATAATATAAGCAGCATTTCCTCTGTTTTTATGGCTGTTTGTATTTTCAATTTTTTGTTGTAAAGAAAAGATACTATACTTTAAATTATTTATTTGCAAAAAATATAAAACAGTTTACATTTTAAACATTTTAGGTACAAGGCCATTCAAAAGTTTCAGAAAATGTCTATATCTCAACACATTGTAGACTCCATTGCAAAGAAAACCAAGACAAGGAATAACTCTACTTATTTATTTTCCTTGAAACGTCAGCATTTATTTCCAGGTACTTTCCCAAATAAAATGTAATCCTCATCATCGGTTTGCACACATGTTCTTCTTTTTATAATCTTTTTCTTTGCCTTGCCATGATATCACTTTGCACATGGCTCAGTCATTTGCATACAGCTGCCACACGTCCACATTGTTACACAAAAAGCCATGAAAAAGTTTTTTGGTTTTTTTTGTGAATAGGCATTTTTAAAAGAATAGAAAAAAATCTATATGTTTTTTTTTTTTAAATAAATAATTTTACATTTAATTTATTCATACCAATAATATTGTACAGTCTGCATTCATGCTTGACATTTATAAAAAGGAAATATGTTGTACTTTTAATTTATTCATATCAATAATATCTGAATAATAATAAACTGTTTAGGTTGGGTCTAGTCTATTATATAAATGAACTATTGGGGGTGCCCGTCGTTGCCTGGATGTTTGTAGATGTGTTGAGAAAAAGAAAAAGGCTCGAACCATGACGCGAAGGTGGAAAAGAAAGTGAAAGAAAAGCTGACATCTTACCGCTACGCTATGATTCCACAGGAATTGAAAAGCGTTCAAATTTAGCGATGACAATCATAAAGTTGACTTGCAGAAATGGATAGTTAAGTGAATGAGTTCACGCAGGCGCAGAAATGAACGTCTGGCTTAAGTTAAGAATCACACACTTAACTCTGGCTCTAGTTTCTGCCGTATCTGTTTCCCCAAAAACCATCTTCCTCCAAAAAGGTGGAGCTCTAGCAGTGTCCAAATGAATAGTAATTGTCTGATATGAAGGGTTTCTCCCACATTGATCAAAGCTAAATGCCTTTCTTGGCGTCCCGACCAAGAAGTCCGGCGAATGATTTTATTTAATGCTGGAAATCTTTTTGGGGTTTGTTTACTTTGTTTCAATGCGGGGCAGTTTTCGCTTCCCCATCCCCAAAATGATGTTGGGTAGAAACCGGTTCCCCATTTAAAGGGGATTGTCCAGAAGATCAAAGCTGATTGCTTGTGGACGTTCCCGGCGCGGTGCCAAGAACACCATGTTAGCTTTGAATTAGTTTCGCTTTTTATACGACAAAGGCCAATCAACATGTGAGAAGCCAAAATAGCAATAATTTTGTAAAAGTTTGTAAAAGTAAGTAAATCTAGATGCTACGCACTTTCCCAAATCGTAGATATTATTATATAGGGGGTATATAAACAGTTGTAAACGATAGTACCCCCCCCCGAGCGTGTGTGAAAGAAGTCTTTGCAAGACATACACGAAATGGTCACACACATTTTGCCTTTATATATATAGACTAGCGGGGTACCCGGCATTGCCCGGGTGTTTGGAGGTGTGTGTGCTGTTAAATAAAAAAGAAACGGGGGGGGGGGGGTAGGATTGAACTCGAAGCCCTGAGGCGAAGTTTGAAAATAAAATCGGCCAGCCAGAATGAGTTACTGAAAGATGTTTGAATTTATTTAAGTAAGAACCAAATTGACAGGTGCGCACATGGAAGTCGTAGAGTGTTACGACGACGACGTAAGCAATAGCTATTCAGCAAATAAGGTCAATGATGTCAAATGAGGTTTGTTTGTTATAAGCGAAATAAAAAAAGAAAACATAAAAACGAACGTTAAAACTTAAGCGGGGAGGGGGGTAATCAAAACATTGAAAAAAAACAAAAAAAAAACTAAGGTAAGGCAAACGAACGATGTTAAATGTAAAAATCGAAAAAACAAAAAAGAAGAAAACAGAAAAACGAACACGTGAAAAATGGCTTAAATAAGCCTGTTTCGATATTAAAATTTAAAAAATCGGTGGGTACCTGGGTGTTTTTGGATGTGTGGTCAGGGGTGGATAAGTGAAGTAAAAAAAAAAAAAAAAAACGAAAAACAAACGTTACATGAAAAATGGCTTAAATAACACTGGTTCAATATTTAAATTAAAAAAATCAAAAAAAAAAAGAAAAGAAGACATCTCACACCACGATTCGAACAGAAAACGTTTAGATAACGAACCAACGCACTAACCAACTGAGCGTACATGAAATTTAGTCAGTTTTTCAACTATTTAAAGTAAATCAGGTCATGAAGTCATCTGACGGATGTGTAGAACTTGTCGTCGTCATGAGAGGACCGTTTTTGTTGACACCTGTCGAAAATTGTCGATGTTGGGGTGAAAAAATGAACATTTTTGGCCGATTTTTGCGAAGGATGGAGCTTCAATATGATACCGAGTTTGTGAATTTTTGTTGTGTCTGTCGAAAGTTTTTAGCGGACACACAAACACACATACAAACATACATACATTTTCGCTTTTATATTTATAGATAGATATATTGCTGCTGGGCATCCTGTGGGCGTTCAGCATGAATGAAGACACCATCATATTATTCTAGCCTTTTTGTTAAAACTGTAACAATATTTATCTAAGCAAGTCTATATATTAATACAGTAGTGTGTAGAACAATAAAAAGAGGTGAGTTATTCATTTTTCTTATTTAGTAAACATGACCGTTAAAAAACAATATAAAGTAGTAATTTCAAAAATAAAAAAAATAGATGAATTGAGTGCCATCATCTATAATCGAAAATGAAACCAAAACTTATGAAGAATTCTTCGCAATGAAATTTGCCAGAAAGTGTGACACACAAAAGAACACACACGCTGTCGTATTAATATATAGATAATGAAAAAGAAAGGAGAGAATATCGTCCACTTATTATTTTTTTAAAATGAAAACAAGAGAGTGATATATGAAATGATGAGAAGAGAGAGAGGAGAGAAGAATATAGAGAGAGAAAGATAGGGAACGAGGTAAGTTTTAAAAGAAATATGTTACACACAGTTTTTAACTCTTCTGTTTTGTTTCTGGAGTTTTGAGATGAGGATTAGTAATTTTTTATTATTTAAATTGTTTGGACTACTTTTTTCATCTTTAGTGTTATTTTTACAACGTTTCCGCTAATGTATCCTCTGATCCTCTTGAAGTATATTGTTAAACTCAAGAATTTCTATCAAACTCGGAAATATGTATGGAATTTCAAATGGAACACTTTATTTAATCCACAGGGTAGTATGGTCCGAGTAGAAGTCTTAAGTAATTAATAATTATATTCTTAGTATCACCCGATACATTGAACCTTCAATGTCCAGAAGAGTGTTTTACTTATTACTTTATGTGCCATGTCCCCTTGTGTGGATTAAATGAAGGGTTCCGTTTTAAATCCTGTGTAAACTCCCAAATTTGATCAAAAGATTCCGGAGTTTGACGAGATACACCTGAAGAGTGACGGAGGTTACATGCTCTTTTGTTATCTATAAACCTGAAAAATAGTGGGTAACAATGTTAATGCGATACTATTGATCCCTCAACGCCCCCGCCCTCAATAGTGTTAGGAATAAAAAAATAGAGAGGAAAAATATAACAACAAAATAGAAATAAGTTTATCAGCAGAACAAAGATATAGGAAGTTGTTCACCAAGGCACACAAAGAGAACTAAAATAGGATTGTTAATCAAGGTGTGGCAGTGAATGAGATCAAAAGAGGACGGATATATATTGAGATTTAGTTTACAAACAGTTTTAGGAGTGGTGATGATGAGTTTTGCGAAAATTTACGGACAGTTTTATATTTGCGACAGTTGCGCCTTTGACTCAGTAGAAGGCAGGTCATGGCTTTGAATAGACCGAAATAAACTGACATCAACTGACAACAAAGAGGCGTTGACATACTGTGTAGGTGTGGACGTTAGTGTGTAGAGCATCAGTGGTGTCACACACTCACTCAGTGGGCAACTGATATTTACAGAATATGTTGGAGTTTGTGTTTTTTCATTTGTTTTATTTTTTTATACTTGGGAACCACTGCACGCCTCCCCACTCTCAGCAACTGCGAATGTGAGAGACGATGACACGGTCAGAATAGAAGATGAAAGAAAAAAAAAACCATAGAAACAATGTTGGGGTATGACAGTTGTCAAGGGAGAGGAGTATTTCGTGGTCGTCAGACTAGTATGAAAATCTCTACTGTTATATAAAACGAATTTTGTCCGTGTGTGTGTGTGAGTTCGTTCCCTATGGACTCCTAAACAGTTGAGCAGATTTTTTTTTTTAAATTCACACAAATGTACTTTATATGCCTAGCAGTGTTTTTAATTTTTGTAGCGAAATGTCTTCAATAAGTATCATTAATTGATAATAAAAAGATCCAATGAAAGAAGAAACAGGCGATTTTCACCAAAAATTAACACTTTATACAGCCTAACGTCACAAGTGCATTTGAGAAGATTTATTACTGCACAAGCAGAAAGGCTCAGCATATAAAATCAACAGTAGGTACTTTGATATAATAGGAGGGCCTTCGAAATGAATGTTTCTGTTCAGAGCACAATTGAACCATGATACTTGATTTTTGCATTTTAAACTTTAATTCAAGCCATTACATAAAAATAATTATATAAAATCAGCAGTAAGTTATCTACAGTGCAATGTAAACTACAATGTATTCTGGACTAAATAACTGCTGAGAGGATTGAAAACTGGTCGATTTTACTGATTTGATGATAATAAAATATGGGAGGGTGAAATATTCGTTGATCCTCATTCATTCCTGGGCAACGTTGGTTTTCCCTGCTAGTAATGGATAAAAATTACTTTCAATATCCTAGATTATTTATAAAGAAAATGAAATTATTTATGTTGAGAACTAGTTCAAAAGAACTCTGTTTCCAAATGTTTTTTTGAAGCTGTTTCTACATTATGCCACTGTTGTTTTTCTATATTCCAACAGGTGACAGCATCTCTCAAGAAGCGCTCCTTATCAAGGACGGAGAATATACCGGCACTTGGTTTGTCTTGGGCTAACCATGTAACGACTCGTATCCTCTTATCACGAACTGATCAGATAGTTCCGCTTGAAGCTCTGTCTGCCCACGATGCACAGTCAACAGCCAATCACATGCTGCGTTATCTTGAAGTAAAATTTGGCCCCCATTTACCCCTGACAATCACACCATATTACATTAATCAGTCAGGTATTCATGGTTTGAGCTGTGCAAACACTGAAGGATGGGTGTGAATTTATCATGTGACTCTACTTGTAATGGCAGTGAGTGCATGTTTGACCTCATGATGAATGCCAGATTAGATGTTTCTTACATTTTTTTTTCTTTTTTAATTAAAATTCTTTTTCTTTCATTTTTTTCATTCTTTAAAAAAAAAATTGATTTATTTGATTTTATTTATTTATTTAATTTTTTTTTTTTCAACATTTGAACCATTTTATATTTAGGTGTTCTTTTCAACATTTTTATCTTGTATTTAAGGAAATTTTTCTTTTCCATTTTTTTAATTTAATTTTATTATCTTATTTTCATATTTCAACCATTTTATAGGACATTAAGTGTTTTTTACATTTTTTATTAAAAGTATTTTTTTCTTTTTCCATTTAAAAATAATTTCATTTTTTTTTTTTTTTTTCAAAAGTTCAACCGTTTTATATTTAGGTGTCTTTTCAACATTTTTATTTTGTACTTAAAAAATTGATTTTCCATTTTTTATATTTCATTTTAATTACTTTCATTTTTTTTTTTCCAACCATTTTATACAAAATTTCCTGCATATTTTTAGACATTTCCTTTCCATATTTTGTAAATTTATTTCATTCTGTGTTTAACATTTCGACATTTCTGTTTAATTTTCTTTTCTTTTCCCATGTAAAAAATTTTTTTCTTTCAAGAAATTTAATTTTTGAAAAAGTTTTGTTTCTGATTATCTAGTCTTAATAGTTTAATTGATTTTTTAAATTTATTATATTATGGTTTTTCACCTCTACATATTTTAATTAGTCAATTTAATTTTAGTACATCAATTTAAACTATATATATATATATATATATATATATATATAATACTTTTAAAACTTGACAAGATTTCATTCTTTTAGTATTTTTGATGAAAGATGACACATGAAGGTTGAAAGTCAAAGAAAAGATTTGCAAAAATTGGGAGGTTTAAACTTCTTGGCTTAGGCTGACTATGTAATGACCTGTCATCATCATTTTTGATTTAATATGCATTTTACATGATAACATGCATTGGATGGCTTTTCAGAATTGACTTTCAAACTAGTCTACCACTGACTAGGTTTTTACTTATCCGTCTTTCTTTAAAGTCCATTCTTATCACTCGCTCCCATGTTTTCCTGAGGCTTTTCTTGTGAACTGAACCTGCTATCTCAACTGTTCTACATCTACTTGCCCAAGACCTCTCATTCGTTCTTTAAACGTGACTATAGCAATGAAGTCTCCTGTTCTGCACACATCTCCCTGTATTCTATAGATTTAATCTTCGTCTGAGATCATCAGATTTAACCCTATTTTTAAGACTCATTTTACACATCCATCATACTATTCTCATACCATGCAACGCATGTCTATAACTAGCCAGGTTTAACTTCTATACATTAGAATGCTGCACACACATGCTTGATAGACTCTTCTCTAGGTTGACAGTGGTAACACTCTGCTGGTTAGTAATTACAGAAGTTCCTTGCACTTACTCTATCCACTCCTATATCCTTCTAAAAAGCAGGATTGAAATAACTTTAATAAGAAAACGATACATATTCTTAAGAGGCGTCAATTTCATGTGCACTTTTAATAATTTTAATCATGACGGACTAAACAACTGAGCTTTAATATAGTTATAAAATTTCTATTTCTAATACACCTTCAACTGACAATGACTTACTTCTGTCTCTAGTTATATATAAAGTTATGCGTGTGTATGTGTTTATATATTTGTATGTACAGGATTCACTCCTAAACTAATTAAATGATTATTATGAATTAGACTTTCACATTTTTAACGTGCAAAAGTTATAGACCATTGATTAAGAATGAATTCTTTTTGCTAAATTGATGGTTGAATATAGTTTGTACTCATTGTTGTAGAAATCACTAATCCCTATTAGTATTATTATTCCTCGGACTACTGTTCTCATCTTGAGTGTGATTTTCACGTTTCGGTCAATATAACCTCCGACCTTCTTCAGGTGTATCTTGTCGAACTCAGGAATTTGGACGGAATTTCGAGCGGAACTCTTTATTTACTTCACGGAGGTAGCATGCTTTTGTTCCGTCAGCCATGACTGGATAGAGGTCCTAAGTAATTCACAAATGTATTTTTCGGTTGCCCACACTGAGGATTGAACCTTCAACCTTCAGGAGAATATCACTTTTACAATTGATTTTTCCCAGTATTCTAACCACTGCGCCACGAGTCCTTGCGTGTTCGACAAGATACAGCTGAAGAAGGTCGGAGGTTATATCGACCGAAACGGTGTGAAAATCACACTCAAGATGAGAACAGTAGTCTGATGAATACAAATAACCAATTCTCATCTCAAAAATTCAGAAATGTAATCCTGTTAATCCCTAACTATGCATTGAATGGACACTATAATACTTTCTTTGCTACACCTTATCATAAAGGTCTATACAAAATTTTAATCAATGGCTCAGTAGTTTCAAAGAAAAATTTTAGAGTAAATGTGGTATTGTGGTGACTAATCCTTATTAATTCATAACTGTGCAAATAGTTACTACAATACTTAGTTTATTGCACAGTGTTATGACAAAGGTTCATATACAATTTAAACCAGATCGACCTGGAAATTTTTGAGAAAAAGTGGAGCAGAGAGACAAACTAAGAGAAATATAATATATATATATATATATATATATATATATATATATATATATATATATACTAGCAGGGAGACCCAACGTTGCCTCGGATTGAATGATGATCAACAAATATTTCTCACTCCAAATTTCAATTATAATGTCATTGAAATCTGTGAAAAACTGTCTTTACTCTCCTGGGCATGAAGTTAACAAGAGCTTCACATGTCGCCACGAGAATGCTCTTCCACTTCAATTACGACGTCACGAAGCTGGCAGATATTTGAGACTTTGCACACCTCCACCTTCTGCTTGAGGATGCCCCAAAGATGTTCTATTGGGTTCAAGTCTGGAGACATGCTTGGCCAGTCAATCACCTTTACCCTCAGCCTCTTCAGTTGAGCAGTGGTTGTCTTGGATGTGTGTTTTGGTTCATTGTCATGCTGGAACACTGCTCTGCAACTCAGTTTCTGGAAGGAGGAGATCATGCTCTGCTGCAGTATTTGACAGTACATGTTGGAGTTCATGTTTCCCTTACTGAAATATAACTCTCCAATACCTGCAGCATCATGCAACCCCAGACCATGACATTCCCACCACCATGCTTGACTGTAGGCATGACACACGTTGTACTCCTTACCTGATCGCCACCACAAATGCTTAAGGCCATCAGAACCAAACAAATTAAATTTTGTCTCATCAGACCATAGGACATGGTTCCAGTGATCTATTGGCTTTGTTGACATGTCTTCAGTAAACTGTTTGTGGGCTTTTTTGTGTATTGCTTTCAGAAGAGGCTTCCTCCTGGGGTGACAGCCATGCACACCAATTTGATGTAGTGTGTGCCATATGGTCTGAACACTAACAGGCTGAGCCCCAACCTCTTTAATCTCTGCAGCAATGCTAACAGCACTCCTATGCTGATCTTTCAAGTAAAACATTTGGATGTGATGCTCCCCACGTGCGCTCAGCTTCTTTGGACGACCTACCTGAAGCCTGTTGTGAGTGGACCCTTCTCTTTTTAAATGCTGGATGATCTTAGCCACCGTACTGCAGCTCAGTTTCAAGATGTTAGCAATCTTCTTATAGCTTTGGTCGTCTTTATGTAGTGCAACAATACATTTTTTAAGATCCTCAGAGTTCTTTGCTATGTTGTGCCATGTTGGAACTTTTAGTGACTGGTAAGAGAGAGTGTGTGAGCTGCATTACAAATTTGAATACACCTGCTCCCTATGAACACATAGCATAGTTACACTAATGAGTTACAGGACATTTTGGACGGGAATAAAAGCAGTATTGAATTTAGACATTTAGGAGTGTAGTTTTTAGGATTGTACTCACTTTTTAGGGTTGTAGTTTCTTAGAGGTGTACTCACTTTTGTTGCCAGGGATTTAGCTTTTAATGGCTATATTTTGAGTTATTTTGAGGGTAAAATAAATTAACTTTGTTATATATGCTGCAGACAGACTACTTTTCATTGTGTCAAATAAGCATTTTTTCAGTGTTGTCCCATGAAGAGATATACTTAAATATTTGGAGAAATGTGAGGGGTGTACTCACTTTTGTGGTGCACTTTATATATATATATATATAATGTTTGTGTGTGTGCATATATATAATTTTTATTTCATCAGTTAGGAGGTGGAAGTTTCTACTAAAAAACATGCAGAAAAACATAATAAAATGATAGATGGTTAGTAAAACCTTCCCAAATTAATCAGGATTAAAATGAGCTGTTTACTGTTTTCCAGGGTCTTTCCACTGCCAAAAACAAGTGAATCAATTCCTAGGTGAGGGTGGAGATTACTGGACATATAAAAAACACAAGGATTCATGAACAAATGGGGTGTCTTCGAAGAGAGTTGCAAGGTCGGGTTTGGGACAAAACGAACATATGTCGGAAGATCTCTTATAAAACAGAAAAAATGAGGGCCAGAGCTTATTTATACCACTAGCTAAGAGACTTTAAGTGGATGGATTATGATGAGACCTTAGGTCAGTGCACACCATACCTAGGTAGGGAACAAGTATTCAAACTTGATTTATCCAAAACCCATTAAGTATTGAAAAATCACCAGATTTTGATGTATTATTATTTTAGGTATTTTTTGTCATTGATCAGCTTTTTCATTTTTCATTCAGTATAAGAAAAAAACCCTAAAACCATTGAATTCAAAAAGCCTTGTAAAACATGCCCATCTTTTGTAAAATTAAAGCACTGTATATGACTTCTATTGTATATTCATTTCTTTTCAGGTCTCTGATAGAGACCTAAGGCTTAAAATGTTGCCATGATATTCTGATTGTACACGCACGCATGCATACATGTATTAAATGGACAAAACATTATATAGAGTGTGAACTATGCAGTTAAAAATGTTATTTTTATATTTCCTTAACATGTGAACTGCACGAGATATTATTTTTTCTTTTCTTTTTTATAAAAAAGAAGCTTTTTTTCCCTCCTCTCCCTTGCCAAGAAATTTTTTCCAAATGTTAGCTTTTTCTGTATTTTTTTATGCATATGTCAACTTTTATATTAAAACATTATTTTCTGTGTTCAGTTTTTGTTCGATTATTACCATGAATGCCTCAAAGTTAATTCCATTATTCAAAACTCCAGCCATTTTTTTCTATTTTGGTGATTTCTTTTTTTACCAAACTTTATATTCTGGATATTTATTTTTTAAATTACATTAACTCTTCATATCCTAAACATATATATTATTAGCTGTCCCTATCCAGCGTTGGCTGGTACTGTATTTACTCACACTTTGTTTTGCTTTCCTTTTTTTTTTAAATTATGCTGTTTTTTTTATTAAGAAATATGTTTTTGTTCAAATCCAACCGAATTAACTCTGTATGGATATAAAGTTACATCCCTTTGTTTATGATGGTAACCATTTGGAAGGAATTTCAACCTTGACAAAGTATTTTTTTTGAGAAATTAAATCGAATTACATTTCATTCTTTGTAATAACATGTTACAACAATTCACAAGAAAAACTGATAAACCAGAATCGAATATTCATTTTGTAGGAAGAAAGCTATCGATGAAAAAAGAATGATAAAAAAAAAAATGACTATATATTTTTTAAATTATGCCATTTTTTAAGTAAAATACATTTTTTTTGTTTCAATCAATTTGAAGTAGCTCTTTACAGATTAATACAGAGTTATGTCCCTTCATTATTGTGACGTTTTGGAAAGAATTCCAACCCGGACAAAGTATTTTTTGGGAGAAATAAAATTAAATTACATTTCATTCTTTGTAAAAAATAAAATAAAAAAAAAAAAGACCAACTTTACTTTATATATTTGGTATATAAACTATTACTAGTAGAAAAATAAGATTTCTTAGGTTGGAGTCCAATCTTCTAAAATTTCAGGTATCATAGTTGAGTGTTTGGTCTACCAACTTTAGTAAAAAAAAAAATTTAAAAAAAGATTTAATTTACAGCTGTCAAAATTATTTAATTTATCCTCTTCAAACTGAAGATTATCTGTCGTAATGACTTTGATCAAAATCATTGACTTATAACTATAGACATTTGTTCACCTTTTAAATCTCTTGGTTTATTTATTACTCAAAATGTTATGCCAATCTTGTTTCTACAGCATGCTTACCAGTTCGGTTAACGACTTTTCCATGAATGTGATGCTGTGTGTTCTGTAGCACTATGAAGAGGAATTTTTCCAGTTATTTAGCGATAATTAATGATCGTTTAGCAAATAGAATAATCAGTGCAAAAACAAAAATGTGTACGAGGGGTATTTAATAAGTAATGCCACTGACCGAGATACGCCATAATCACGTTGACACACCAGTTCTCATTAGATCACCAAAGTTAAGCAATGTTGAGCCATTTTGGCGATGTATGTAAGAGAACTTTGGCACCTCCTTGCAAGAACTTCAAAAACCTAACATTGTTATCTCCCCTGACCAGGATATACATGCGGCTGGAGTTCGCTTATGAATTTAATATTCCCTTGACACTTCTTCCTCTGGAGGAAGCCGGTTCAATCTGCTTAGGGTGAATGCCATGTAAAAAAAAAGAAAAAAAATACCCCTGACACACTTCTCATAGCAGTAGAGCAATGAAATTTGTCACAGTTATTAGTCTTTCTCTCTATAGGAACCACTCAGTTATGCATTTCTTTAATGCAGCTCTGGAGACTGTTTTTGTAGAACACCCCTAGGTTTGTTCTCTAACCACAACATAATTTCAAGAATTAAGGCAACATTATCTAAGAATCACTTTCATTTCAAAAACAACTTCATGACCAGGAAAAGGTGAAAGTCAGAGGGTGCAAGGTCAGAAGAGTAAGGGTTTCATAACCATATACCTGTGCTTCTGATCTGGCAACATGCACATTGTGAACTGGAGTATTGTCTTGCAGGCAAACAATACCTTTGTTGATATTGCCCCGCCTCTTGATTTTGATAGCTTCTATTAATTTCTTTAAACGAGAAGCATCATAGCCTCTTGTAACTGAGGTACACTTTGCCAGGAAATTTGTCATCACTAATCCGTCCTGGTCTCAGAAGACTGTGAGCATGACCTTATCAACAGAGGACTGCCCCTTAGTGTTCTTTGAAGTTGGTTAGTCCTTCCACTGCATTGACTGGGTTTTGGTCTTTGAATCCTTGATTGACTAAGGTTTCCTCCCATATAATCAGTCTTTTGAAAACCTTTGACTCATTTTCTTGGCACATCTTAAAATTTATCCTTGAACACTCGACTTGTTCTCACTTCTGGAAAGGTGTCAGTAACCTGGGAATCCATCATACATATGTAAATGGTCAAAAATGATACTTTTCACAGGCTCTGTACTAATCTTGAGTATTTGGGGAATAGTTATGTGTCAATCTTCCAAAATAACAGCTTCAACTCTACCTCGTTAATATGCCTCATTAATCACAGAAAGTGGACGATCAGGTCTCAGAGCTGTTTCTACGGGTTTCCAGCCATGTTTGAATTCATGATGCCAGCGTTTTACAAGGTCATATAATGGGGTAACATTATCATACGGTTCTTTCATTTCATCAAAACCCTACTGCATTGTGCATCCTTTCAAACACAAAACTGGATCACTGCATGATACTAAACAGGCTCCATTTCATACTTGACTCAGTTCAAATACTTGTAGATCAGAAACCATAATTAGTTCAGAGCTGTAATTTGATATACAACCCACAGAGATATAAGTCATTGCACATGTAAAATTTCAGCTAGATTAGGCAACTTGAAGTGGATCTGGGGCATTTCTTATTGAACAGTCTCCGTAGATGCAATGTTACATAATGCAACTATTCAAGTTGTGATTTTACAAGTTATTGTTTAAACTTATTGTACCATGAGCAATGAAACACATTTTTTTAATATTTGTCACCTCGACAGTTTGTGACAAAGAAAAGAGATTTCCTAAAAATGAGTTAAGATGTATGCCATTTTCTGTAACCCACCCCTACCCTATTACATTGTGTATTTCCACCCAGACAGGTCATGCATACTGTTAATCTTTCCTCCCCACTCGATCACCAAATAAACTGCTACATTATCCACCCGCAGACTAGTCATGTGATCGATATCTATATAAGCTCTAAGAATAAGGAGCAAACATAAAGAGTGTCAAATCAGTCGGACAACAACATTGATGAAGAAGGAAAATACGAAATGAACAGATAACAAGAAAGGGAAAAATGCCCTTATCAACTTACATTTATGTTAGAAGAAATGTTTGTGAAAAAAAGCACATGAAATATTAATTTAATACAAAAATTCTAACATTTCCGAATGTGTGCATTTTTTTTTTTTTCTTTTTTTAGAAATAAGAATTTCGGATGTTACATACATATACGAAAACATGCCTGTATATATGCTATTCATTTATTGATTAGATAAATAAATATTAATTTCAAACAAAACAATGTAAATTTTTCGAATGCTTGCATTTTTATTATTTTGTATTTTTCTGATAAAAATTTCCTTACAAATTTTCGCATGCATGCTTGTGGTTCTGTTTTGTTATTTTTAGAAAATTTTCCTGAAACATTTACTGCATTCAAATAATTTTAAGACAATTATAGACATTTATTTTCATACAAAATAGAATTTTTTCGTAACTAATAAATTATAAATAATCATCAGATTTTGAGTAAAATTCCTTTCTTCACATTTTGCAGTTTTTGTACCGAAGTTCAAAGTTCATTGCTATGAATGAATGAATGAAATCCATCACGACCAAAGACGAATACAGTTCATACTTTTAAGGAAATCTTGAACGACAGGGGTCAAATTCTCAGTTCTATTGTCCATTTTTTCTTAAAACCGACACTTCACTTACAGTAGAATAGTTAATTTCCGTGAATATGATTTTCATAACAACAAAAAAAGACATGTAATCACCATTATGAATTTGTTTTGCTTAATCTATTTTATTATAATGTACAAGGACAAAATATTCAAATATATCATATACAACTTGGCTAGTCTATCAATATATATATAAAAGTGAATATGTCTGTCTGTGTGTCTATGTGTCTGTCTACATCTCCCTAAGCAATAACTCTCTCAATTTTAAGTCTACAGACTCGAAATTTGATATACAGGGTAGTGAGATTTGGGGAAATCTTTGTAATCCGTTTTCAGCCAGAAATTTGGCTGCTAAGGGGTCAAAGTTCAACAATTTGACCTTTGAGAATTCTACCAAACTCCTCTGCCAATTTTGGGTCTAAACACTTGAAATTTTAGATCCATGTCCAAGGAACCTATATCTAACTTAATAACTTGATTTGAGCCCAAAACAATAAATGTTAAGGGGTCATAATAGGGATCAAAGTTTAAAAAGATTGACCGCTTTTTTTTTTTTTGCTCAACATACACCTCCAAACATCCGGGCAACGCCGGGCTGAAATGCTAGTATATATATATATATATATATATATATATATATATATATATATATATATATATACATACACACACACATATATATACATATATCTGTCTGTCTGTTTGTGTACATTTTCCTACCAAATAACTCTGTCAATTTTCAGTCTACGGACTCGAAATTTGGCATAAGGGGTATTGAGATTTGGGAAAATCTTTTTAATCGGTTTTCAGCCAGAAATTTTGATTTTAAGGGGTCAAAATTCAACGATTTGACCTTTGAGAACTCTACTAAACTCCTCCGCCAATTTTGGGTCTAAACACTTGAAATTTTAGATATAGATTACTTGGACGGAGATCTAACAATTCTATTTGAGTCCAAAACAATAAATGCTAAGGGGTCAAAATTTAAAAAAGAATTGACGTCTGCAGTCTCTACCAACTTTTCTCTACGGAAGTTAAGGAAGACTATTATATAGAAAGGCATTACCGTACATATTCACACTTTTTAATATATACATATGCACATAAAGTAATGAACAGTACATAGGGTCCAAGCAAAGCCGGGAGAACTGCTAGTAATAAAATAAAATTTGAAAAATATGGTGTGACAAAATGGCTAAAGTTTTTTTCTTGTATATTATTACTATTTAAATATCATTATTATTGACATTATGTACAAAGACCCAGCTAAGAAGGTAGTATTTGTGCTATAGCTATGATTTTACTAATTAAAGAGGAGATAGGTTGTAGAGATCGTTTCATTGTTTGATTGTGTTAGAATTTATGATTTGTACTGATTCAAGAAGTTTTCAGCAAGATTTATTTAGAACAAACTTAATTAGTTAAGCTTGTTTAAAATTAAAAGAATGATCGTGTTATGAAACATGAGAGAAGGGTGCATTCATGGAATTGTATTTTTTTTTTAACATCTGTTTTATGTTCACCAAGCCTTTTCTTTAGTTCGAGTTGAGTTTCACCTACATATATCAGATAACAGTCACTGCATGGGACAGTGTATATGCCTGCGTTAGATGAGGAAAGGGGGCGAAAGTACTTTGTTGTCCTTAATCTCTATCTGATATGATCTGTATCATTCATATTCCTAGTTTGTTTAGAGTGTTAGGATTTGTTGTGTTATGGGTGTGGGCGGACACGAAAAGATACCTGTTTAATAGAGAAGAGTCGGGTGCGTCAGATTTTTGCTTATTTTTATTGGAAAATATTGTTAGGGTTTTTTTTTTTAGCATTAGATATAAAATATGTGGGATATTGTAATATTTACTGTGAGTTAGTAATGTGTTTGAGTTCTTTGTCAAGATATTGGGGACTACAGATAAATTCTAGACTATCTGAGCTATCTGAAACTATAAAAGTCTGATTTTCATAGTTAAGTGATTGAAGTGCCATTTACCTTACCAGAAAATAAGTGGAGCATGAAACAATATCATGAGGTTCATGTGACTTTTATCCATCTCGGATAACGGGATCAAATTTTCCCAACGAGTAATGTTATTTTCTGAGCTGTTTGGATATTCAGTGCATATTAACAATTATATTTAATCTCATTATATGAAATTTCAGATTATCTGTATCTTTAAAAAATTGAAAATTAATAAAGTAAGAAAAAGAATATTATGTTTCTGTTATTTTGAGATGAGGATTAATGATTCATATTATTTGGATTATTCAAATTATTGTTCTCATTAGTTTTATTTAGACAACGTTTTGGTTGATGTAACCTCCAACTTTCTTCAGGTGTATATTGTCAAACTCGGGAATCTTGTGGTTGAATTAAAAAATCTTATTATTGTTATCGAAAATCTTACTGTTGAACTCGAAAATCTTACTGTTGAACTTGGAAATCTGCACAGAATTTTGAAGTAACCCTTTATTTAGTCTCTGATAGTAACATATTCTCATTCATAAGTAGTTTGCAATTGCATTTTTTTTAGTGACACATACACTGAGGATTAAACCTTCAATCTTCAGAAGAATGTAACTTATAAGTGAATTTTACCAAGTACTTTATCCACTATGTCACGGGTCCTTGTGAATAGCACTCAAGATGGGAACAGTTGTCTAAGTAATACAAATAAGAAAAAGAAGTATGTATTAGATCAGTGCAAAAGTTTTTACCGATTTAAAATTTCATCTTGAAAATGAAAACCGTTTTTGAAAATCTTTATTCATAACAATAACGTCTTTGCTCTCTGTGACTTGATTTTATCTGTCAATCAGCTTATAAATATCTCACTCGTACAATTCTTTAGATTTTGATGTGAAAGATGAATCTAATTCAAATTGTATCTCATTTCGCAATGTTAATCTAAGACCATCTAAATGGTTTTATAATTTTCAATGTAATTAATAATCCAAGCAGGTTAAGTCAAGAGAATATGCAGGATGAGGTAAACTTTTCTAATCAAATTCTTCTAAGAGATTTTTGTCCAGTAGTGTTGTGTGAGGACGAGCATTATCATGATGGAAGATAACTCTCTTTCTGTTGACTAAAGATGTTGTTTTTAAATTAACATGGGTAAGTATATTGCAGAAAAATATTAATGATGCTTTAATAATCTGAAAAAAAAAAGTTATAAATTAATCATGGTGACATGCTTAAGTAATAATATGCATAATAATAAATTACTATGATTTAAATTGTCCCTTCTACAACTCATCAAAAACTTTTGCACCAACCTGGTATGTGTATATAGGTATGTTCTGACGTGTAAAGTTTTATTGTTGGATTTTCAAAGTCAAAAGAATGCATTAGTTGAATTGCTGAAAGATTGATCGATCACGAAAAATTGGAAGCAAGTGATAAGACAAGACTGTACAGAATATTATTCCTGATATTCATAAATGACCTCCCTAATAAAATTGTCTCTGATGGTGCCATTCTCTATTACAGACATGAGGGGAAAACGAATATGCATATGTATATAGTAGAATGTAATTGAATGTGGACGTAAATGAATGGTAACATTTAATGCTTCTTTGCAGCAGGCTTGGCAATGCCCTCAATATATTTGTTCCAATTTATGTGAATGTTAAGCCAAGGAGTTTGAATGATGAGCAATCAGTGGCCGAGAAAGTTGTTTTGTAGTTGTTAAAGAACAGAAGCTTAGTCCTAAGAGTAAGCATTCAATGTTACTATCTATTTGGTACAATTCTATTATTTTGCAGATTATAAATGAGGTTGCTTTTTTTGTTTTGTTTTTTTTGTTTTTTGATATTTTTTTCATTTGTTAGAATGTATTGAAAGGTGATCACAATTCAATTATCAGAAAATGTGAAAATATTTGGTAAACAATTTAAGGATTTTTGGCCATCAGTCATTTTGGTTGAAATCTAGAAAAAGTAATTTAAAAAATAATAACAAAAAAATATTTATTTTGAGACAGAAATTTCAGCATTATTTAAATTTTCTGGACTACTGTTCTCATCAACGCTTTAGTCCTATGTAACCTCTGATATTCTTCAGGTATATCTTGTCGAACTTGGCAATCTTTCTGTCGAACTCGGGAATCTGCACAGATTTTGAGTATCATGCGCACTAAAGATTGAGCCTTCAACCTCCAGAAGAGTAACTTACAACTGAATTTTAACAAGTACTTTATCCACTACACCATGGGTCGTTGCGGACAAAGTACAATTGCGAATTACTTATGACTTCTACTCAATCATGGCTGATGGAACAAAAGCATGCTACCTCAGTGGACTAAATAAAGGGTTCTGTTGGAAATTATGTACAAATTCCTGTGTTGATCAGAACGATTCCCGAGTTCTACAAGGTACACCTAAATGAGGTCAAAGGCTACATCAACTGAAACGTTGTGAAAATAACACTCAAGATAAGAAAAGTAATACGAAGAATCCAAATAATCGATCCTCATCTAAAAAATTCAGAAACAGACAGTATTTTATTTATATAATCAAATACCCCACCTCTCCCCCCAAAAACAAGAAAATCATGTAAGAAGAATTATTTTACAAGTTCAAGTGCTGTTTGATTTTTAGCGTATCTTATTGCAATTACTTGAGCTAAGACGAAGTTGGGAATGAAAACATTTCATAGGGTTCAGATGACAGCTATTCTTTTCACGAGATCACATTTCCCAAGCAGTAAAAATATTTCTATACTAATTGTGTAAATTTATTATTGTGTAATGTAATTTGATTCATCTATATAATATTATATATATATATATATATATATATATATATATATATATATACTAGCAAAAGTATCCGTCGTTGACTGGGTTCAAAAACAGCCTACAGAAAATGGACTCTGATTTATGAAAGTATGATAGGTTATGAAAAAGAAGGGTTGTAAAGAGATAGCTTCGTATTTGAAGTATCAAAACCAAAGCAAAATATGATGAAAGTAAAAATAAAATAGATAAACCCCATAATTTATTATACCATACCTGTTCATACTGAAACACTTATTACAATATTCTGTGGATCTATATTAAAAAACCTTGTTAAACTTTGTGACATATTTCCATTCCATGGAGGTCAGGTGCGAACGTACACCCCATAATTTTATTATACCATATTTCTTCAAACTGAAACATAATTATCAAAGTATACTTACACAGATAGATATGAAAAGTCTTTATTAAAGTTTGTGCCTATTTCCATTCTATGGAGGCCAGGCGCGAACGCAGACCCCACAATTTTATTATACCATCCCTATTTAAGTTAAAACATACTTATCAAAGTATTATGTACATCTATATCAAAAACACTTGTAAACGTTTTTTTTTTAATTTTTTATTTCCATACTTTGTGGACCAGGCGCGAACGCAGACCCCACAATTTTAATGAACCACCGTTCTGCAGGATCAAACGTACCCATTCCTGTGTCTCGATACATCTTCTATCATTATATGTAATCAGTTTTTTAAAATAGTCAACCATATAGGAGCCTATTCGTGACCAGACACACACACAGACATTCAGCTTTATATTATAGATATATTATTTATTGAGAGGATGTCAAACGTGTTTTATAAAATGTAAGATTGCTTGTAGTTTCAATGTAGAATACAGAAGGGAAAGAAGCATTATGTAGACTCAGAATAAATAAAGTTGAAAAGCTTGTCAGAAGCAACTCGTAGTAAAAGAAATGGATCCAGTAGTTAAATATCATAAAATATATACTTAATTAAAATTGTCATTGTCCCAAGTGATTTTCCAAGACTGCCTTGTCTACCAACATGCATATCCACAGCAAAAGAACAGGCAATAAATAGTAAGCATTCATACAAATGTATATATTTTTTTAGAATGAGTCACTGCTTATCAAGGCCAAAAGTCACTCGAGGATAAAGGGTTAATGAAATGGATAAATTGCCAGTTGAATGATGAAGAATATTATGAAAGGCTTGAAATGAATGGAATGAACAAGATTTGATAACTTATGCATATGTTTATGACAAGTATTCTATGACATTGCATTTGAAAACGACCATATTGTAGACTGTTGGAAAGCTGTTCCTTAATAATGTTTCACAAACTGGAATTTCTTGGTAATAAACTCAGTTCACAGAAATTCTGTCTGATATTAAGAGGCACACAAAAGGAGAATAGAAAGTTCTTTTCAGTTCTGATAACAAGACATGTTCTTGTTGTGAATGTCTTACCAGAAGAAACCAAAAATTGGAGCTCAGTCGAGCATTTTCCATGGAAATGATGATAGAGCAGAGAAAGACGAGCGAAATCTCTTCTGTGAGAAAAAGGCTGTAGGTGACCTGAGACATATTGAGTAACTCCGCCTGTCCAACTGTTTACTTTAGCAGTCCTTCAACTCTGACAGAACCATTTCTCTTGCAGTCCATCAAGCAATCCTTCAAACTTAGTGTAACCTCAAATATCATTATTGTAGAAGCAAATATTACTACTTAGTAAGTCGCATCTATCTATATAAAAGCCAAGTACGTCCAAGGATGGAATACTGTTGCCATATCTGGGCAGGAGCTGCTAAAAACAGCCTATCCTGCCTTGACAGAGTACAAAATAGACTTCGTGACTTAGTGGGGGATGCCCTTTTCTCTACCCTGCAACTTCTCTCCCACAGAAGAGATGTTGCGAGCCTATCCTTGTTTTATTGTTATTTCCATGGCAGGTGCTCGCCTGAACTCCAATCTCTGGTCCCCCCTCGCCAATCTTTCACGAAAAACACCCGTCTAGCTGAATTCACTGTGAAAAATTTCCCCCACTCTATATCTGTGCCTAAATCAAAACGTGGATTCCATGAACAAAGCTTCTTTCTTAGAACTGCACCCCTGTGGAACTCTGTTCCGTCTGCCTGCTTCCCACCGGACTACAACTTGGATGTGTTCAAGTCCAATGTTAACAAATTCCTAATGAACCGCCCCCTTAAGTAAACACTTCATCAAATCTCCACACTAACGTAATGTACTTGCAATAACCCTTATCCCTGAGTGGCTTCCGGGCCTTGATAAGTGGTGATCACTGAGTAAAAATAAAAAAAAATAAAAAAAATCGATCATGCACTCAACATTAACGTTCCAGCAAAACTATCAACTGAACTAACCATCTGCAAATGTACTTATTAGCAAAATAAAAAGATTCTTTCTATACAGACACCTTTATTATTGGTCCCCCGATTTATCAGAGAGGGACCTATGTTTTCAGTGGTGTCCATTAGTCTGGGATTGCCAGATAACCGGCCATTAGTTTTTCTTGAAATTTTCCCACAAATTGTATTTCATTAAATAGATATGCACAGTAAAAAAAAAAATTTTTTTTGCGAAAATTCCTGTTGCATTCCCAAGAGCTCAAAAGAGGCCACAAATGCCCTAAAATTGCAAAAAAATGACGTTTTTTCTCCATAACTTTTGCCTCATCTATTAGATTTTTCTGAAACTTGGTGAAAATGTGAAGGCAATTGTTTTTCATATAAATTCAGTATCACTGACCCTGGAAAAATTCTGATTCGCATCCCTCAAGAACTTTCAAGGCTAAAAAACAACACTTTTGGGGGCGCTTTTTTTTTTTTTTTTTTTTACTTTACATATTTCTCAAAAACTTTATATGTATGTCTATATAGTGGTTTTCATACCGAGATTTATACAGAAAGAATGCAAATGAAATACAGGCATAATTGTGTTGGGTTGGCCCTTCACACTTCTCACATTCATCATTTCTTCACTATTTTTTGTGGTGTCATCTCACATGCAGTACCAGACAGGGACCATGCATGCATAACTTGTTATTTTCTAATATATAAAGGGCAAATATCTTGTGTGTTTGTATGTACAACTTAGTCAAAATTACAAAACAGACCACCATAAAGTTGGTATTGTCTTCACCGGCATGGCCCTGAAAATATATCTAAAATTTAGAAAAAAATAGTTATTATATGAGGATCAACTGGGCCAGTTTTTGTTAGGGGAAGTACACTCTTTTCTGAATTAAAACGTATGTAATAGTTTTAAAAGAAAACAATGTGTTTATGTATTAATTTTGAAAATTTGTTATTCATTCAGCAAAATCTTCCAGAAATGACATCATTACACTCCAAATTATGGTGGGGGCAGGGAGGGAAAGAAACATGATAATGTTGAATTCAGATGTGGGATGGAGGTCTCCTAAATTTTTGTTTGGTGGTTTCAATAATAGTAATTAATATTACTACTTAGTAAGTCGCATCTGTTATTCAATCCAAAGTGCTCCATTTCCCGGATCGAGCAGGTATGTTTAAAAACCGCATTGGCCAGGAAAAATAGAATGATCTTTAAGCGTCACCATAGAATACAGACCTGGAAGGATTCCTTAAAAACAAAAAAATCATTGACCTTGACCTGCAAGTAGGCCATGTCCAGTTCTTCACATAGAAAATGTACAGTCTGCGATCCAAAATGCACAAGACAAATATAACAATGTGACTTTCAGTTTTGCTGCCATATTTTTTAGTGATCGGACAATTCCAATATTTTTCCTGATTCCAATACAATTACTGATTCTGTTATAATTACAGATTCCGATTTTTTTTTTTAAATATCTAAATATAGAGTTGTTTTCTTTTGTGGTTGGTGGGGGGAGGGGATTGAATTACCAAAAAAATCCATGTAATATGTGCATATAGTTTCACAAATATAAAAATACTCTTATAGTGTGAGTTATATATTTTAGTTTTACTGGTAGTTCAAAATCAATAAATATTTATCATTTCATCATTAATATGAACTGTGGAAAATTAAGTTTTAAATGAAAAACAAAGAAAAAACAATAAAAAGAATTGTTTGGGACATCGGAAAATAGGTACACAATTGTGATTTTAAAACTCATTAGATGCGTTCAATCATAAAAGTATTTTTTGATTGAGTCGAATCTATTAGTGTAAAATAATCTGTATTTTTAATGTTGCGACTGCTTTGTATGTCAACAAAGGAAGCAGAAACTTTAAACATGTCCGAATTAGTTTTGTGGTCTGTCTATTTACTTCTTTCACGTCTGATGTTTATTTTGACTTTTTTCTCATATACATTGTCACAGAAGAAATAAATAGCCACTCTTATCATTAAAAATGAAAACTACTGTCAGAAAAAATTCTTGTCCACCAATTTTCACCCATGAATATCCAACAGTTTTTGCTCCAATTATGCACTTTTGTATTACAATCATGCCCAAATAGGAGCTTAATTTTATTGATAATGGCCCTCTTCAGGTCAAGAATAATCTAGGGATTGTTCAGATAGGCAAAAAAGATATTAATGATTTCCCCTCGCTGATGGATTTAACAATCACTGAGTTAATAGTGAAAGTAGAATACCAAAGTTTGTGGTAATTTGACGCTGATTAAGCCTAACTTCAATAAGTTTCCAAACTTTACTTGTATGGGTACTTTTATTGATAATACACACATGAAACTCTAGTTCGCTTTGAATAAATCTTCTCTGGCTGCAATGCACTTGCTGCACAATTCCAACAACTTCTGGAAGGCCCCATGGAAGTCCTCTTGTGTGAGCATGTCAGTGACCCGCAGCACAGCCTTTTTGATCTCCTCAATTGTCTCATAATGACAGCCACTAAGGTTTTCCTTGAGTTTAGAGAATAGCCAAAATTCACAGGGAGCAAAGTCTGGACTATAGGGAGGGTGACGAACTGACTTGATGCCCATCTTGGTCAAATAGTCTTTGATTTTCTTTGAGTACTCTTGAGACAAACTCATGCAGATCTTCCACATCTTTAGTTCCTCGCAAATAATTGTCTGTACAGTTCCCATACTGACATCAAACTGTGCACTTATTGTTTCTATAGATGGTCTTTATCCATTAAATTCTTTATTTGGCCAATTAACTTTGGTGTTCTGACTTCCTTACTCCTCACATGGTTCTCATTACCTCTCACAGACTCCTTGTCTTCCTTGAATCTCTTATGCCATTCAAAAACTGATGCTCCATTCATGCAAGATGGTCCAAAAGTAGTCTGAAGCATTACATACGTTTCTGTGACATTTTTTTCCAAGTTTAAAACAGATTTTATTGCATATCGTTCTTTTAAAATGTCCTCACGTCCAGATTGCATTTTTGAAATTTATCAGCTCTGACAATCAGGCTTTTGTAGGTTGTATTCCAATTCCTGCTGTAGCTATTCATTTGAATCTGAAATCATAAAAATTGGTCAGTCATCTCATAAGATGTATAGCAATAACATATTGAATTTTCAAGAGTCTATGACAATTTTAAATGTCTGTACAAAAAGTCTGGAAACTTAATGAAGGCACCGCGTAGCTAAATGCTATGATGGCTATATTTATATCTGAAATATAAAAAAGATGTTAATTAGTGTAAAATATGGATGTTTCAACCTTTTAATACTGCTTTGTATGGCTTTGGGTGCTTGCTGACGGCAAAGGAAGCAGAAATTTAAACATGAGTGAATTATTTTTATAAGGTGTCTCTTAACTTCTTCCATGTCTGAGTGCACTCAATAAAAATAAAACTTTTGTATCCTTCTTTGTCTGTTGCGATCTTATCTTTGAGTCTCTCCAAGGTTGTTTGAAAGCCAACCCCCATAGTCAACCCTGCAAAAATCTGACGATCATAAATCCTTTCTTGGGTAACAAAATCCTCTCAAATGGGACCACAAACTTGGCATCTACTGACAAGTGGGCATATAAAGTAGCCCCTACATGTCATCATTGGAAAGACCAGAAAGAAGAAAGAAAGCAACTGAAGGAAAGTGTAAACAAGTTTACGGTTGGCATAACCGTGACAGGCAAATGTGTGTTTTTTTTTTTTTGTAAGTGGAATAAAGAGAAGTGATAAAAATATACCTAATAAAATTTGGTGCAATCACTGAATGGTAACAGTTTCAAAATCACTGCATCGTGTGCAACACTTGATAGCACTTAACTTCTGTATCCGGTACAAATCTCTAATGGGAGCAGCTTTTAAAATAAAACACTCACTCTCTCAATACCGAATTCAACAAAATACTAATGTCTTATGACATCCAGTTGTAAGATACTACTAGGGGGCGGCTATTATACAATGCAACACAATGCAGGGTGTAAAATATCTCCACTGGACCATCTATAAAAAATTAAATATTGAATGCAGCAGCAAGTCCTAAGAACATATACCAGTAAAAAAACAGTTAGAAATAAGTCATACAGCATTCATTATGACTATACAATTCCTACCACTACATATCTAGAAAATGGAGCTCTTAAACCTGATATATTAATATGATAATAAGAAGCAACCTTAGTAAAAGTTAGTGCCCCCAATGATGCTGGCTTAAACAAAGTTGAGAGGAGAAAGATAACAAAATACCAAGGTCTATGTACAACATAAAAAGAAATTGGAATCTGAGGAAGATTTCTATCATTCCAGTAATTATAGGAGTAACCAGACTCATGGAAAGAATTTTTTGAAAATACCTGCGAACCAAGTGTCAGAGAGATATAAACAATTGCACTTAAAGTGAAAATTTGAATCTTAAAAAGATCTCTGTTTGAAATGTATGAGATAGTGGGTGAATATCTGAGATCTGGTAGGATGCCTCATCCACGGCTATAACAAACTGGTAAGAAAAAAAAAAAAATTCATGTAGGTCTAATAAAGGAAAACTTAGCACCTGTGGGACCGGATTTAGTTCTTAATGATTCATAGGATTTTGGACTTTCTCATTATGACCTCCTCCCCCTTCCCCATCTAAATTTAAAAAAAAAATGTTTTTGTTTGTTTCAAGTAAGATATTTGCATTTTCCATCATCATCTTCAGTTTAATGTCTGTTTTACATGCTGGTATGTGTTGGACGGCTTTTAGCAATTGACTTTTAAACTAATCTATCTCTGGCCAGGTCTTTATTAATCTTCCTTTTTATGAAATCCATCTTTATCACCACCACCCCATGTTTTCCTTGCAATTTCCAAATGTTAACTGACTCTGCTACCTCAACTGTTCTATATCTACTAACTGAACCACTCCCATCTATTCTATCAATGTGGTCAAACCAACAAAGTCTTCTGTTCTGCACAAAACTTCATATGCTGTTCAGATTTAGTCTTCCTCTGAGGTCATCAAAACTAAGCCTCTCTTGAAGACTCACATTACACATCCATTATATCATTCTCATGTCATGCTCCATGCAACACATATCCTCAACTCTCACTGGCCAGATTTCCATACATTATTACATTGTGCACATATGCCCAATAGACTCTTTCATTATCCAACAGTGGTAACGTTCTGCTGGTTTGTAATTCAAACATGCATTGAACATTTCAAATCACAAATCATTTGGGTGTTATATGGTGAAAATTGCAGATTAAGTTCTATAATACTTGTAATGTCATAGGCTCGGCTCATGAGATTGAAACCAAAGGCAAAAAGAAAGGAGAAACAGGACGAAAAGATAGACGTGATTTTAATCAGTGCCAGAGTCAAATTGCTTTAGTTTTCACCAGACGCTCTTCATTATTTACAATATCTCAATGCGCATGCCTAGTAGTCTCTTAACTTCCGATATGCAAGGGAGACAAATAATGACAACACTAAAATATTCACTGTGTTGTTGCTACTACTACCACCACTGCGTTAAATAAGATGCTTGAGTTAAATATGCTATCGTTGCTTTCAGTTGTTACATCTAGACACATTTGCTTCAAGATTTGGGGAAAATTTTTTTCTGCCTGTGTTCGCTCTACTATCTTGCATGAAAATGAGACCTCAGCCCCGAACATTTATCATCTGTAATGGCTTTGATGTAATGAGCATATCATGATCGGGTAGATGTATGACTGTAAACTAAAAGACAGGATCACACCAATGATGTTTTACCAGAAACTTGATCAGCGAATGCTAATGAAGCTGGTCAATCAAGTTTTAAGGAGTCTCTATTTCATTGAATCCAACCAAGAGATCTTTTTAAGATTCTAACCGTCCCTTTAAATGCAATAGTCTGTTCTTTCTGGCAATTGATTCACCAAGTACATATGCCAGATAGTCTTAGAAATTCTTTTTCATGAGCCTAGTTGCTCCTATTATTATAACGATAGAACTGTTCCAAGATTCCATTTCTTTTCATGTCATACAAATGACCTTGGTATTTCGTGATCTTCTCCCTCTTACTTCTGATTAACCCAGAATCATTAGGGACACTAGTCTTTTGCTAATAATTTTGAAACCAATTCTAAAATAATTTTTGGCTTCAATTATTATGTCCTTTTGTTGAAAATTTTCTTAATCATTTTGTTCCAGCTGGAGATAGGGCACTTTACCAGATGTCAAACATTTACCCGCTATCTCAGCCATTCCAACCGAGAGATCTTTTTAAGATTCTAACCTTCTCTTTAAGTAAAACTTTCTGGCAACTGCTTCATTGGGTATATTTGCTACATACTTTTTAAAATTCTTTTTCATGAATCCAGTTGCTCGTATAATTATTGGAATGATGAAGATCTTAAGATTCCAGTTTCTTTTCATGTCGTACATAAGACTTTAGTGGTCTTTTTCTTCTCCTTCTAAGTTTTATTTTACTTCAGTCGAATTTCTCAAAACTCAAGGGGCCCACAACCTGGGGATAACACGTGAACTCTATATGAGATACATAGATATTCGAATGTTCCATTTAAGTTCTTTATCTCTCAAATACTGAGTTAGTAAAGAAATTGAGAACATAAATTTCCTCTCCCCAATTAACCATTTTCATACATTCTAGTATATCTTTCATTTTGGTCTCTTGGTCTTAATGGATTCCAGGACAAGAATAAGCTGTGTGTGTGTGTATGATTAGGGTCCAAATGTCTGTCTCCTGTTTCATGCCAATCATACCAGTTGATGACTCGTCCTTGACAATCAATTCGACAGAAACTCAGCCATGTTGACAGTGGTGGCTCTTTTTGTTCTCTTGGGTCATAGTAAGTTTTGTTCAACTCTAGCAGGTCACCCCCGCCCCAGACTTTACCTTTTCGTTTTGAGAGTAGCTAGTTTATAGCTAACTGCATGAGCTACACTTACCAGAGAATACGATAGGGTTGCTCAGACAATTTTTAAGGGGACAGAGACGGTAACGACTGGCTTATTCTCTCCATATTCCAGCCTTGTGCCACGTCTTTCTGCAATGCAAGGTACATACAAGATGTCTTCATTAAGTTTCTTATTGATAATACACACATGAAACTCTAGTCCCATTTGAAGTAATCTCCTCCAGCTGCAATGCACTTGTACTGTTTCAACAATTTCTAGAAGGCTCCATGGAAGTCCTCTTGTGTGAGCATGTCAGTGACCCACCTCAGTTTCATCTCCTCAATTATCTCATAATGACAGCCGCTAAGGTTTTCCTTGAGCTTAGGGAATAGCCAAAAGTCACAGGAAGCAATGTCGGGATTATAGGAAGGGCGAGTAACTGACTTGATGCCCATCTTGAACATGGCAACAGCTTTCTTTCTGATCTTCTCTGAGCACCATTGGGACAAACTTCACGCAAATTTCCCGCATCTTCAGTGCGTCACAAATAATTGTGTGTACAGTTCCCACACTGACATTGAACTGTGCACTTATTGTCTCTATAGACACACGACGGCACTTATCCATTAAATTCTCAACTCAGGTGTTCTGACTTCCTTACTCCTCGCATGCTTTTCATTACCTCTCACAGACTCCTTGCTTTCCTTGAATCTCTTATGCCACTCAGAAATTGATGCTCAATTTATGCAAGATGGCCCAAATGTAGTCTGAAGCATTCCATACATTTCTGTGGCATATTTTCAAGTTTAAAACAGAATTTTATTGTCATATCATTCTTCTAAAGTGTCCTCACGTCCAGATTGCATTTTTGAAATTCACCAGCTGTGACAATCAGGCTTTAGTAGGGTGTATTCCAATTCTTGCTGTAACTATTCATTTGAATCTGAAATCATAAAAATTTGTCAGCCATCTCATAAGATGTATAGCAATAACATACTGAATTTTCAAGAGCCTATGACAATTTTAAATGTCTGTACAAAAAAATCTGGAAACTTATTGAAGGCACCTCGTAAGTACAGAGACTTATTATTAGTAGGATTACGTATGCCTCATGGGCTTATTGCCTCAGGTGGTTCAGTTATGTACAGCGTGCCACTTCTTGTATCAACTCCATAATGTGTTTGGATATCATAGGAATTGGAAAGCATGGCAGACCAAGGGTAATCTGGCTCAAGTATGTTAAGATGTGATATGACTGCATATTATTTGGATAAGAGCATGTGTTGAACAGACGTGAGATGTTGCCTTTGTTGAAATCATAACGCTTTGCTAAAAGTTATTTTTTAAATATGTTGAAAAGTTTTCAATGGAAGAAAAATAATTCTTATCAGTATTTGTTAGATTTACCTGAGATCTGGGTACTGATGGTACTATTTTAGCACACTTACCTGATGCCCCGGTGCCACTAGAGTTTTTACCTTGCCACAAAAATCAACAGAGTCTAGGGCATTTCTGAAATTATTTTTTCCCTGTTCAGTGCGGTATATTGCTCGTCCTGTGCAGTTCTAAGCGGTCTACTCTCCCTGGCTTTGCTTTCTCTCTTCAAGAAGAGGTTGATTTATTGCTAATTGCCAGGATTTTGGAATAGTAACAGAGCAAAGGCAAGAAAAGTTGCAAATTACAAGAAAAAAATGACCACATAATATATTTTTCCCTTAAATTTTGTTGATAATTGAGGAAATGACTTTCAATTGAGAAATAATTTAGGATTCTGCTAAGATAACAGTGTTTATACCGTTAAATATTGATAATTAAAATACATCATTGAATAATGCAAAGCAAATAAAATATATTTTATTTTTAAATTAATGTAAACTTATTTTTTTTAGGTAAATGTTACTTTTAACTGTAACACCATCTAGTTTTTGATTTTAGGAGTTTTCAAGGCTGCTGAAAATGAATCTGGCATTTAAACCAGTCACAAATTTGCCATTCTGTTGTTTTTAAACCTGTTTCTATGGAATATTTTCTTACAGATAACTAATTTTGTAGCTGTTGCATATAGAACCCCCTTCCCACCAAAAAATGGAGACGGAAAACTGCCATGTTGTCAATACCCCCACCACCACAACCGTGTGAGCGCATGAATACAAAAAAAACAGTACAGGTGCAGCATGTTTCCACTCTTAAAAAATCCTCGGGGGGATCACTTTTCTATATTAATTTAACATAAAATGAGCACCCACATTTTGGCCACCATTTTTTTTGTTTATGTTATAAGATAAAGAATTACATTGCTTATTATCCAGAAAACTACTTATTTGCGCAAAATTTAAATGTGACATTCGTTTTTTAGCAAACAAGTTTTTTAAGGTAGGTTTTGTGTTGGTCTACCAGGCCACACAAATAGTCAGTGCTCATTTTATGTTAAATTAATATAGAAAATTGATCCCCCATTTTTTGAAACTATAATTTCTTCATATCCTGGAAACTAGTCTTCTCAATTATTAAATCATTTCTTTCTGATAGGTTCATAAGAGTAGTAGTTGAGGGGCAAAAATCAGAAGCTCACAGTATTAATGCCGGTGTCCCTCAGGGGTCCATCCTGGGCCCAACTCTTTTCCTGATCTACATTAATGATCTTCCAAATCACATCCTTACATCATTTGTAGACATTTATGCTGACGACACTACCATTTATGGTAGCACATCTAAGACAGTAAACGACCAAGTTCTCTCCAATTCTCTCTCCTCTGATCTTGAGCACGTAGTACAATGGGGAAAGGAGTGGCTGGTTACTTTTAATGCATCTAAAACCAAGCTTCTCTCTTTACATCATCAACATTCTAATCCACATCTGGCATCAATTGAAATGAATAGCTCTCGTCTTCAGGAGGCCTCAAGTTTTGACAAGCTTCTTGGCTTGACCATTACTCCTGATCTTAAATGGAACACATACATCAAATCTGTTGCCAAGGCCGCTGGAAAAATGGTGGGATCTTTCTATCGATCCGGTAAATATCTCACTGCTGATGCTATTCTCTATCTATATAAGAGCCAGGTACGTCCAAGGATGGAATACTGTTGCCACATCTGGGCAGGAGCTGCTAGAAAGGACTTGTCCTGCCTTGATAGAGTTCAAAATAGACTTCGTAGCCTCGTAGGAGATGTCCTTTTCTCCTCCTTGCAACCTCTATCTCACAGAAGAGATGTTGCGAGTTTGTCTCTGATGTATCATTATTTTCATGGAAAGTGTTCGACTGAGCTTCAATCTATGGTCCCCCCTCGCCAAACTTTCACAAGAAACACTAGACTAGCTGAAAACATTATCAATAATTTTCCCCACTCTTTATCTGTGCCTAAACCTAAACATAGATTCCATGATCAAAGCTTCTTTCTTAGAACTGCACGCCTGTGAAATTGTCTTCAGTTTTCCTGCTTTCCAGCTTTCTATAATATGGTTGTCTTCAAGTCCAACGTGAACAAATTTCTAATGAGCCGTTCCACTTAAGTTAACAAATTTACCGAACTTCCATTACTATTGATTACTATATTGTCCTTTTGACTACTCTACACTCTTTAACCCTTATCCTTGAGTGGCCTATCGACCTTGATAAGTGGTGACGTTTATGTAACCCCCCCCCCCCCCCAAAAAAAACCTTAAACTATGTAATGGACGATTCCATAGTAACACAAGACTATTTCTCTATATATAAAGTTAGGTATGTGTATATATTTATACATGTCTATGTGAATGATTCACTCTTGAACTAATGAACTAATCATTATAGAATATATATTTTAGTCAACGATTTGACCTTTGAGAACTCTACTAAACTCCTCCGACAATTTTGGGTCTACACACTAGAAATTTCAGATATAGGTTTCTTGGACATGGATCTAACTTAATAACTTGATTTGAGCCCAAAACAATAAATTTTAAGGGGTCAAATTAGGGGTCAAAGTTAAAAAAATTTGACCTCTGTGGTCTCTACCTAATTACTTAGACAATTTCTGGTCTAAACATTTGAAATTTCACATAAAGGATATTCAGAGATAGGGCAAGCTTTTTTATCGGTTTGGGTCGAAAATTTTTAGTTACCAATATATAAATGTATGTATGTATGTTTGCATGTCTGCCAAAAACTTTCGACAGAAGGGACGGATTTTACCAAGATCAGTATTGTTTTGAAGTTCAACCTTTGATACGACAATTATCGAAAATTTGGCTAAAAAAATTAACATCTTAACCTTCAACTAGGCACTTTTCAACAGGGGGGGGGGTCGTTTTTTTCGCCGATATTTTGAAAGACAAGCTCTCCTTTCGATTGTGTAGCCTTAATGTAAACATAAATCACTTCATGTTTGGCAGTGGTCATAACCGCAAAAACGTCAGGTTTGTTTCACCGTTCTTTTCCTCCTTTGTGGGTTCGAGCCTGCTTCCTATTACCACTTTTTTTTTTTGCTCAACATACATATCCATACACCTGGGCAACACCGGGCTGAAATGCTAGTATATATATATATATATATATATATATAAGAAAAAAGAATTAATAAAACATGTTAAAACACTTTAAGAAGAGTTAAAAACATATTTAATTTTCAAAAAGAAGACACAAATTAAGAGGATTCCTCTTAATCCGCAGAGTTTCGAAAGAAATACTTTCCTTCTCATCAGAGAGTGGGAATTAGCAAAATGCGAAATCGGATTTTTGCAAAGTATTTAATGAAACTATATGCCATAGAGCTTACTTGGTAAAAGTTAAAAAATAGTGAAGCAGAGGGAATGGGGAAAAAGGAGAAATGGTTTCACGTGAAGAGTAGAATATCCAATAATGGTAAAATCCAAAAAAAATTGGAAAATGTCCAGTATCCAGAAGTAAAAATCCAATGGAATCGCGTTACTGGAAGATATTTCGATGTCTTCCAAAAGGCAAAATTCTGTGAAATAATTTACAAAACAAATGGGTACAAGGAAAAAAGAGTGAGTTCAATATAATATAAAAAGATAGATAAATGTGTGTGTATATATATATATATGCGCATGCGTTCGCGCGTGTCTGTAATATAATATACATTTGTTTATACATAATCTCTAGAGATGTGTATAGACATACATATATCATTTATATATGTATATATACATATATATATAATCTATGTGCATGTATGTATATGCAGTATATGTATATATGTAATGTATGTATATTGTTTAAAATATATTTAAACAATATATATAATATGAAGCTGAAGTGAGTGTGTGTGTGTGGTCACGAATAGGCTCCTATATGGTTGACTATTTTAAAAAACTGATTACATATAATGATAGAAGATGTATCGAGACACAGGAATGGCTGTTTGATCTGGCAGAATGGTGGTTCATTAAAATTGTGGGGTCTCCGTTCGTGCTTGGTCCACAAAGTATGGAAATAAAAAATTAAAAACGTTTACAAGTATTTTTGATGTAGATTTACATAAGAATACTTTGATAAGTATATTTTAACTTAAATAGAGATGGTATAATAAAATTGTGGGGTCTGCGTTCGCGCCTGGCCTTCATAGAATGGAAATAGGCACAAACTTTAATAGACTTTTCATATCTATCTGTGTAAGTATACTTTGATTATTATGTTTCAGTTTGAAGAAATATGGTATAATAAAATTATGGGGTGTTCGTTCGCACCTGGCCTCCATAGAATGGAAACATGTAACAAAGTTTAACAAGGTTTTTTTAATATAGATCCACAGAATATTGTGATAAGTGTTTCAGTGTGAACAGGTATGGTATAATAAATTATGGGGTTTATCTATTTTATTTTTACTTTCATCATATTTTGCTTTGCTTTTGATACTTCCAAATTCGAAGCTATTTCTTTACAACACTTCCTTTTCATAAGTTATCATTCTTTCATAAATCAGAGTCCAGTTTCTTTAGGCTGTTTTTGAACCCAGTCAACGACTGGTACTTTTGCTAATATATATATATATATATATATATATATATATATATATATATATATATAATACCGAAGTAGGGCAAGATATATTTTTATTTGTTTTCCATAAGCATTAAAATGTTGCTACACTTTCACGAGTATGTTTCGTTCAGCCAGTTACAAGTAATTAGAGACCTCTTCAGACGATATTGTTTATACAATGTTCAGCCAGTACGTACAAAATGAATTGCCGAAGCTCAAAATGTATAAACATTTTTACCCCTACCTTTACTTAAAAATTCACCAAAAATCAGGAAATTAACCCATTTTAATGAAATTTTCAGTATTTATTAAATAATGATCACAGAATATAATGAACTCATTATTTTTATTTGAATGTTAGTGGAAATGTATTATTTTGTTTAAACAAAAAACACCTTTACTAAAATTATGGTTTTCAGAGTGGAATCCAAGTTTAGCGTTACAAATTCCAGAGAATTATTTGAGGATTGGCACTATTGCCAAACGAATTATTTTGCGCTAAATAGTATATTTTTTTGTTTAAAAAATTAACCATTGTATGCGTAGAATAAAATATCGAAACCGATCATTTTGTTTACCTTATCGCCATCATGTAAAGTGAAAAATAAAAATGTCGGCCTCTCCTTCATAAAGTGATTCTTTAATCTGATTGGTCTATTTTTTTTTCTTTGAGAGTGACCTGCCCTTGGAGGTAGGGGGTTTTTTCCATTTCTTTTAATTTATTTTACATTTTTGAACGGAATGAAATAAAATAAAACAAACGGAAAAATTATTAAACAAGATTTGAACAAAATAAAATAAAACAACCGAAAACATTATTAAACATTTATTTTACATTTGTACAGAATAAAATAAATTTATTTTATTCTGTACAAATATAAAATAAATTTATTTTATTCCGTTTCTCGAACTACCAATATTATCATTAAATTCAGCATTGTTTATTTAATATTTTCACACAAAAAAATTATAATTACAAAAAAATATTTCTACTTTCTTTTTTTAGATTACATGTTTCACATAATTTTTACATGTAATATTCTAATATTTTCCTAGTTTGAATAAACGTGAAAATTTCGACATAACATAATATAATCTTGCAAAATAATTTTTTTTATTTAAAAGCAGAAACACGGATAAATAATTAAAAAATGGTAAAAACTATACCAACGTCTACAATAGGAATATACAAATGCATGTCTGGGGGGAAAAAAGGAAACCAGCATTCCCTACCTCCCTCCAACTACCTGATGTAATTTTCAGAAAGCCTTTTGACTTTCTGATATTTTGGGCTTCCCTGATTTTTCGTTTGTTGTGATTGTGCGAAGCCAGCATCTCTCATTCTTGTAGGTAAATTTAGCATTTTTTTTTTTTTTTGTACAAAAAGTTTTTTTTTATGTATTAATTTTGTTAAATGCAATTCAATATCTTAGAACTTTACCAATTATCTTTGAAATATACCCAGAAAACTACTATTTATCTTTCAAAGGATTTTTACAATGAATGTAGCTGAATTTGTCAGTTTCCGAATACCGCAGTGAAAACATTTTTCATTATAACTTTTTTTTCCACATGTACAAATATTTCTTTCCTTTTGGAAATTTACTTTATTTTTCAAAGACAATCAAAAAGTAGTTGGAAACCTATAAAAATAATGATAAACCGGCTTTCCAAACTATGTCCCCCTATATTTATTCGTTCATACCTATACCTACCTAGCTACTTACTTGTAACTGGCTGACCGAAACATGCTTATGACATTAATGCTTATGTAAAAAATAAAAAAGTATATATATATATATATATATATATATATATATATATATATATATATATATATATATATTCACGATTATTCTAGACCGAAAGTCAGATAAAATTATGTGCATTTCCTGTTTTGCAGTTACATCGATTTTCTGATAGAAGGTATATTCAGTCACTTTATACTAAAAAATCAGTTTCTGAAATGAATCACCGGTTCACACGGCTTACGAGTGAGTAGTATTTCTGGGCAGGGGAAATACATTGTTGTCCAATGACGAGGCAATAATGACAATATTTGTGTGTGTGTGTGTGTGTGTGTGTGTGTGTGTGTGTGTGTGTGTGTGTGTGTGTGAGAGAGAGAGAGAGAGAGGGGGAGAGAGAGAGAGAGAGAGAGAGAGAGAGAGATTATATGAGAAAAATAGTAATTACAAATAGTTCAAACGCCACTTTTGATTCTTGTTGATAAATAAATAAATAAATACAACGCTTCTTAAGTATTTTAAGTATTAAAGATGATTTTAAATTTATAAAACGTGTTTTAAAAATCAGAGTTTCTTATATTAGGAAAATTATGCAAGTTTGCGTGTGTTTATTTTTAGCTTCGATGTCAAAGTTACATACTTTTATTACTCAATTTATTTATTCAAAGGTGCTTATTACAATTGGCACTCATGGCGGCAATTAAAAGTACAGAAAATACAGAAAAGACGGTGCTTGTTAAGATAGAGTGGACAGATCGATTTCTTTTTAATATGTGGTTTTAAACAAAAGTAACTACTTAATTGTCATGTCGAAAATATTAATATATCCAAAAATTACGAAAATTTATCGAGTAGAACAACTGTCATTGTTTTTAGTTAAAAAAAAATAGCTATCTATCTATACTCCTAAAAATTCGTCTTTCTTTATTAAAAAACCTCTTTTATAGTTATTTAAAAAGAAAATACAATGAGTCATGGAACTGAATTCATCTGCAAAAGATCTACCTAATTTGCATATTCTTTTAAACATTCATTTTAATTAATTCCCTATTTTTTCAGTTTTCTTATGGGACGATCATCTTTAGTTAATGTGTAATTATATTCATGCAGATATTCTACATGATTTATACTTGCATAATATTTGTGTAAAAAGTTTACAGGACACACAATATTGTTTCCATATATATTTATGTATACGTATATATTTTTGTTTAATCTATCTATCTATCTATCTATCTATCTATCTATCTATATGTGCCTGTGTGCATTTCCCTACACAATAACTCTGTCAATTTTCAGTTTACAGACAGGGTACTGAGATTTGGGAAAATCTTTTTAATCGGTTTTCGGCCAGACATTTGGCTGTTAAGGTGTCAATTTTTAGTTTATAGACTCGAAATTTGATATACAGGGTACTGAGATTTGGGAAAATCTATGTGATCGGTTTTCGGCTGTTAAGGGATTAAAGTTCAACGATTTGACCTTTGAGAACTCTACCAAACTCCTCCGACAAGTTATGGTCTAAACACTTGAAATTTTACATATATGTTCCTTGGACATGGATCTAACTTAATAACTCGATTTGAGCCCAAAACAATAAATGTTAAGGGGTCATAATAAGGGTCAAAGTTAAAAAAAATTGACTTTTTTTTTTTTTTTTGCTCAGCATACACCTCCAAACACCCGGGCAACGCCGGGCTGAAATGCTAGTATATCTATAAAAGTGAAAGTGTGTGTGTGTGTGTACATTTCCCTACACAATAACTCTGTCAATTTTCAGTTTACAGACAGGGTACTGAGATTTGGGAAAATCGTTTTAATCGGTTTTCGGCCAGAAATTTGGCTGTTAAGGGGTCAAAGTTCAACGATGTGACCTTTGAGAACTCTACTAAACTCCTCCGCCAATTTTGGGTCTAAACACTTGAAATTTTAGATATACATGGATCTAACTTAATAACTTGATTTGAGCCCAAAACAATAAATCTTAAGGGGTCATAATAGGGGTCAAAGTTAAAAAAAAAAATGACCTCTGTGGTCTCTACCAAATTACTTAGACAATTTCTGGTCTAAACATTTGAAATTTTACATAAAGGGTATTCAGAGATAGGGCAAGCTTTTTAATCGGTTTGGATCGAAAATTTGAGCTAACAATATATAAGTGCATATATGTATGTTTGCATGTCTGCCTAAAACTTTTGTGGGGGTCGTCAGGCCTTTTTAGGAACTAACTTCCTCCACAAATAAAAAAGAAAAAGAAGAAGACTTACATGCAAAACAAACGAAGGTTTATTCACAGAAACCAACCATTAATAAATAAAATATAATTCTCTTTATAATGAGTTCAGAGGTCCTTTTTAAGTGTTCGTATAAAAAAAGGAGAATGTCTTTTTTTTGTTGAACTGTTCATATGTTAAAACATGGTAAGAGAGGCAATAGGTAATGTTCGCCTGTGAAATTGTATGAAGCGCGCGGAGCGGTGAAAATGGAAGAGTGATAGTAACACGCGTGGAACGTTCGAATGAGAATGCAGTTGAGAGAGAGATTTGATGTTTGTGTGTGCTTAAATACTATTTGGACCGGCTCCCAGCGAGCTTAAGAAGAAAAGTTTAGAAAAATGTCCTTGGAGAAATCCCATTGGAAGGAAACATCACGTGGGGTGCTCTGTACTACGTCCGCTCGTTTTGAGTCGATTTAATATATAATGCCACGCCAGAATTTGCGTGGGAGTTATTTTTTATTTTTCACGCGCCAACATAATCATGATCATACTGCACACCTAAATTGTATTTATTTTTATAACAATTTTTAATCCAAATCTTAACCGTTTCAACTGGCACACTTTCGACAGAGGCGACGGATTTTCACAAGATCGGTATCGTTTTGAAGCTCGACCCTTCAGACGACAAATACCGAAAAATTGGCTAAAAACATTAATTTCTTCACCCTCAATTGGACACATTTCTATAGGGAGGGGTCGCTTTTTTCTTCGATATTTTCGAAAGTCATCCCTCTTTTCGATTGTTTAGCCTTAATTTAAACCTACGTGGTCGTAACAGCAAAGACGTCAGGTTTTTTCCCCGTTTTTTTCCTCCTTCGCGGTACGGGTTCGAGACTGCCTTCTTACTACTACTTTTTTTTTTTTTTTTTGCTCAACATACACCTCAAAACACCCGGGCAACGCCGGGCTGAGATGCTAGTAGGCTATAAATGTCGGAAGCCATTACAATGGCGAAAAGGGAGATAAGTATGTCTCCCTTTATTTGCAATCTTCAAGGTGTTCACATATAGGGAAAATGCAATTTTCCGTAAACTATACTATAAATAAACTAATATAAAAACTATACTATAAATAAACTAATATAAAATAAACTAGCTGTAAATAATTTTCTACGCGATGAATTTTCGTAATTTTGGGATATATTGCTATAACATGACAATTAAGTATTGTTGTTTTTGGTATAAACAACATATTTGAAAAAAAAAATCGCTTTAACAAGCTCGTCACAGAACTTTACGTAAATCGACCAACAAGTTTTTCTAAAACTAAGAAAATCAAAATTTACGATTTTACTACTAAACCGTATTGAGCATAAGGTTGATTTTTTACCTCGACACTTCGATTTGAGTTGTCTCCCTCCTTATTTATTTGGTACTTGTACAGTTTAGTCAAGACTTTAAAAAATGAACATTTCGAAAAAAGTTTAAATTGTATGCATCCGTTATGGAACGAAGTTCTCCGGAAAAAATTTTTCACTTAATTTCATCAGGTAGTTTGTTTTTTTGTTTTTTTACAGCGGAAAAACACGTTTTTATGAGAGCGCGTTGAAGGCAGCCATCTTGGATTTAATAAAAAAAAATTTGTTTGAATTTTAGAAATGCCAAAGGGAGATAACTCCAGTTAAAGCGCTGACACCCCTCCCCATCTTTAATACTAGCTTTTCTTCCTAAAAAGCGAACATTTTGCTCGGTATCATAACAAATTGTTTTTTCGCTGCCAGATACATACAGTAGATTTGTGTGAAATTTCATAAAAATCGGCCCAGCTGTTTCGGAGGCCATAACACACACACACACAGTTCCTTTTATATATATATATATATATATATATATATATATATATATATATATATATATATATATATATCTACTGTCATATAAAAGGAACTTTATCTGTATGTTTGTGAGTTCATTCCTTATGTACTCGAAAACGGCTGGGCTGATTTTTATGCAATTTCACACGAAGGAACTTCATGTGCCTTCCAGTGTTCTTAGATAGGTTTTGTATGGGAATGTCTTCGATCAGTACTGATAATCGAGATAATCCAATGAAATAAGGAACAGGCGATTTGGAACAAAGCTATCACCTTACACAGTCTAACATGACAAGTGCATTTGAGAAGTTTTATCACAACACAAGCTGAAAGGCTCAACATAAAATCGACAGTAGGTCCTTTGGTATGACATGGGTGTATTCAAATGTACTCCTGCCATACCAAAGAACCTCCTGACAATTCACACAAGAATTAAGGGAAGTTTAGTGCCTATAAATGACAAGTCAGTGGACGTACATAGTAAACAGTCAGATAGTATTCAACAAATGGAAATCGGAAAGTTGCATTTTTGCTAAAGTTATATGTGTGTGTGTGTGTGTGTGTGTGAGAGAGAGAGAGAGAGAGAGAGAGAGAGAGAGAGAGAGAGAGAGAGAGAGAGAGAGAGAGAGAGAGAGAGAGAGAGAGAGAAATTATATGAACGCCAGAAAAAACCTACAGGAATTAATCGATGTTTCGCAATGGTGATCATCGTGTCAGAGGTTCAACATTAACATCGTCGAGACATAGATTAATCCGCATAAGTGTTTTTTAATATATATCTTAATCACCTCTCTTCCTTTTTCGTTTCCTGTTAGAATATTGTGCTTTTTTCTTTTCATTTTTTTTTTTTTAATTAATATTTGATCGTCTCTGAGGAGCAATCAAATAAACAATGAACTAAAGACAATTTTGTTGTTGTTGTTGTTGTTATGGGTTGTGCATACCAAGATTGAAAAAAGTCCTATTCATGAACAATAAGCCAAACAAGTCTGCCTCTAAATATACAAAATAAGTTAAACCTAATCCAAACAAAAAATTTTAAAGCCAGAAATAACTTTTTGTTCGACAACTTCAATACTTTCAAATGCCTTTCAATTTTTGAAAGTGAGTGTTTTTTTTTTGTTTTTGTTTTTTTTTTATCAAAAGATTAAAGTGACTTAACCTGGGTGTATTTTATTCGATTTAATTTCGTAATTATATGTTTAATAGAATTGTTAACGTTTCATTTTATTTTACGTTGTTAAATTTTTTTATTTCAATAAAGATGATTCTCAAGAAGTCAACGAAGCAAAATGTGGTCGAAATAAATATATAATAAATAAATGTTACCAAAGGCAAGCTAAGTTATTCTCCTCCCTACACGGATAAGTTGTTTTTTTTCTTTTTTTTTTTTGTATTTAAACTTATTTTAAAGTGTGTTTTTACGTACAAATAAAGGTCGTGTAAAGTCTGTTGAATTAGAATGGCAAAACAAAATTATGACCTCATTCGAACCATAGTAAAGCCCGAATAATCGTTCAAAAATTGAAAATTAAACAAAATACTGGGAGAATATTACATTTTCGCAGGATTGTTGACATTCATTGGATATGTTTAATTTTCGATTTTGGAGCGGTTGCTCGACTATGGCTCGAATAAGACCAGCACCAGCAGTTTGTTTTTCGTTCGAACTCGATAGGCTTTACTCTATTTTTATTTTAAGTAAATAAAAAAAGAAATTTAAAATAAGTTAAAACATAGAAAAACTTATCCAGGTAGGTAGAAGAGTAACTGAGCTAACCTTTGGTAACATTTATTTGTTATATATTTTACCTTTAAACGTTTTGCTTTATTAGCTTTTCTGGAGAATCATCAATGTTCGATTAATAGTAAATAAAAAATAATGTAGAAACGAAACGAGAGAGAGAGAGAGAGAGAGAGAGAGAGAGAAAGAGGGAGAGAGAGAGAGGGGGGTGCGCGCGCGTGCACACACACACACACACACACACTTGAGAAATGGTTACACAATTTTATTAATATAGAAATTATGAGCATTTTTACTGTAGATAACAAACCGAAAAAGTGATTACACACACACACACACACACACACACACACACACACACACACACACACACACACACACATATATAAACAAATAAATGTTATAAAAGAAGTTACTCTTCTACCTATCTGGATACGTTCTTTGTGTTTTAACTTATTTTAAGGCGTATTTTAAGTTTGAAACACAAGTAATGACTTACATGAGACGGATCTCTTTGGAATCACGATAATCGTTCAAAACTCAAAAATGAGACAAAATACTGATAGAAACCCATCTAACAACTGTCACCGTGACATTTATTTGTTATTTATTTGTTTCTTTTGATTTGTTGTCTATAGTAATATATGCTCGAAATTATTTTTCTATAAGTGTCGGCGACACTTAGTGTCGGCTCGGCAATGCGGGGTAAACGCGGCTAATTGTATCAATGTAGCAGTTTGTCAAGTTATCATCAGTTTTCTTTTGTTTCGTAAACGGATTATCACCCTCACCTCCCAGCCACCACATTATTAAGATGTCTTCTTTCTGTAAGTATATTTACCCTTCCCTCTCCTCCACCTACCTGAAACAAAGTTAGACCTGGGTTCAGTCTATAATGAGAAATCCAACTGCCTCTAAAGAAGTGTGTAGGGAGGGAGGAAGGATCACGCTGTATGGGTGCAAAAAATTGCCGTTGTCATTCCCCGGTATGAACAACTCAGGCCGTCGGTAATAAACCAACCCACTTTCTTCTCTAAGGATGATTCCCGGAAGAATGACATTCTGGGACGGAACAGTCATACTGGAATGTTATAAAGCCTGTGCTAGAATGCTAAAATCTGGCTATAATTAACCCCCCCCCCCCCGAAAAAAAAAAGAAAGAAAAAAATCGAAAACAAACAAAAAACAAATATGGCGATAGCACAAGTGTATATAGATGTTGTTACACATGTGGCCTTGACTTATTTTCCCTGCTTTCTTTTTTATTCTGAAAATCCCTGTGTGACCAGGTCACGTCGGCTTAACTAAGAAAACGGGGATCGGAAGGGCATATCAAAAAAAAAAACACACACACACACACACACACACGCACGCACGCACGCACGCACGCACGCACGCACGCATGCACGCACGCACGCACGCACACACACACACACACACACACACACACACACACACACACACACACAGTACATAACTATGCAATCTGACTAGGATCAAACGATAACTTAATGATTGGTGGAAATTATTTAGGTACTTGTACAGGTTAATCCAGACATAAAAAAAAAGGAAAATATCGAAAAAAAAAAAAAAAAAAAAAGTTTGAATTGTACGTACCGTTATGGAATGAAGTTCTCCGAAAAAAAATTTCACTTAATTTCATCAAGTAGTTTTTTTTTTTTTTTTTTTTTCAGGGAAAAACAATTTGTTATGATACCGAGCAAAAGATTTGATTTTTAAGAAGGAAAGCTAGTATTAAAGATGGGGAGGGAGTGTCGACGCTTTAAATTGAGTTATCTCCCCGTGGCGTGTTCTAAAAATCCAAACAAAAATTTAAAAAATTCAAAGATGTCTATCTTCAATGTGCTGTCATAAAAACGTGTTTTTCCGCTGTAAAAAAAAATCAAAAACAAAAAAAACAAACTACTCGATCAAATAAAATCAATTTTTTTTTTTTGAGATTTCAGTTTAAAACAGATATGTACAATATAACCTTTTCCGATATTTTCATTTTTTAATGTTACTATCAGGGACATAAGTTGCAAGGATGCTATATAGGGAGTTGAACAGCAAGATGTCTGTTCACATTACACTTGAACTTCTGCATGTCAGCACAGTTGGGGAAACAAGAACCTAGAAAAGAATTCCAAAGGCTAGCATTTCTGGGGAAGAAACTATTAGAGTAGAAACTTTCTTACATCTAGGAATCTCTACTGTGTAGGGTGAGACTTTGCTGCTTGTCAGGTTTGTCGGTAGAAATTACATCGAGGGGGTATGAGAGCTTGTAGTTCGTCGGAGCATCCACCATTAAAATATTTGTAAAACAGGCTGACAGATGCAACGTTTCATTGATGAGTTGAAGCTTAGATGACAGTTCAGGACTTATTAGGTTGGCGACTCTCTTTTGAACATTGTCTAGGAGTGAGAAACCAGCAGCAGATGCACTAGTCCAAACGTAACAACAATACTCCATACATGGGTGAATGGTGGCCTTATAGACGTACTGGATACTTTCCGGTGTAAGTAACTTTCTAGCACGGTAGAGAGAGTCAACCTTCTTCGCAACAGTCTTCGCAATGCTCTTGATGTATCTGTTCCAAGTCATGTTCACTGTGAACATTAAGCCGAGGAGTTTGAACGAAGTAATTTCAGGTAATGTATCTTTAGCCATAACTATTGGTGGTTGAGAAGGTTTCTTGTAATTATTAAAGGAAACGAGCTTAGTTTTGGCAGCATTGAACGTTACCATCCATTTTTTACCCCATTCCACTACAGACTAGAGGTCTCCCTCTAGGGTTTCCGCCATTGCTTTGGATTTGTGTTTATTCATTTTCCCATCGTGCCCATTATGGAGCGTGGTGTCGTCAGCAAATATACCCATCTCAGTCTATTTTATCAAGAATAATAAAGGTCCAAGAATTGAACCCTGAGGCACACCTGCATTTATATCATATTGTTTAGACGTACGACCATCGAGGACAACCTGGATTCTACTCTTATTTAAGAAGGATTTAATTATGTTAAGAATTTGTCCAGTAATACCATAGGATTTGATTTTCTTAAGAAAACCACCGTGCCATACCCTATCAAAAGCCTTAGATATATCTAAGGCTACCCTCTCCCATCCCATCTTATCCAATGCATGATATATACGTTCAGAGATTACAGTTAGAATATCTACAGTAGAACGGGCTTACCTAAATCCATGCTGATGATCGGACAGAAGTTTAGCAACTGTAAGGTGGTGGACTAGAGCTTGATTAATTATGAACTCAAATATTTTGGCGAAAAGAGGAGGTTAATGAAGCGATAATTAAATGGGTCAGTTCTTTCGCCAGAATTCTTGTAAACTGGTACCACAGAAGCAGTTTTTCAGCAGTCAGGAAAGCATAATTCGTTAAGGCATTTGTTGAAGAGTTTGGAGAGAACTGGAGTGACCTCAGCAAAGCATTTTTTTTAATAGTACAGCTGGGATAAGATCAAGTCCACATGCATTTGAGGTGTCTAGGTTTTTTATGATATCATTTACTTGAGAAGAGATGATTTTCAAATCATCTAGTGTGGTTTCTGTTCGCAAAAGGAAATCAGGAAGGGAGTGGTTTGCTAGGTCCAAAGTAGAGTTTGAGGCAAATTGATGGGTTAGCTTTCTCGGTTGCTTTGCAAACAACCTTATAACTGTTGGATAGTAGGGGAATTGTTGATTGCCAATTATTTACTACACTGTTGTAGATTTTCCAGAAATCACAAGTTGTTAATTTCTGCGCTTCAATGCATTTTCTAGGAGTTTCAGTATATTCTCTCTTAGCTGTCATTACTTTTTTCTTACAATTACTTCTAGCTTCTTTAAACTTTTTTCTGTATATATATATATATATATATATATATATATATATATATATATATATATATATATATATATATATATATATATATATATATATATATATACAGGGTGTTCACAAAGTCTGGCTACTTAATGTAGTGGACACCCTGTATATATTTATATATATATATATATATATATATATATTATATATATATATATTATATATATATATATATATTATATATATATATTATATATATATATTATATATATATATTATATATATATATATATTATATATATATATTATATATATATATATATATTATATATATATTATATATATATATATTATATATATATATTATATATATATATATATTATATATATATATATTATATATATATATTATATATATATATTATATATATATATATTATATATATATATTATATATATATATTATATATATATATATATTATATATATATATATTATATATATATATTATGAGAAAATTTCAAAATTTAATTTTAGGCCAACGAAAAATGTATCTTTTTTTTGTTGTTTAATTGTCGTCGAGGCAAAATGAACAGAGAGAGTATAGGAGAAAGAAAGAGAAGGTGAGAGGTGAGGAAGACGTTCAGCAGATAAGCTAGCCGCTGTGCCGTGCCGGTCAGATGTGGAAAATTTCCACCCGACAACGAAAGAAAAATGAAAACGACCTGACTGAGGTGATAACGCCGGGGAAAACCTTATCCCAATAGGGAAACAAAGGAGATAATGCCGGGGAAAACCCCTACTTCAACAGCGAAAGAAAGGAGATAATGCCGACCATAAAATGACGAGGAAACAGCAAACTTTACGAATATATATTCGAATTATGAACTAACAGAGAGATGATTATTGAAGACATCTGTTTTAACCAACCGCCCAAAACAAAAGAAAAAAAAAAAAAAAGAAAAGCAAAGACTGTAAGTCCCCTCTCTCTGCATACCTCTCTCTTGTGTATTAAGTTGGCGAGTTCATTTTGCCATTGTTTTGCTTGTATTGATGTATTTTTTATGTCGATATATTTCTCGACGGCATTTTCAGATAGTAGATAAAGATACCCCTTCCACATCCTCGTAATTTGTTTTTTTTTATTTTATTTAATCTCATTCCCACCCCTACCATAGTTTATTTTTATAATAAAATTAACTTTTAAACGTTACCACTTGTGTTCGTGTTTTCGTTACTTTCACATGTTGTTCGTTTGTCAAGTTTACATTTTCCGGATTTTGAAAGAGTCTCCCCATCCCATTCCGTCTTGTTCGTCAAGACATGTCGAACCCAGAGAGCACTTTGTTTCATTTGTGTTTCATAAATATGTTTTTTATATTTTTTGTTCGCATTTGTAATAATAATAATAATAATAATAATAATAATAATAATAATAATATATATATATATATATATATATATATATATATATATATATATATATATATATATATATATATATATATATATATATATTAGTCACTATACTGAACATGCTAATGTTTTGGAGTAATTAGTTTATTAAAAAACTAAAAGTTCATCGTCAGGCGACGGAAATAAAATGTATCTGTTATTCAAAGCATCTGGTCCTTAAATAAAAAAGTGAAACATATTTTTTTTATTTATAAAAATAAAATATTAAATCGCTAACTTGAAGTGGGAGGGGTGATATTAAGTGACATCTTAGACTTAAAAATAGAAGGCGATGTGGGGAAAAGGGATATCAAAGTTTAATAAGATAAAAGAGACGAGTAGAAAGAGATAAAAAGGAAAAGGACGTGACAGCTAAAAAGAAGAAGAAAAAGAAAGAAGAGAAGAACCGAAGACATAAGGAAGACAGAAGCGATCAGTATAGTTAGATTACATTATTATAAGAAAAGAGGAGGGGTGAAAACAATATGCCAATTTTACAAGCGGTTAAAATAAGATGTCAACGAAAGAAGACGACGTAAGGGGGAGGGTTTTGATCTCCATAATTTCCCCCCTTTTTTTTTTGTTACACATTCCGATATTCTTGATTTTTAAATATTATGTAATAAATAAACAGGAACACTTTTATTTAAAAAAAAATACAGAAGAATGTTTTTGATTTACGTAAGGAACATATCATATTCAAAATATATACGATATATCGGCTTATTTGTTACATTCCAAAAATCACGTAAATAGATCAAGTAATGGCATTTGTATTGATTTACTCCTAAACTATTATATGTATATGTTTATATATTTTTATGTCTTGGATTCACTCCTAAACTAATTGACGGATCATTATGAATTTTAAATATGTTTATATAATTATATATTTGTATGTATTGGATCCACTCCTAAACTAATTAACCGATCATTATGAATTTTAATTATGTGTATATGTTTATATATTTTAATATATTGGATTCACTCAAACTAATTAACCATTTTTTTAATATTTCTATGTACTGGATTCACTCGTAAACTAATTAACCTATCATTATGAATTTTAATTATGAGTATATGCTTATAAATTTCTATGTATTGGATTCCCTCTTAAACTAATTGACCGATCATTATGAATTTTAATTATGCGTATATGTTTATATATTTTATGTATTGGATTAATTCCTAAACTAATTAACCGATCATTGTGAATGATTAATATGAGTATATGATTATATATTTGTATGTATTGGATTCACTCCTATACTAATTAACTGATCATTATTAATTTAATGTATTATATATGTTCGTATATTTGTATAGAGGTCATATTCCAAAAATCACATACAATGATCACTTACTTTTTAATGTATTTATGTGTACAAAAAATTCTATCAAAGTAATAAGGTACTTGTGTAGTATAGTACTCATATTATAAAACAAAGAAAATATTACCTGTGACAAATACATAAAAGTTATTAAAATCGAAATCACGTTTAATAGTCGAGTAGTATGACTTATATATGAAAAATAAGGCGCTTCTTCACTATAGCACCCAGATAAAAAAAACAAATTTTTACCCCTGGCGTACAGAAAATTTAACACGACAGAAACGTATCAAGTTCTTTCTTTTTAAATTAGAAAAAAGGTACTTGTACAGTATCCTACCCGAGAAATAAGGTACTTGTACAGTATAGTACCCATATGAAAAACAAAGGAAATCTTACCTGTGACGTAAATAAAAATAATCTAAACCGAAAATTATGTAATATATTCGAGTAGTATGACATTTATATGAGAAATAAGGCGCTTCTTTAATATAGCACTTTAATATAAAAACAAACAGACTCTCACCTATGATACACGGAAAAGATCACACAACAGAAAACTATGTAAAATCATTGAGTAGTTTCATCTATATATTAGAAATAAGGTACTTGTACATTATCCTACCTAAGAAATAAGGTACTTGGGCAGTATGAAAAAAAAAAAGAAAATCTTACCTGTGACGGGTATAAAAGTTATTAAAACCGAAAATCATGTTATATATTCGAATAGCATGACTTTTAAATAAGAAATAAGGTGCTTCTCCACTATAGCACCCAGATGAAAAAACAAACAAATTCTTACTCTAGACGCACAGAAAATTTAGCATGACAGAAAATTACTTAAAAGTATCGAGTTCTTTCATTTTTAATTAGAAAAAAGGTACTTCTACAGTATCCTACCCAGGAAATAAAGTACTTGTACAGTGAAGTACCCATACGAAAAACAAAGAAATTCTTATCTGTGACGTACATATAAGTTATCAAAATTGAAAATCATGTAATGTATTCGAGTAGTATAACATTCATATAAAAAATCCGGTGCTTCTCCACTATAGCACTATGATGTAAAAACAAACACACTCTTACCTGTGACATACCGAAAATTTAGCACAACAGAAAATTATGTAAATAATTTTAAATATGTGTTGTACATTACCAGCCCTAGGTAAGGAATTTTTTTTCCACATACGTGTTCTAAATTTCCTGTCCTAAGGAAAGTACAATTATTCCATACATATGTGTATAATACCCGTCCTAGGGTAGGTAAAATATTTTTTTGCTCAAGATGCAAAATGATACATAGACATAAAAAACTTCCTCTAGAATAACAGGTATGTTCAAAATTTTTCTCATTGTCTTATACGATCTCGAGCAACGCCGGGTGGCCTTGCTAGTCTAATTTAAAATTTAAATTAAAATTTCCAGTAATGGAGATTAAAGATGATGATGATATTATTATTATTGTTATTATTATTGTTATTGTTATTGTTATTGTTGTTGTTGTTGTTGCTGCTGCTGATGCTGCTGCTGATGCTGTTGTTGTTGTTGTTGTTGTTGTTGTAATAATAATAATAATAATAATAATGATAATAATAATAATAAAGATAATAATAATGGTAATGATGATAATGACGATAATGATAATGATAATAATAACAATCATAATAATAAAGATAATAGTGGTAGTAATAATAGTAATGATGATGATAATAAAAATAATAATGATAAAAATGATAAAAGTAAAGATAGTGGTAATAATAATAATAATACTAATAATAATGATAATGAAACTAATAACGATAAGGATACTAATAATAATGATAATAATACTACTAATAATGATGATAATGGTAATAAAAATAATATTGATAATGATAATACTACTACTACTAATAATAATAACAACAATGATTATAATATATATATTTATTTTTTAAAGAACCGTTTGAATAAATTCACAATGATTTAAATTTAAAGTGTTGTGTGATTATTAAAAAATCATTTTATTTTCAGTTGAGCTTGTGCTTTATTTCTTCAATTTTGAATAATTTCACAATTTTGAATGAATTTGTGTGTACTTTAAAAAAGTACTATTTCATCAGTAGCGTTTTATTTTATTATTTTATTTACTATTTTAGATAGATGAAATAAAGAGCATTTAAAACTACTTAAAAGTACTAAAAAAAAAAAAAATTATCCATGTAGGTAGAAAAGTAACTTTTATTAGTAATGGTAACATTTATTTATTGTATATTTTCTTTTTTTTTTTTTTTTGACACTTTTTTCGTTTGTTGGCTTCTCTGAAACATATCCTAAGGAATTTTATAAGTAAATAAATCCGTGCAGTTTTAACAACAGAAACAGTTCAATCCAAATAATAAGATAAGCCAAAAGTAACAAGAAGTGAGTTAAATTTTTTTAACAGAAAACATTTCAAATCCGATTGCACTCAATTTAAATAATAAGACAAACAAGAAAGAATAAGGAGTAAAATGATTTTTAAAGAAACAATTAATCAACAGAAACAAACAACAAAAAGGAACATGTATTGAGTTAATTTACTAGTGTTGAGATGATTAATCGGAATCGGGAATCGGAAAAATCTGAATATTTTGGGGTATCAGAATCGGTATCAGAATCCGAAAAATTATAGTCTAATTTCCGATTCCAAACCGATTCTTTAAAATTTTTAAATAAAAAAATGAAACAAGCACAAATTGTTTTTTTTATTAGAAGTTGTTCCTTTACAACATAAGACTGAGAAGAGCCACAGAACGAGTTATAAATCTCATTTAAAGATTTAACATTGATTAGCAGAGTTTAGTTTATTGGTCATTTATAACTTACCTATTGCCTTTGTAATCGTTTTGCATCTATTCGCTAAAATATCTATGTGCCCTCTTCGAAGGGAGTTCATATGATTATTAACAAATTTTAAATGCTCTGGGTGGCGGGGGGGGGGGAGGTTTAAATAGCATTGGCGTCAGGTGTACATTGGGATGTTTGTCATCAGCTTCTTCTGAAATAATTAAAGTTTTATGGCACCTTTTTGGACTCCAAACCTAATTTAATTTGTTTTTATTAGTTTTTATTGTAAACAAAGTAAATATTCTAGAATTAGCTTGCCTATTCAATATCACAGATTTTAAAAAACTTTTTGCACCTACTTAATAAATGGCCATATGGCCTCTATTAGAGACTTTGGACTTCAATATCAAAGAATTTATTGGAATTTTTTTTCTGGTGCTGGTTTTGTATGATCACCACATCTTTTAAAATATTTCATGTTTTCTCATATTTTGTTTGGTTTTGGCACAAGTGAAAACATAGATGAACATCTCACAAGTTTATCAAAACTTTGGGAGAGCAAACATTGAGAAGTTTGTTAATTTAAAAAAATCAACTTTCATTTACATTTAAAATTCCCAAAGCATATGAGATTCTACTTTTTTAGGCGATTATGTGTGAGTACACTAAAACGTCATCTTGCTTTGGTTTTTGTTTTGTTTTTTACAGCAAAGCAAATCAATTTAATAATCCACCAAATTTATACAATCAAAATAAAATTTAAACATTCATAAAAGGAAGGCACATAATAGTTAACGAAGCCCAGTGCCTTCTCCATGTTAAAATGGTTTTCTAAGTATTAACATTATTATTTAGAAATCCGTTCATAACAATAGGGGGAATTGTTGATATTTTGGTCTTACAGTGTTTTCTCAATTTACCTACCAATCGTCGACTATTTTCAACCGTTTATGAAAACTTTCAGGTTGCATATTGTATACTAACGATGAACTGATACAATTTGGCTTTGTTTAAAATCAAAATAAACCTTTTGTTGTTCTTCAATTTGCAATACATTACAAGGAAAACATTTAAGAAAAAATATACTCGGAAATTACCCGGAAATTTATGTAATAATTTAAAAATTTCTGAAAAAAAAAAAACCCAAGTCTCTAATTAAATATTTATAAATTTTAAAAGAATCAGAATCGGAAATTTAGAACGGAATCAGTAATTGGATTAGAATCAGAAAAAATTTTCGAAGCGTCCAACCACTATAATTTACATTATAAAATTCTGCATTTTGTAATAAAATGTCAAATGTATCAGTCTCTGTGCGTAATGTTGTTGCCACATGAACTCATCCAAAAATGAGATGGTAATGTTGTGGATGAGGCACCATACATTGTTTTGAATCTGCTTGCAGACCATTCACATGTTTAACAAATAAAATGTTTTTTTTTTAATAATCAAACAACACTTTAAATTTAAATCATTATGAATTTATTCAAACGCTCCTTTATCTCACTAAGTCTAAAAATATATCTATCTATATATCTATAAAAGTGAAAATGTCTGTGTGTGTGTGTGTGTGTGTCTGTGTGTGTGTGCGTGTGTCTGTGTACATTTCCATACCGAATAACTGTCAATTTTCAATTTACAGACTCGAGGTTTGACATAAGGGGAATTGAGATTTGAGAAAATATTTTTAATCGGTTTTCGGCCAGAAATTTGGCTGTAATGAGGTCAAAGTTCAACGATTTGACCTTTGAGAACTCTACCAAACTCCTGCATCAATTTTGGGTCTAAACATTTGAAATTTTAAATGTAGGTTACTTGGACATGAATCAAACTTTTAATTTGATTTGAGCCCCAAAAAATAAATGTTAAGGGGGTTAAAATTAAGGCAAAGTTTTTAAAAATTTTACCATTACGGTCTATACCAAATTACTCAGTCAATTTCTGGTCTAAACATTTGAAATTTTACACAAAGCGTATTCAGAAATAGGGCAAGCTTTTTGGTTGGTTTGGGCGAAAATTTGAGCTGCCCAGGGGTCAAAGTTCGAAAAGGATAATCTGGCAAGCCTTAGAAAGGCTAAAATTTCAAAACAAAATTGCGGTCTCCATTGTTATACATTTTGTCTAATAAAAAATGTTGAAAAAATAATGAAAATTAATTTTTTTCGAGTTTTATTTCAGCCTTAGGGTCTAATAATGTGTTTTATATAAAAATAAATAATTTTTATAAATTTTTGTCTGTTAAATAATTTACGCCGCTGAAATATACATTTGCCCGAAGAAAAATGATTATCCTGTAATGGTTGAAAACGCATTATTTTACTTATAGTCACTATTTACAACAAAGTTGGTTTGAATTTCGATTATTAAAATTGTTAGCGTAAATAGATGATAAATGAATAAGTAAATCAAAATAAATTGATTTTTTTTTAAATTTCCAATTTTAAAATATTTTTTGTTGCTAATTCATGATCACACATGAAAATAAAATAACTAACATTAAACATTAAAAAAGCAAGTTTAATGGAAACCAAGGCAAAAGACGCTTAGAAAAAAAAAAAAAAAAAGAAGATGGCCGATACCTAAATAAAAAAAAAGGCAGATAACTCCAGGTTTTTCTATTCCCTCCACAACCCTGCTTTTCTATAACCCTCATGTTGTTTTTGTTTTTTTTTCTATTTTTAAAATAAGCGTAACATTTTCTATTTTTTTTTAAATGGTAAAGTTATCTACCTTTTTTGGTTTATTTATATATTGATAACGTGAGTTTGTATTACTATACACAGTTATGAAAAAGTTGTCCAAAACAAATATATAACAAATAAATGTTACCTAAGACAAGATAAGTTAATTTTCTACCTAACTGGATAAGTTTTTAGTGTTTTTATTTAATGTAAAATGTTTCTTCGGTTGTCGCAGTAACATTTATTGGGTGGTTTTCCACCACCATTTTGTTTTATTTCTTATTTTGAAGTGATTATCGAGTCTTCAAAGACATCACGGCCATCTGTTCTTGTTCTCTGGCAGCGTTCAACATCACTCGTTTTTTCGATCCGAATAAACATTTTACATTGAATAAAAACACTAAAAACTTAATCAGTTAGGTGGAAAATTAACTTATCTTGCCTTTGGTAACATTTATTTGTTATATATTTGTTTTTTTGACACTTTTTTCGTACCACTGTGTATTGTAATGCAAACTCGATAACGTTTTTTGTGTTTGCGCTTTGTGAACGCAACTAAAATTTTTATAAGTTACTGCTTTTAATGTTTAATTTTGCTTTTTCTTTTTTTATTTACTCAAACATGTTTGAAGTAAAAATAAGTTATTTGTGAACGATGAAACCCTGTCGAAAGTTATTTCACTGTAAATAATTTCCATGAATCAGAAATATAAAGTAAATTCGTATGAGTCAGACCATTCATGTAATGACCTGTTCTCTGGTGATTGAGGATTCTATGCAGTTCTAGGAGATCCACCCTCCCAAGCTTTGCCTTCTCTCTTTGTGAAGAGGTTAGTTTATTGCTAATCGCTTGAGGCACTTCTGCTGAGGAATGCCGACAGAGCTGCACAGGCATCCTTTGTAGGTCAGAGTGCTCCTCGTCTGGGGTGCTGACTTTTCAATTCCACTGATACCACATTTCTCGAAGTGGGAAAAGAAATAAATAACTAGCAGTGATACAAATTTGTTAACTGGCTTCATTCTGTTGGCATTCTTGCAGGAAGCACCACATGGAAGTTTGTGAAGACTAGTAAATAAAAGTACACTCCTAACTGGATGTTAACTGGCTGACTGCCATATACAAAATGTTCGAAAAGGTCGGTGTGCAGTCAGGCTCTGTGCATTTTTCTGGTCAAAAAGAAAAGGTTATAAAATTAATTTCTAGCCAATAAAAAGTTTTCATGCCTAAAATCATAAGATGGAGAGTAACATTTTTTTTAGGCTACAGGTGGATATAAAAACCCGAGCTTTTTTGTGTGTGAACCGAAAAATGAAGAAAGAAAAAAAACTCAAAAACACAGGAATTAGTAGAAAGAAAAATCTGCCCTTGCTATAAAATCCCAATACACTCTTATCGAAGTTACTTCCAAAAATTGGAAGGAAGATAGCATCTGGAATAAGTATGAGATTTATAAACATTTCTCTTTAATTCCTTTCTTTTCTTTCTTTCATTTCCACAATAAACATTTCAATTTGAACATTCTTGTATTATTTGGATCCATCGGACTACTGTTCTCATCTTGAGTGTGAAAATAACACTCAAAATGAGAACAGTAGTCTGATGAATCCAAATAATACGAATAACCAATCCTTATCTCAAAAATTCACAAACGTTGACCATTCTCCTTCAAAACTTATACTTTGTTATACATCAAGTTCACCTAAAACGTTGAATGCATTTGTCTGTTTTGCCTTTATCTACACGGAGATTTGTACCATTACACACGTTGACACACCAAGACCCAACATGTTGTAGCAGAATACGTCACAAGGAACATAGGACAAGTAATAACTCAACTCCTTTTTTGTTTTTAACAATTACATTTGTTTTTGGGTACTTTGCCGAATAAAACGTGATCATGCTCCTTCTGTCTGACCTCTGTCCTCTTGAACATCGTTTCGAACTTTGTTTCAAACATCGTTTTGAACTTTGTTTCGAATATGTTCTCTCTCCTTTTATGGCCCTTTTCCTTACCCTGACGTCATTTCACACATGGCTTGGCATTTGCATATGCGTGACGCTCTGTTACAAGTTGACCGATTGTATGTTTTAATATTAAATTAAATGAAAGAAATGAAAGATGCCATAGATTGTCCACATCCTTTAGTGAATGAGGCAGGATAAAACTGATTGGATTCGAACTTGGCACATCCAGGTTGTCAATCACATTAAATAATTTTTGTTTTTTTATTCTTGTTCATCGCAAACAAGGCATATTGCTGCTTGAATATAAATAACTACTATTTAGAACCATGTCTACATGGGAATATGTAAGGAGATGAGCAAGGTGTCTGTTCACATCACATTTAAACTTCTGCATGTTTGTACAGTCAGGGAAGCAGGTAACAGGAAGGGAATTCCAAAGTGTAGCAGTCTTAGGGAAAAAACTATTAGAGTATAAGGCTTTCTGCCATCTAGATACTTCTACAGTGAAGAGGTGGGATTTTGCTGCTAAATGGGTTTGCAGGAGTGGGTACATCAACTACAATGAGTTCATTAGAGTACATTCCATTAAAGTATGTGTAAAATAAGCAAAACAATGTGACAGTGTGGCGATGGGACAGAGGTTGAAGCTGCTTTATAGTGCGGGAGTTATTAAATTGGAAACTCTTTTTTTTTAACTCTAAGAAGGAGCGACTAGTGTTGGATGCACCAGCCTGGATGTGGTAAAAATATTTCATACATGGTCGAATGGTAGCTTTGTAAAGATACAGGCTACCCTCAAGTGTGAGTAATTTTCTAGCATGTTAGTAGGAGCCCACCTTTTTTGCACCAGCCTTGGCAGTGTCCTCAATGTATTTATTCCAGTTGATATTGTCTACGAATATTAAGCCGAGGAGTTTGAACGATGAGCTCTCAGATAGAGTGTTATTAGTCATGGCTATCAGTGATTGAGGGGGCTTCTTGTAATTGTTAAAGGAAAACAGTTTCGTCTTAGTAGCATTAAATATTACTATCCATTTTCGGCCCTATTCCACTATGGACAGGAGGTCGTTTTCTAAGGTGTCTGCCATTGTGTTAGATATCTGCGCATCCGTTTTTTCCTCATATTTATTAGTGCATTAAATTTAAACAACTGAAGGTATATTAAGTAAAAAAGCGCATAGAGTAAATGTGGTATTATGGTGATTACTGACGTGAAAGTGATGATCAAATGATAAAAAGAAAAAATTTAAAAGTTTAAAAAATTAATTAATGTAAAGCCTTATGACCTCCTTCGCCCCAAAAGGGGTCATTTTAGGATTGGGTATTAATATAGGTGTCAATGGTTAACGCTACAAGTATGGAATACCGACTTTGCCATAATAAACAAAAACTCTGGGGTAAATTATCTGCTTAAGAATAACATATATGGTAGCTTTCTACAATCTTGACAGACTATTGATACCCACTGAAGAGTACCTGTGCATGGAATTTTTGTGGTAAGAGTTGCGCAATCTCCAACCATACCTCATCTAAGTCAGCATTGTTAAATATCAGTGGCAAGTGAAGGTTCAGGATGACTGGAAACAATGCCGAGATTAGCGGAGAACACATACAGTACCTAGAATTCCTGAATGGTCACCCATCTGGTACTAGCCAGGCTCAATGTTGCTTAACTTTGGTGATCTGATGTGTATGTGTGTGAGTGTGTGTGCATTTGACCGCAAAGGATAGAGCAATTTTTGTAGTAAATCTTAAGTGAGATAGCTCAATGCATAGCAGAGCAAAATTAAAGTAAAAAGTAAAAGCAAAAACAACAACCTAAAATTTAGCCAGATCTTGTAAATTTATTTCAACCAAATTGGGCCTTTTCAAATGAGTAAGCTGTTAGAGGTCTGTTGCCCGACTGAGAAATGAAGACAACACGCACCGTTTTGTATTTATTATAAGGGAAAGGAACAAAGGGAGAAATTGCGGGTATGGAAAGAGAGTAAGGATGAAAAAAACTCATTACACACACCAAAAAATCATTGGATTATCATAAATTTATAATGGGATTTAGCTAAATTTTTGGCTTGTTTTGTTCTTCTTTTAGCTTATATATAATAAAACTGATAAAAACACCAATAAATTTTTAAAAAGTGAAACACTTTATATCTGCTCATTTTTAATGTTTTAACCCATTCTGGAGAGCAGGATATCGGTTCTGTTATGATCTTCAAAAGTTTATCTAGTTATATATATATATGTGTGTGTGTGTGTGCATTTGGATAGCATGTTTTCATTCAGGAGAAAGTTTATCAAATAACATTATTTTAGTAAAAAATGAATAAATAAATAAATAAAACTATTCATGTTATTTACTAACATTTGCCTGAACATATATAATATTATAAACGTAAATATTATCTTTATATTAGAACCTAACGAGATAATAAAAAGCAAGCTCAATATTAATAAATTGAGCAATTTAAAAAACAAGAAAATCGATAATAATATATATATATATATATATATATATATATATATATATATATATATATATATATATATATATATATATATATAGTGTTATAATGAAATAATTCCAGGAGAAAGAAAGAAAAAGAATCGGGCCCCTGGTTTTTGACGGTCGGCGCCCGATTCTTTTTCTTTCTTTATTTCAGTATCAAAAATGTAATTGTCTAGTTTAGATGCTTGAAAATACCATAAGGTTGAAATAAATTATTGCATCGACAATTATGTAATTTCCGTGTTATATTTTTATTTTATATATATATATATATATATATATATATATATATATATATATATATATATATATAAAGCTGGATGTGTGTGTGTGTGTGTCTGGTCACGAATAGGCTTCTATATGGTTGACTATTTTAAAAAACTGATTACATGCAATGATAGAAGATGCATCGAGACACAGGAATGGGTATGTTTGATCTGGCAGAACGGTGGTTCATTAAAATTGTGGGGTCTGCGTTCGTGCCTGGTCCACAAAGTATGGAAATAAAAATTTAAAAATTAAAAAAAAAACGTTTACAAGTGTTTTTGACATAGATGTACATAAGAATACTTTGATAAGTATGTTTTAACTTAAATAGGGATGGTATAATAAAATTGTGGGGTCTGCATTCACGCCTGGCCTCCGTAGAATGGAAATAAGCACAAACTTTAATAAAGACTTTTCATATCTATCTGCGTAAGTATACTTTGATAATTATGTTTCAGTTTGGAGAAATATGGTATAATAAAATTATGGGGTGTTCGTTCGCACCTGATCTCCATAGTATGTAAATATGTCACAAAGTTTAACAAGGTTTTTTAATATAGATCCACAGAATATTGTGATAAGTGTTTCAGTGTGAACAGGTATGATATAATAAATTATGGGGTTTATCTATTTTATTTTTACTTTCATCATATTTTGCTTTGGTTTTGATACTCCCAAATTCAACCCAAATTTATAACCCTTCTTTTTCATAACCTATCATAGTTTCATAAATCAGAGTCCATTTTCTGTAGGCTGTTTTTGAACCCAGTCAATGACGGGTACTTTTGCTAGTATATATATATATATATATATATATATATATATATATATATATATATATATATATACACTAGCAGTTCAGTCCGGCTTCATTCGGGCCCTATGTACTGTTCATAACTTTATGTGCATATATATATATATATATATATATATATATATATATATATATATATATATTAAAAAGTTTGACATGTCCAGGTAACCTACATCTAAATTTTCAAGTGTTTAAACACAAAATTGGTGGAGGAGTTTGGTAGAGTTTGCACAGGTCAACTCTTTCAACTTGCTTGCTGCATGTCTGAATACACTTTATGTAAAATTTAAATGTTTAGACCCAAAATTGGCTGAATAGTTTGCTAGAGACCGCAAAGGTTAAACCTTTTTTTAACTTTGACCCCAATTTTGACCCCCTTAACATTTATTGTTTTGGGCTCAAATCAAATTAAAATGTTTGATCTATGTCCAAGTAACCTACATCCAAAATTTCAAGTGCTTAGACCCAAAATTGGCAGAGGAGTTTGGTAGAGTTTTCAAAGGTCAAACCGTTGAACTTTGACCCCTTGACAGTTAAATTTCTGGCGGAAATCCGATTAAAAAGATTTTCCCAAATCTTAATACCTCTTATGTTCAATACCGAGTCTGTAGACAGAAAATTGACAGAGTAGTTTGGTAGGGAAATGTACACACACACACACACGCAATTTCACTTTTATAAATATAAGTTATGAGATGCATCAAACTCCAGTATGCAATCCTCTATCTGTATAAGAACTAGGTTCACCCTAAAATGGAGTACTGTTGCCACATCTGGGTAGGTGGGCAGGTGAGCAGGAGCTCCTTGGCATGTCCTATCCTGTCTTGATAGAGTTCAAAACCGCCTTCAAAATCTAGTAGGTAATGCCCTGTTCTCTTCCTTGCAACCTATTTCCCACATAAAAGACCTCGCAAGCCTGTCTCTGCTCTATAGCTATTTTCATGGCAAGTGCTCAACTGATCTCCAATCTATGGTCCCTCCTTGCCAAACTTTCACAAAAAACACAACTAGCTACAACCACTATATATGATTTCCCCCACTCTCATCTGTGCCTAAATCTAAACACAGATTCCATGGACAAAGCATCAGAACTGCCGCCTGTGGAACACTTCCACTGGTCTGCTTCATGGTTGAATACAACATAGTAGCCTTCAAATCCAATGTAAACAAGTTCTTGTTGAGCCGTCTCCATAAATAATCGAAGTCTATGCAATTTACACTTTACACCATTAACAATTACACTACCACCTTACACTCATTAACTCTTATCCTCGAGTGGCCTTTGAGCCTTGATAAGATTAAAAAAAAAAGAAAAAATAAACTGCTTAGCATAGGCTCCAATGACACACATTAACAAACTGATCTGGGCGATTCTCCCCTGAGAGGACAATGGCAGGTACTCAGCCCATGTGTTACAATGGTGGATCCTCATATGTTGAAATTTCTGAGTTGGGAAAAAAGGCAGATCATACCAAGTATTAAATCCTTACTTCAATTATTATGATAAATCTTAATAGTTTTGAGTATAGACAGTGCTAGAAGATATTTTTGAGCCAGTAACGTCTCTGATTGGCCTCCACTTGGGTGTGGGAAGCAGGGTCGAGTCATTGCATTAAATCTTCCAAGCACTGTACCCAGTTTAGATTGGCCACTTGAAATGTGGACAGACTTAACAAGTGGTGTAGTGAACTGGTTGAAATTGTAACAAGAAGGAGGGTTGGCCTATGTAGTATTCGAGAACACAGATGAGCTGGTGGATTAATGCCAAATTAAACATGGCTCCCAACAGGCAAAAACTCCTGCTACAAATTCTACTGGCATAGGAACAAGTATGAGCAAGGTGTTGCTGATGTGCAGCTGATCGAGTGTTGGGTGGAAAAGTTCTTGAAGTGTTTCTGACAAAATTTGTAGTAAAACCGAAACATGATTTAGACAAACATCAAAAAGCAAATGACTCGAATAAGTTACCTTTTTTCTTTATGGGTTTCCTTTAGATTTACTCTTCTTGTCACTTCTTCACAGGTATGTCTTAACTCAAATCGTTTCAAACCCCAAAAATATAAGTCTGTGTCAAAATAGTAAGCTAATGTGAACTTAGAAACTTATATAAAAGAAACAACCAAAAAACCTACAAAAGTCAGTTATCAGTAGCAACCTTTATAAGCACAATTTTCACAATTCCTGCCACCAAAACTCTCATCTTGAACTGTTGGTGCTATAACTATGAGGTTTGTGATGCTGAGGAAATACCTACTCATTGGCGACATGCTGCTTAAGAAAGTCTCTGAATTGATAACTTATTTTTCTGAAAATCAACGAACACAGATAGATTATATGTTACATTTCTGAATTTTTTAATTATTCGTATTATTTGAAGAACAGTTTTCATCTTAAGTGTCATTTTCACAATATTTTCGTCGATATAAGATCTGACATTCTTCAGGTGTGTCTTGTCGAACTCTGGAAATTTTCTGACGAATTCGGAAATCTTCCAGAAATTCAAATGGAACCATTTTGATTAATTCATTGTGGTAACATGCTCTCATTCTGTCAGCCATGAGTTGGTAGAAGTCTTAAGTAATTTTCAATTGTATTAGTTCACTCACACTGAGGATTAAGCCCTCAACCTTCAAAAGAAGATGACTTACTACTGAATTTTTCCAAGTACACTAACCACGCCACTATGGGTCCTTGCGGACAATTCTAGTATGAATTTTAGGAATTTAAACCTATTTTATTTCTTGATGTAAATATCACTATTTATTACTTTCGTATAAATAATTGAATTCATTCAAAAGTATCGCAAACAAAACCAAATTAATAACATCTACATAAAACGCGATACATCCAGCAGTCACACAAGATAGACCAGGGGTAGAGGCTTAGGGTTCTAACTATGGGATCCCGATTTCGAATCTTGCTAGATTCAGCCACTCTGATGAGTTGTGGACGACAAAACATATGTCAGTAGATAATTATATTTTAAACAACATTTATGCCGCTCTCCATTCGGAGGGGGGGGGTACCAAATTGGTAAAAGGAAAAATTATTCCCAACTTGCATTTAAGTAAATGCACTTTCGTATAAATAATTGAATTCATTCAAAAGTATCGCAAACAAAAACAAATGAATAACATCTACATAAAACGTGATACATCCAGAAGTTGCACCAGATAGCCAGAAAGAGGATTAGGCTTCTAACCATAGGGTCCCGATTTCGTCTCTCACTAGATTCAGTAATTATGATGAGTTGTAGATGACAAAACATGTGTCAGCGGATAATCATATTTTAAGCTATTTATTACTACATATTATTACTATACATACGGTAAATGTGACTATCGGAATACCCTGGCCAAATCACTGCAAAAAAAATTGCCTGCGTCCATCAAACTTAAACACCGAACCAGAACTCAAAAACAAAATTAAACGAAATTTATTTTTATTATTACCTGAAAAAGATATATTTCCTCTGTTATTATTTTAGTAAGAAATAATTGCTATTTCGTTATCTTTCTTACTAAAATGAAATAAATGAAAGTAAATATCTTTTCTGTAATAGGCTAACCACCATAAAAAATCACTTTGGTTCAAATTCTGTAGAAGTTATCAACATTTTAAAATGCTTGACAAGTATTGCTTGTTGAGGTGGAATTTAACAATACTTGTCATTTTCGACCGATTTTCTTTTCATTCTAACTCAATAAACTTGACACTACTTTTGTTGATTTAAATTTTCTAAAAAATAAATACAGAATAAAAAAAAACATTTCATGAGAAAAAGGAAAATACATTTCAAAAAATAAATATATTCAATGTAAGTCATCTATTTATATAAAATAAAATCTTTACAGAAGTGTATAAGTGCATATCTTAGCTAAAAGTCAGAAACTACACTAGATACAATTACAAAAAAAATGTATGAGATTCAGTGTGAACTCGGCCTAGTTAGGAGAATATAGTAAACAATATGCAAAATAAAATAATATTCATTCTTTTGTGACCACGATGGACCAAAATTCAGAAACTGAGCACCCCTTTTCAAATCTCTAAATATTGAATTTTTCTTTGAAGATCCAAGGGGATGAAAAGTTCCAAGTGAAGTAGTGTCAAGTCTAGTGAGTTAGAACAAAAAGAAAAATCGTCCGAAAATGTAATTTTCTACCAGTATTGTCAAATTCCACCTCAATAAGCAATATTTGTCAAGCATTTTAAAATGTTGATAACTTCTACAGAATTTGAACCAAAGTGATTTTTTGATGGCCTATTATGAAAAAGATATTTAATTTCGTTTTATTTCATTTTAGTAAAAAAGATAACAAAATAATAATTTGTTCTTACTAAAATAATAACGGGGTAAAATAGGTACGCATGGAAAAAAATAAAAGAATTAACAATTTTATCTCATTTTAGTAAGAAAGATAACTAAACACAATGGAACAATATCATAGGAATCGTTGGTAGTGTAAATTTGGTAAATTAGATTACTTAAGGGGAACGGATCATGTTGGACTTGAAGACAACCATATTGTAATCAGCTAAAAAGCAGGAAAATGGAAGACAGTTCCATAGGTATGAAGTTCTAAGAAAGAAGCTTTGTTCATGGAATCTACATTTAGGTTTAGGCACAGATAAAGAGTGGGGGAAATTATTGATAGTATTTTCAGCTAGAGTGTTTCTCATGAAAGGTTGGCGAGAGGGGGGGGGTACCATATATTGGAGCTCAGATGAGCACTTGCCATGAAAACAGGCTCACAACGTATCTTCTGTGAGAAAGAGGTTGCAGGGAAGAGAAAAGTGTATCCTCCATTAAGCTACGAAATCTATTTTGAACTCAAGGGAGAATAAGCTCTTTGTAGCAGTTCCTGCTCAGATGTGGCAGCAATACTCCATCCTTGGACATACCTGGCTCTTATCTAGGTAGAGAATTGCATCAGCAGGTAGATATCTACTGGATAGATAGAAGGATCCCACCATTTTTCTAGCGACCTTGGCAACAGATTTGATGTACCTTAAGGTACCTTAAGGTACCTCCCCCTCACGTGTCTGCAGAGTTTGTTCACAGGTTCACCCACAAGATGAAAATAGCAAAGCTGCTAATCCGTCTGGCATTGTCATCGAGATACAAGGTGCCTTCAATAAGTTTCCAGACTTTTTTGTACAGGCATTTAAAATTGTTGTAAACGCTTGTAAATTCAGTATTTTGTTGCTATACATCTTATGAGATGACTGGTCAATTTTTATGATTTCAGGTTCAAATGAACAGCTAAAACAGGAATTGGAATACACCCTACTAAAGCCTGATTGCCACATATGGTGAATTTTAAAAATGCAATCTGGATATGAGGACACTATGAAGAATGATATGCAATAAAATTCTGTTTTAAACTTGAAAAACAATGCCACAGAAACGTATAGAATGCTTCAGACTGTTTTTGGCCCACCTTGCATTAATTGGGCATCAGTTTTTGAGTGGTATAAGAGATTCAAGGAATGCAGGGAGTCTGTTAGGGACAATGAGAGGTGTGGGAAGAGTAACAAAGTCAGAACACCAGAGTTGATTGGCCATATAAAATTTCATGGATAAGGACCATTGTGTGCCTTTCGAGACAATAAATGCACAGTTTGATGTCAGTGTGGGAACTGCACACACAATTATTTGCAAGGAACTGAAGATGCGGAAGATTTGCGCAAAGTTTGCCCCAAGGGTGCTCAGAGAAGATCAGAAAGAAAGCCATCGTGACAGCAGGGAGATGGTTGAGCTCATTAAGATCTTGCACTCCAGACTTTGCTCCTTGTGACTTTTGGTTATTCCCTAGGCTCCAGAAAAACCTTAGAAGCTGTTGTTATGACATAATTGAGATGATAAAAGAGGTTGTGACAATGGTCATTGACACACTCACACAAGAAGGCTTCCAGAAATTGTTGGAACGGTACAAGTGCATTGCAGCCAGAGGAAATTACATCACAAGGAACTAGAATTTCATGTGTGTACTTATCAATAGAAGTGCCCATACGAAAAAAATCTTGAAACTTATTAAAGGCACCTCGTAGCTGTTGAAAAAGAAGGAATTGAGTTGGTGAAGTAGTTAGATGAGACAGCTTTTCATGAGAGCAAGATCTCAGAGGATTGGAAGCTGAACTAAATCCTCAACCTCTGCAAGGACTAGAGGAAGGCTTTCAACCGCTGCAGCTTACTGACAAGGTAATGAACTGTTCTTGTATATCTTCAATGCACACATCTGTGGGATAGTAAACATCAATGAAATTAAGTTCCATTTTGTGTCAGGCGGAAGCACCTTAGATGCCATTTTCATTGCAAACCAACTGCAGGAAAAGTACATCGCTTCTGTTTCGCACTCCCATATTTTTATTTTCATCAAAATCTTTGAACTCACCCATTTTTCAATCAAATCGATTGATTGCCTTCTCTAGTTGGGAACCCATCATGGTGCACTAGGAGGAAATTTCACGTCTCCCTGCAATGACTTAATCCACAATACATTGTAGTCTACATTGCACTGTAGAGAACCTATTGTTGATTTTATAAAATTATTTTTATATATAACGGTTTGAATGCAAAAATCAAGTCTCATGATTCAATTGTGCTCTAAACAGGAGCATTAAATTCGAATGTGCCCCTGTTACATAAAAGAACCTACTGTTGATTTTATATACCAGACCCTTCTGCTTGTGTGGTAATAAAACTTCTCCAATGCATTTGTGATGTTAAGCTTTATGAAAGTGTTAATTTTGGTCAAAACCGCCTGTTCCTTCTTTGATTTAATTTTTTTGATTTGTCATTCCATTAAAGAACCTGTCTAAGAACACTGTCAGATATATAAAGTATATTTGTGTGAACTTTCATAAAAATTAGCCGAGCCGTTTTTGAGTCTATAGGGAACTCTCTCTTTCACACACATAGTTCCTTTTATATAATAGAAGATATATATATATATATATATATATATATATATATATATATTATACGTTTTGATAGTGAAAGGTATATAATTCTAATGCATATATTCAATAAAGTTATTTTTTTAAACTGACACACTTATTTAAGCTCGATAAAAATAGATTTGCACGTTCAGAGCGCATATATCGTTAGTAAACAATTCCAATAACACAATTTATATTTATATAACATTCCTATTATTTTATTGTTTGTATGGTACGTCTTACGCGTGTTTCGTTGAATGGTATTGACCAAACACTTCATCAGAGACCCAAATGAATATATATATATATATATATATATATATATATATATATATATATATATACACACACACACACACGCTCTCTCACACCTGAATTTACATATATAAATCATTCACTGTAATCTTTTTAGCTACCCCCTCGTCTTCATGGTCTTTTGATCACTCGCTCACGAGAGAGAGGGAAGGAAAGGAAAGGGGAGGGAAAACAAGTGGAGGTAATCGCTGAGAAACTCCATTCGAGCTTCTATTTTATCTTATTTTTATTACCTTTAATATTGTTTTACCTTGAGAAAATAAGGAGGGAGGGCCGTTTTTTTTTTTTTTTTTTTTCCCTACATCTCTTGAAGTGAAAATAAATATAAAACAGTCGATCGTAGATCGTTCTTCTTCGTCGTCTTCACTTGTCAGCAGTGAATGGATTTGTTTGTTCTATTTTTTTTATTATTATTTTTATTCTTATTATCCATCTTCTTCTTCTCCTCCCGACGAAGAAGAAGGAGTTGTCACTCGTTTCTTCTCTCTGACATGTCTCCTTCTTCTTGCTCCATAATAACCGTGTGTTGCCAGTGGTGGTAATCCTAGTACCTGGGTTCGCATATGGACACCCGTTTGGCCCGAACAAGAACTGAATACCTTAAATTATTACCGTACGCACCATGGAGCGCAAGAAGGTAAGCTTCGTTTTTGGTCGGAGGGGTTGGGGGACGACGACTGACATTCTTGAAATATTAATGAATGAAACGGAAGAAAAGGGAAAAGAAAGGAGAGCGGTTTTGTCGAAAAGTCTTCATTCATTTCTAATGGGCGGACCGACCGAGCATAACCTTATATATATATATTGGTCACTGGACACTGCACTAGTGCACTAGTTGTCCAACCTGCAGAGGGTGTTTATTTCGAAAGCCATTCTTAACATGGGGAGGTTGGGGGGTGTTTGTTCCGAAAGGTATTTTCTTATTTTCAATCTCCCCATGTTAAGAACGGCTTTCGGAATACACACCTTTTGCAGGTTGGACAACCAGTGCATGGAACCCTCCCCCTTTTTTACTTAAACAAATTTTAGGCATTTAAAAAAAACAAAAAAAAAAACATCTCTCCTTTTTTTCTTTAGGAAATTACAGCTCGTCAATTTTTTAACTTTAAAAAAAATTCTTCGTCTAAGATAAAAGTACATTAAACCATTAAAAAAGGGTGTAATTCCACTCTTCGTTTCTGTAATACGCTTTCAGCGTCCTAAATTCTGTCTTCCAAAGACGTCATTCTGTTGCGATTATTCAATGGTTGTGTTGGCTTTGCAGCGTCCTAAATTCTCTTATGAAAAATACCCTCACTATATAATGACAATTATTCGATTTAATACATGTTAAAATTACACTGCAAATTAAGATCTAATTTAATAACGCTTTTTTTTTTCTAAAAACAATAAAATAGGGGAATTAGTATTTTACTAACTTTTAAGAAAAAAAAAAAACACTGAATAATGAGAAAATATTTGCTTCTGAAGTAAGATACAAGGACGATAGGTTAAAATGTAAAACTTTGTGTGTAAATAATTAATAACAGACAAAATACTAAGTTCTCCCTCTTAATAATGCAATCGATATTTAAGCCAATCTTTAAATATTTTTACTTTGTAAATTACATCTTAAATTACAATGTAATTTTAAGACTACAAATCGAATGACGTCTTTTGAAAAGAGAATTTGGGACGTTGAAAACGTACACGAACTACACCCCAATTATTTGGCAAAAAAAAAAAAAAAAAAAAAGTACGAGAATGCTAACTTTTAATTAAAGCACTTGGATAGTTGCCAAAAATTTGGATTTTAATTTATCTCCAGACTTATTGATTATACCAAATTAAATATGATGTTTTGGGAGTTGACCCAATTACAAGTTTTTTATTAGTGCAAAATTTTCACTGGAAATTAAAGACATAAAAAGCACGCGAAAAAGTTAGTTTATCTAGAATTTATTAAAAAACACAAATCTTTGCTAAGTATTTACAAGAATTTAAAAACATTTTTCACTGTAATTATTAAAAATAAATGCTTTTAAATATTTTATGATTTATATAATAGAAAGATACTAGACCAGAAAAAAAGATTGAGTGAAATGTCTACAAATTATGTCAATAATAAAGATATTATTTATAACATTGGAATGGAAAATAGCTAGTAGCTACTTCTCGGTTCGGTTGCAGTGCGTTTTCATATGTAAAAAAAAAAAAAAAAAAATTACGCTTTAGATTAAAAAAAAAAAAAAAAAAATGAAATCTTAAGTTATTTTTAGGTCTGGTTTGGAATGCCATAAACAGAAAAACTCGACATGACCAGTGCCCAGTGGACAGTGCAGTTAGTTTTTTTCTTTTTAAACCATATATCACTCGAATGTTTTCGTCTAACCTCCTGATCGACGATCTAAAAAGCAGATTTTTCAGCTTGATTCACGCCTGTTAACGATCGATTTTAAATCGAGTACTTGTACAGAATTTGAACCGAACTATTTAAAAAAAATAAATAAAAACAAAACAAAAATACAATTCAATTGTAATTCACCTAACCCAAGTTTTTAGGTTTAGTTCGGCAATAGTGTTTGATTCGGTTTAAATTCTAGAGAAGCACCTTGGATTCCTTTACAGCTGACTTTCTTATACCTATATATATATATATATATATATATATATATATATATATATATATACACACACACAACATTAGGGGTAGTGCAAAACACAGTATTATAAACCCTGCTCTCTTAGATTGGTTGACCTTACTTTTTTCAGTAAAAAAAAAAAAAAAAAATCATGGTGCTTGTGTAGATGAACCCCCATTGACTGCGAATATTAGCTCTGTAAAATCAGGTAACAAGTTACGACAGCAGCCGAAAGGTAACCATGCAAAATGAAACACGGATTACTAGAATTAAAAATAGAAAACAAAGATATTTTTATATATTATATTTGTTGGAATCCTTTGAAATGAGGCTTCATAAGCTGTGTATTCACTCTTTTGCAGATTTGGTAGTTGTTTTACCGCGTTTCGGCCAACTCCTCTTTTTGGAATATGCCATTTTCGTTCCGTAAAGGATACATACATAAAGATGTTTTTGTTTGTTTTTAATTCGGTTGAATTCTAAATATGAGCCTTTCCTTAATGATCTGAAGAAGGCCAGAGGATGAATTGGCCGAAACAATAACTATGAAGATGAGGATAACAGTCCGCAAAAGAATGAAACAAAAATATTCTTACTGATAGATTGGCACCATTGATTTTCTTTTTTGTTTTGTAATTAGTTCTTTTGTGTTATTCAAAAAAAATAAATAAATAAAATGGGGTGCTTATTTAGAATTACACTTGAAATAACAAAAATACAGAGATCTTTGACGTACGTATTCGAATTTAACTTGAAAAAAAAAAAAATAGCACGGTTCGTAAACTGCAAAAGTATCAATAAACTAAAAAAAAAAAAAAAAAAAAGTAGCAATTTACTAAAATAAACGTAATGCAACAATTGAAAATAAGTTTTTTTTTTCTTTTTCTCTCATTTTCCATCTCAGGAATCCGTGTTTTATCTAACTTTACCCTCATAGGAAGACCTTTAATTAGAAAGCTGAAATGATTGGACGTGTATGGTATGAAAATGATTCTTATTCAGAATTCAACCTAATTTAAATAAAACAAAACAAACAAAAACAAAAACAAAAAAAAAACTACAGATTTTATTTATTTTTTATTATGTACGTACCCATCATGAAACGAAAATGCCATTTTCCAAAAATCACGTAAATTGATCAAGTAGTTTTATTTTTATAAAGAAAAGCATTTTTCAACGATTAAAAGCGATTATTGCAAAATTGTTAGCATTACAAGTGAGATCTCGCAAATTTGAATTATTGTAGACTTATCTGGCCCCGCTTTTATTTTATTTTTTTTTGTAAGATAGGGTAACAAGACATTGCCTTTTTGCTTCCTTTTAAATTTGATAAATTTACGTAATTTTTGGAATATGCCATTTTCGTTCAGTTGCGGATGCGTCCCATACCATATAGATTTTTTGTTTTTAATTCGGTTGTATTCTAAATAAGACCCGTTTTTAAACGTACAAAAGAAACCGCCTCTCTTTGTACGAGTTGCAGACAATTTGCAACCATTTTACAATCATTTTCTTTTCTCTATAAGAGCATAAGAATGGCCAACTTAAGTTCTTCTGCACCTAAAACTGTCTTTACCATTCCCCCTCTCCCCTCTCTCTCTCTCTCTCTGCTTTAACTGATAATTACATTGCATATGCAACTAAAGCAGACAAAATCTGTTGTATAGAACAATAAATAGCAGGGTTTTTGTAGATTTTAGCCCCCCCCCACTTGTCAGGTGGGGAGGATCTCTCCTCTACTCAAGTTTCTCTCTAATCAGTTGCGTTTTTTTTTTTTTTTCATCTTCTACTTGGTTCTTTCATATGCATTACTGCATGCTCTGCTCTCTCTCCTCATTTTCAGAATAGTGGCACATCTCGTGAAACGCTTTCTCCTTACTCTACAAGCGCAAAAAATAGCCGGTAAATTTGGAGATTAACACCCCCAGCCCCCCCCCCCTCCCAAAAAGATTTTACCTTTTTAGGCGATTACATGTGAATATCATGAAAAAGTCGACGCATAGAAAAAAATATTTTAGGATTTAAAGTGGGAGATCAGTTTTGCATATAAATGTAACGTTAAATTGACCTCGATTTTTTTAGGCCATTCTAACTTTGGTTCTGGTGTATTTGAGCAGTACCACATTTCTAGCTTTTAAAAATTTAGGTCACGTGATATTTTTTGACGGTGTACCCTTGTTTGATGTTCGGATGCTATGATTTTTTTTTAGTCAGAAAACAATTAAACTCAAATTATATTGAATAAACAAAACAAAAATACTTATGCTGTGCTGATCGTGCTGAAATAATGTCATTATTTAGAAACCCATTCTTAACATGGGAAGGGTAAGGTCATTGTTACAGTACACCTGTTACACCATTTACTACTAATAGTTTTAGGGTTTTCAGGTTAAATTAAATTTTTACATCATCTTTTGTTAAATTGTTAGGTGAAAGTACAGTTAAGAATAATGTTCCCATAATAAGAATAGGTTTCTAAATAATAACGTTATTATTTCAGGACGCCAACGTCTGTATTCTCTGCATAAGTTCCTTTTGTTTTGTTTGATCATCATAATTTGTATTTGGATTTGTTTTCTGTTTTTCTTCTTTTTTCTTTTTTCTGTTTTTCTTTTTTCTGTTTTTCTTTTTTTGTTTTTCTTTTTTTGTTTTTCTTTTTTTTTCTTTTCTTTTTTTCTTTTTTGTTTTTCTTTTTCTGTTTTTCTTTTTTCTGTTTTTCTTTTTTCTGTTTTTCTTTTTTCTGTTTTTCTTTTTTCTGTTTTTCTTTTTTCTGTTTTTCTTTTTTCTGTTTTTCTTTTTTCTGTTTTTCTTTTTTCTGTTTTTCTTTTTCTGTTTTTCTTTTTCTGTTTTTCTTTTTTTTCTTTTCTTTTTTTCTTTTTCTTTTTTTTTCTTTTTTTTTCTTTTTTTTTTCTTTTTTTTTCGTTTTTTTCCTTTTCGTTTTTTTTGTTTTTCTTTTCTTTTCTTTTTTGTTTTTTTCTTTTCTTTTTTGTTTTTTTCTTTTTTTTGTTTTTTTCTTTTCTTTTTGTTTTTTTCTTTTCTTTTTTGTTTTTTCTTTTCTTTTTTGTTTTTTTCTTTTCTTTTTTGTTTTTTTCTTTTCTTTTTTGTTTTTTTCTTTTCTTTTTTGTTTTTCTTTTTTTTGTTTTTCTTTTTTTTGTTTTTCTTTTTTTTTGTTTTTCTTTTTTTTTGTTTTTCTTTTTTTTTTGTTTTTCTTTTTTTTTTGTTTTTCTTTTTTGTTTTTTCTTTTCTTTTTTTTCTTTTTTTCTTTTTTTTCTTTTTTCTTTTCTTTTTTTTTCGTTTTTTTCCTTTTCGTTTTTTTTTTCTTTTCTTCCTTTTTTCTTTTTCTTTTTTCTTTTTTTTCTTTTCTTTTTCCTTTTTTTTCCTTTTTTCTTTCTTTTTTCTTTTTTTCTTTTTTTCTTTTTCTTTTTTTCCTTTTTTCTTTTTCCTTTTTCTTTTTTTCCTTTTTCTTTTTTTCCTTTTTCTTTTTTTCCTTTTTCTTTTTTTCCTTTTTCTTTTTTTCCTTTTTCCTTTTTCCTTTTTTTTCTTTTTTTCCTTTTTTCTCCTTTTTTCTCCTTTTTTCTCCTTTTTTCTCCTTTTTTCTCCTTTTTTCTCCTTTTTTTTCCTTTTTTCTCCTTTTTTTTCCTTTTTTTTTCCTTTTTTCTCCTTTTTTTTTCCTTTTTTCTCCTTTTTTTTTCCTTTTTTTCCTTTTTTCTCCTTTTTTTCCTTTTTTCTCCTTTTTTCTCCTTTTTTTCCTTTTTTCTCCTTTTTTTCCTTTTTTCTCCTTTTTTTCCTTTTTTCTCCTTTTTTCTTTTTCTTTTTTTCCTTTTTTCTCCTTTTTTCTTTTTCTTTTTTTTCTTTTTCATTTTTAATCTATTAAGAAAATAACACCCGATAATTTCAGACGGGGGTACGTTCGTTACACCGCCCGAAATATATCACGTGACCTAAATTTTCCAAGACCAGGAATCTGGTACTGTTTAAATACACCAGAACCCTAACATTTTAGAACGGTTAGATATTTTTAAAAAATTGGGTTCTTACCGTGCTATTTTTTAAATAGTATTTTTAAGTTAGATTCAAGTTTTACAATATCCTTTTTTATTATATTGTTAGGTAAAAGTACAGAATAATTACGAAACCCCCTCATGTTAAGAATGGCTTTCTAAATAACGTTATTTCAGCACGATAATATAAGTACACACCACCACACACCACTAACCTTAAGTCTATCTGGCAAGATCGTATAAATTATACGATCTTTTATACAGACTTTTTTAGGGGAGCTACTTTTTAGGCGATTATACGACGTATAAACGCCTAAAAAGTAGCTCCCCTAAAAAAGTCTGTATTTTTTTTTTGTTTATCGCTCATAGCAAAAAAAAAAGAAGACTTTTTTTTTTTTGGGGGGGGGTTAAACTGATTCAACAATAAATTCTAAAATATTTGTGTATGTGTTTCTTTCCGCCATATTTTTTTCAGTATGCAATCGCCTAAAAATGTAGTTTGTAATTTAACAATAATACAAAATATTCACAATAACTCGATTTGGGTTCAGTTCTAGCTAGAAATCACTTTCGAATTGAAAGTTTAAAGGCTTTAAACCAACTTTAGAAGGAATCGTGACAAATGATAAAATCACTGTCTGAAACAATGCGATAAAAAAAAAGAAGGTAAATATGAAGAATTACTCCAACTCCACCCTCGAAAATTCCTTTAAAATTACCACTCTTAGCGGTTTTCGGGGTCGCTAAAAACGAAAATAACGTTTAAAATTACGGCAAACGAGTAGTTTCCAAGATATGAAGAAATGTTAGTCTTAAAAAAGTGGAGGATCACTTTTCTATATTAATTTAACGTAAAATGAGCACCCACTTTCTGGCCAGGATTTTTTCCGGGGGGAGGGACTTCTTTCCACCCTCGGAAAATCCTTTAAAATTCCAAGAAACAAGTAGTTTCCAAGTTTCCAAGATATGAAGAAATGGGGTTTGTATTACTGTACACATAGATTCGAAAAAGCTGTCAGAAAACAAATATATAACAAATAAATGTTATCAAAGGCAAGATAAGTTACTTTTCTGCCAAACTGGATATATTTTTTGTGTTTTTATTCAATGTAACATATTTATTCAGCTCGAAAAACATACAGTGTTTACCGATGATGTATTCGAAAATTCAAGATGGCGTCTCACACCCTCTTTAACACCGTAAGTATGGAAAAAGGTGTTATAAATAAAAAACTATACAAAATACTATTAAAAACCCGCCGAATATATGTCAACCTATGTCACGGTAACATATATTGAGCGAGTTTTTAACAGTATTTTATCCGGTTTTTTATTTATAACATCTTTTCCCACACTTACCGTGTTAAAGAGAGAATAAGACGCCATCTTGAATGTTCCAATTCATCGGTAAACACTGTATGGTTTTCGAGCTGAATAAACATGTTACATTGAATAAAAACATGAAAAATATATCCAGTTTGGTAGAAAAATAAGTTATCTTGCCTTTGATAACATTTATTTGTTATATATTTGTTTTTTGACAACTTTTTCGAATCTGTGTACAGTAATACAAACCCAAGAAATTTTCTTTTCTTTTTTTTAGGGGGGGGGGGGCGGCGGCCGCCACAACACCCCCGCCCCTCCACCGCCTCCCACAAAATGTAAACAGAATTTTTGTAAAATATCAAACAGTTCTTCTGCTCAAAACAGTTAATTAAACTGCATAAGCACCTGTTAAAAAACTATACAAGTTCTATAATTGAATATCCCCCTCAAAAAAAAAAAAAAAAAAAAAAAAAGAACGAAAAACCCCGGCCCTTAAAAACAAAATAAATAAAAAAGGGTGTGACTATAAAGTGAGTACATTTCTTCATATATTGGAAACTACTTGTTTCCTGGAATTTTAAGTTTGATGGTAATTTTAAAGGATTTTACGCGGGTGGAAAGAAAGCCCCCCCCCCCAATCGTGGCCACAAAGTCGGTGCTCATTTTACGTTAGATTAATATAGAAAAGCGATCCCCCACTTTTTAAAAACTAACATTTATTCATATCTTGGAAACTACTTGTTTGCCGTAATTTTAAACGTTAATTTCGTTTTCAGCGACCTCGAAAACCTCTTAGCGTGATAATTTTAAAGGAATTTTCGAGGGCGGAGTAAATACCAAAAAAAAAAAATAAAAATAAAATAATAATAATAAAATAACATTGTATAGACGACAGCATGTATTTAAAAAAAAAAAGGTTATTGGATGATACAGAAGAATAGGCGACTTAAGTTCGCAACAAACAAGTCGAATAGTGTGGTTTGAAAGAAAACAGTATTTCTCGCAGGTGCTGCTGCTGCTCTGCTGCTGCAATTCTAGAAAAGAACCAGATATTCGTAAATTAGAGGCAAACATCTTAGTACTAAGATCTACAAAATGATTTAAAAAACGATAAAGTACTTAACCTCTTTTAATAAAATTGTGATCATTTTTTGTGTGTTATGGTAAATTTGTAAGCACCTGCTAAATCCGAAAAAACTATTTTAGAATTCAGCGTTTATTGTGAACGGATGGGGTCCCAAGATCCAGCCTCGTTCTAAGTTCAAGGGAAAAATAGTTCACGTCATACTCTGTGACACCGGTGTCGACGCAAAAAAAGTTAACCCTTTGAATAAAATGTCAACTTGTTAACTTCGAACAACAGAAAAAGGATTAAAGAAAGTAGCAGTTTAAAAAATTTTCGAGCATTTATTACTAGACAACATTTAAAAAAAAAAAAAAAATAGTTCAAAGAATTAGATTTTGGAAAAAATTAAACCGTGGAAAGAATTAGAATTTAAAAAAATTCAACAGTTCAAATATTAATAATTAAAAACATTGAACAGTTTAAATATAATTTTTTTAAAAAGTTTAATTTTTTAAAAAATTATTCAAATATGAATAATTTTTTAAAAAATTAAACCGTTCAAATATGAATACTTTTGTTCAAAAATTAAACCGTTCAAATATGAATACTTTTGTTCAAAAATTAAACCGTTCAAATATGAATACTTTTGTTCAAAAATTAAACAGTTCAAATATGAATAATCTTTTCAAAAATTAAATGGTTCAAATATGAATAATCTTTTCAAAAATTGAACGGTTCAAATGTAAATAATCTTTTCAAAAATTGAACGGTTCAAATATGAATAATTTTTTTCAAAAATTGAACGGTTCAAATATGAATAATTTTTTTCAAAAATTGAACAGTTCAAATATAAATAATTTTTTTCAAAAATTAACCAGTTCCACGAGGTTAGTTACTTTTCATATAATGTTGAAAAGGTTAATTTTTTTTGTCTCGACACCGGTCACTGAGTATGACATAACCTAACTTTTCCCTGAACCCAGAACGAGGCTGGATCTTGGGATTCCACCGTTCACATCAACCGAATTTAGAATGGAGGATCCTAACAGTAACTCTAAGTATGCATGGTAAGAGCCCACCTCTTTCATTCTACCATTTACCCCAAGTTCTAGTGGTTATGACCCCTAACAAAACACCTTGTAAAACCACATCTAATTGCCAAAACAGTAGCCCCCCCCTCCCACTTCCCCAACAAAAAAGGAAAACGCACAGAATTTCTCATAGCAAAAAAGAAAACTGGCTTAACTACTGTAAAACGAAATTGGGATCATTTTATGTCAGTTTTATATTTTTAAACTTATGATTCCTAATTCTAAAATTATTCTTTGTGTCAAATTTGTCAGAGTGATGCATAATTGCCTAAAAAAAGTAGAATCTGAACTTTTTTTGGTGGATAGAGAGGGGTTTCGGAATATGTTCATATTACTATTAATCTAATATTTAAATAAATTTAAAAAAAAACTGTAAAACAATACAAAATTTAAAAAAAGAAACTAAATCTGCCGGAACGCATTTTGGATTTTTCATGAAAAAATACAAGCATCTTGCATGTATAGTTGAGAGAAAAAAAAAAGCGTGACTTTGTGACTCCTCGAAATTTTCAAGAATTTAAAAGCATTTAAACAGGTTTTAAATTTCTTAAATTCTTAATTGACAGCTCTGGAATCTATTTTCACCCAATCAGTTATTAAAGAGGGATTAAAGCAACATTAAAAGTACTTTAATAGAATGTATTCTGACAAACTTCTTGCACTTGTATCCCTCTCATAGTACATACCTTCAATAAACCTAGTAGCAAAATCCGACCCCTTCACAGTAGAGATTTGCAGTTGCCGTAAAACCTTCTACTCTCATAGTTTTTTTTTTCCTGTTAGATTTGGGAATTTCCTCCCTGTATTGGGCTTCTCTGACTGCACTAACCTGCAAAAGTGAATGTAAACACTAACTGACATCTCGCTCATCTCCTTGAATAGTTCCTATGGTCCCTAATAGTAGCTCCTTACGTCCAAATGGCAATATGTCTTGTTTGAGGTGAAAAAGGTGTTAGTTGTATAAATAAAACAAAATGGTGGTAGAAGCCCATCCAATAAATGTTACCATGACATTTATTGGGTGGGTTTCTACCACGATTTTCTTTTATTTTAAAGTGATTATCGAGACATCGCAACCATCTTTTCTTGTTCTCCCACAGCGTTCAACATTACTTGTTTTCCAAACCGAATACACATTTTACATTAAATAAAAACACTAAAAACTTATCATCCAGTTAGGTAGAAAAGTAACTTATTCTGCCTTTGGTAACATTTATATGCCGTTTTTGACAACTTTTTGGAATGTATGTATATAGTAAAACAAACCCAAAAAGAATAATTTATCTCTTTATCTATTATATATATAAAAGTGAACGTGTGTGTGTGTGTACATTTTCCCACGCAATAACATTGTCAATTTTCAGTCTACAAACTCGAAATTTGATATACAGGATACTGAGATTTGGGAAAATCTTTGTAATCAGTTTTCGGTCAGAAATTTGGCTGTTAAGGGGTCAAAGTTCAACGATTTGACCTTTGAGAACCCTACCAAACTCCTTCGCCAATTTTGGGTCTAAACACTTAACATTTTAGATATAGGTTTCTTGGACATGGATCTAACTTAATAACTTGATTTGAGCCAAAAACAAATATTAAGGGGTCATAATAGGGGTAAAAGTTAAAAAATCTGACCGTTTTCTTTTTTCTTTTTTTGCTCAAACATCCGGGCAAAGCCGAGCTGAAATGCTAGTATATCTGTAAAAGTGTGTGTGTGCGTGTGTGTGTGTGTCTGTCTGTGTACATTTCCCTACGCAATAACTCTGTCAATTATTAATCTCCAGATTCGAAATTTGATATACAGGGTATGAAGATTTGGGAAAATCTTTGTGTTGCAATATTTTTTATTCATAACGGGGTAGTTATTTAATTGCCACCCACATCGGCAATATTTGGCACAAGGCCTGGAAAGTGGGAACCCCGCAGGCTCCCCTAAAGGAGGGGCACTCTTAAAAATTGCCTGAGTAACCCCGTCGGCATTCCCTGGTCGGGGCGCCTCAGGCAGCAAGCAATAAACTTGCCCCACCGGAAAGCCCGGTGGCAAGGCCTGGGAGGGTGGACCTCCTAGGTATTACCCAGGCGGCGTACCTCAGTCCAACAGGTGCTGGGCTGGTTCCCGGCCCCTCACCTGTTGGGTTGAGTGTCAAGTGATGAATCCTTGACGTGTACTACCCTGTCTCCCTGCAGCCGAAGCCGCTAGGAGACACATCCCATCACAATGGACTTATAATGGGGTATGATCCCACACAGTCGGGCGATTCTATTTATAAACGATGCTGCTAGGAACTGATGAATCGAATTAATTCACGTTCTGCTACCAACCAATCAGAAACCAGAATTGCTCCATAAATTTCTGTACATTTCTGTAGCAATTTCGCATGTTTTTTCTGTCTCGGCATGGTAAGAATCTTTTGCTCTGTGGAACTGTCTACTGTAAACCAGTCACCTCTCAAGACTTGTTTAGAACAACGAACCATCGGAAACTGTTCTGAAACTAAACATGGCTTACACTTCTAGACTTTGTAATTCATTTTCGGACAGAAATTTTACTGTTAAAGTTCAACGATTTGACCTTTGAGAACTCTACTAAACTCCTTCACCAATTTTGGGCATAAACACTTGAAATTTTAGATATAGGTTCCTTGGACATGGATCTAACTTAATAACTTGATTTGAGCCCAAAACAATAAATGTTAGGGGTCATAATAGGGGTCAAAGTTTTTTAAAATATGACCTCTGCGGTCTCTACCAAATTACTCAGACACTTTCTGGTCTAAACATTTGAAATTTGACATAAAGTGTATTCAGGGATAGGGCAAGCTTTTTAATCGGTTTGGATCGAAAATTTGAGCTACCAATATATAAATGTCTATATGTATGTTTGCCTGTCTGCCTAAAACTTTCGACAGAGGCGACGGATTTTCACAAGATCAGTATCATTTTGAAGCTCGACCCTTCAGACGATAAATACCGAAAAATTGGCTAAAAACATTTTCTTCACCCTCAACTCGACACTTTTCTACGGGGGGGGGGTTGCTTTTTTCGACGATATTTTCGAAAGTCATCCCCTCTTTTCGATTGTCTAGCCTTAATTTAAACCTACGTCACTTCCAGTTTGACAGTGGTCGTAACAGCGAAGACGTCACGTTTTTTTCCCATTCTTTTCCTCCTTCGCAGTACGGGTTCGAGCCTGCCTTCCTACTACCACTTTTTTTTTTTTTTCCACAACACACACCTCTGAACACCCGGGCAATGCTGGGCTGAAATACTAGTATATCTATAAAAGTGAAAATGTCTGTGTGTCTACATTTCCCGACCAAATAACTGTCAATTTTCAGTCTAGAGACTCGAGATTTGACATAAGGGTTATTGAGATTTGGGAAAATATTTTTAATCAGTTTTTGGACAGAAATTTCGCTGTTAACGGATCAAAGTTCAACGATTTGACCTTTAAGAACTCTAACAAACTCCTCCGCCGATTTTCGGTCTAAACACTTAAAATTTTAAATGCAAATTACTTGGACCTGTATCAAACTTTTTAATTTGATTTGAACCCCAAAAAAATCAATGTTAAGGGGTCAAAGTTAAAAAATTTGACCTGTGATTTCTACCAAATTACTCAGCCAATTTGAAATTTTGCATTAAGTGTATTCAGAGATAAGGCAAGCTTTTTAATTGGTTTGGGTCGAAAATTTGAGCTGCCAAGGGGCCAAAGTTCCAAAGATTTGAACTTTGCAGTATCTAGCAAACTCCTCAGCCAATTTTGGGTCTAAACATTTGAAATTTTACATAAAACAAGCTTTTTAATCAGTTTTCTGGCGAAAATTTGGCTGCCAAGAGGTCAAAGTTGAAACAGTTGACCTTTGCAGACTCTACCAAACTCCTCCGCCAATTTTGGGTCTAAACATTTGACATTTTAGAATTTTAGATGTAGGTTACTTTGACAGGAGTCAAATTTAGAATGAATTTCTTTTTCATGAATTGCTGTCAATATTGAAATTTATTCATTTATTACTTTAGTAGGGGTCCTTTTTATGAACTAAATTATTTTCATTACAAGCATTTGTTTATTTTTTTAAGTAAAAATTGGACTGTCGGGCAGAAGGCTGCAAGGTCGTCTAAAAATTTAATTGTTCATTTTTAGTTTGTCGTGACTTTTTGCAATTTAGCAAAAAAAGAAAAAAAAAAGCTGCTACTAATATAGTGAACGTTATTCAGACCGTGATTGCAGTTTTTTGTTTATTAAACATAACAATTAAAGAAAGGTGCGTGTAGAGTTTGTGCACGTTTTCAGCGTCCCAAATTCTTTTCAAAATACGGTCAACGATCATTTGCAGTTTTACAATTAACATTTCAAATTCGGATGTAACGATGTAAAATAGTATTTATAAAGATTTCATTTGATATCAATTTAAAAGGAAAAAAAAGAACTTATTTGTTTTTCTAGTTTAACTGTTAGAAAAACAAACTTTTCCTAAAGTCACAGATACATGGGAGGACGAATCCAAATTTAAAACTTAGTATGCACACACACACACACACACACACACACACACCACGGTTCATATTCTGGATAAGTATCATTTTCAATTCTAGAAAAAGAAAAAAATGTAATCCGAGACGCCCACTTCAGGGTTGGACTAAAACTGCTTTTGTTTTCCTTTTATAAAAATAAAAAAAGAAAAAATCTTTTGAACAATCCTGGTCCATATTTGGTATAAATACCTTTAATTAAAATAAATAAAACTGTTACTGCTTTTTAATTTTTTTATTTTGATATAAATAAATAAATGCAAATATAAAAATGTCAGGTCCATTCAGCTTGAGTAGTGTGTTAGTTTCGCATTTCGTTTTACTTTCGTTTAATTAGTTTCCATTTTTATATAAACCTCTACTCTGACACCCATTTTGTTTCTTTCTTCGGAAAGTGTCAACACCCCTCCACCCCCACATTAAATCAATGAATATTTTTACTTTATTACATCTTAACTTGCAATGTAAATTGTAAAAGTACAAATCGCATAATTGTATTGGACTGACTGTATTTTGATAGAATCTGGGTCGTTGAATGCGTATACAACTACATTTTTGGATTTAGGTATGGGCAAAAATGGGCGGACAACGATAGCGGGGACCTAGTTTTTTAGGTTTCCGACTACTTTTTGATTGTATTTGAAAGATTAAGATTAAGATTAACTTAATTTCCAAAAGGAAAAAAATATTTGTACACGTGAAGAAAAAAAAAAAAGAAAGTTATGAAAAATATTTTCAATTCAGCTACATTTTGAAGTTAAATAAATTCATTGTAAAAATCCTTTAAAAGATAAATATTAGTTTTCTGGGTCTATTTCAAAGATAATTAGTAAAGTCCTAAAATATTGAATTAAATAATAATAATAATAATAATAATAATAATAATAAAACACCTTGTTTGTACAAAATATAAATTAATTAGCCCAAAACCGAGTGATTCTGCCGTTCGCAAAACGCAACAAACTAAAGTTTTCTAAACACGGAATATACGGAGGTCCAAAATTTCAGCCAGTCGAAAGACTGTGAAAATGACGTCATGTAATTAAAAGGGAGGAAGGGGTGTGATATCCCCCCCCCCAGACGCGCATCCATATATTCCTATTCTGAACGTTTGTATAAATTTTTCCATTTTTTAATTTAATTATTTTTCTATGTTCCTGTTTTTAAATTAGTTTTTTTTAAATTATTGTTTAATATTATATAACAAATATGTTACGCCGAAAGTTTCACATTCTTGCGAGCAAGGAAATTATTAAAATCTTGCATATAAAAATTATGTGAAACCTGTAATTAAAAAAAAAAAAAAAAAAAAGTAGAAATATTTTTTGCAATTATAATTTTTTTGTGTGAATATGTTAAAAAAACAATACTTAATTCATTGGTAATATCGGTAGTTCGAGAAATTCATTTTTCTTCGAGTTATATCGAATTCATTAATATGAAGTTTAGGGGCTTTTTTCGTAATGTTCCTGTAAAAATTATTTTATTTTTATTGTTACAAGTTACGATGCTTTATTTATATAAAAAAAGCAAAAATAAATTCTTGCATTTTTTTTACTTCTGAAAACCATAACTTTAATAAAGGTATTTTTTGTTTAAAGAAAATTATACATTTCCACTAAGATTTAAATAAAAATAATTAGTTCATTATATTCCGCGATCATTATTTGATAAATGCTGAAAATTTCATTGAAATTGGTTAATTTCCTGATTTTTGGTGATTTTTTTTTTTTTTTTTTTTTTTTTTTTTTTTTTAAGTAAAGGTAGGGGTCAAAATGTTTATACATTTTGAGCATCGGCATTCATTTTGCCCATACCTATAAAATAACCGAAGCCTTAACTGTTAACATCCACACTAAACTATTATAATTCGCATCGTTTCTACTACAATTATTATTCTATGTATCACAATCATTTTTCTCAAACATGAAAGTAGTGTTTATTCGCCTCTTTAAAACTATCATTTATGAACTCGACTATTGCTAACGCATTAAATATTATGGAGGCCAAAAATAGTTGTACACATGGCCTAGTCGTAGGCTTTTCTCTCTTAAAAAGTGGCTTAATAATAATTTTGTTACTAATAAAAACGAAAAACAAACAACTTTTCTTTCAGTCAATTACAATAAAGAATGCTTTAATTGGGCAACTGTTTCTAGTAGGATACGTCACGTGACCACATACGGCTTTACTTGTTATTTGAGCAGTGAGCACTTCAGCGAGTAAATATTCACTATTATGTAAACGATAAAATTCATAGGATTGCTTATCCAATCTATATGAACAAGACTAACCTTGTAATGTGTGCGTGTCTATGTAATAACATTCAATTACGTGCTGATTAATCATTCGTACCGGCGGTTTCTGAGGCAATAGGTTTGAGTATTTCCCTTGATCCCTTGAAACCGTCGTTACTATGGGCTAATCGGCACATGACATCTATATAATATATGTAGGGTAATTGTGCATAAAGAGAGAGCCTAACTTTCAAACACACCGGAAGCTGGTACCCGCGTCTCGATTAATGTATGGAAGCACAAAATAGATACAATTTTCAAATATTGAACGTGTCGGTCTCTGTGCGACCGTATTGTTGTCACCACATGCACATGTTACTGTACTCTTTTTTAAAATAGTATTTTCAAGTTAAATTTAAGTTTTACAATATCTTTTTGGTTTATTAAATTGTTGGCTGAAAATACAGAATAAATAGTTACAATACACCTTCTAGTTTGGTAATATAAGTGCACGCAACTGAAAATAATTTTTTTTTTTAATATAATTACAAATTTAAATCTCGAATTTATTCAAACGGTCCTTTATTTCACTTCCTAATGAACCGCACTCTTAAGTAAACACTTCATTAAATCTCCACACTAACGTACTGTACTTGCAATAACCCTTATCCCTGAGTGGCTTCCGGGCCTTGATAAGTGGTGACTACCGTGTAAAAGAAAAAAAAGTCACTTTCCCCTCCAAAACATATATATAACATAACAAGCGGCATTTGAATGAATGGTTTATTTTATTGATGCTACACCGTAATCACGTGATTAAAATTTGAGCAGACGAAAAATTGTGAGTCAAGAGTTCCCAAAATATATAAAAATATGTAAACTTTTTTTTATCAATTTTTTCTCGTCTCTCAATTGAGGTATGGAAGCACAAAATAAATACAATTTTCAAATATATTTTATGTTTACTTTTTTTTTCACCCCATATAATGAAAATATATAAAAATATGTAGACGTTTTTTATCAATTAATTTTTTATTATTTAATCGCATATCTTTTCAAATAACTATGTTTAAGTTAATGTTATATATTTTGTCAAACTATTTAGATATTTTAAAAATATTTATTTATAGAAATAAAAAAACTAAGAATGTGCCACATTTTTTCCAGTTTTAGCAGTTTCAAAAAGGTGAATATGCAGCAGTTTTGAAATGTGAATATTTCACATATGTTGAAAAAAAAAAAAAACAAACAAAAAAAAGACATTAAATTCAAACATAAGTATGAATCTAGTAAATGATATTGCCGAACAGTTATTTTTAAATCGTTAAACTTAAACATAAAATATATTTGAAAATTGTATCCATTTTATGCTTCCATACATCAATTGAGAGATGCAAAAAAAATTAATTGATAAAAAAAGCTTATGTATTTTTATATATTTTTATTATATAAGGGGGTGAAAAAAAATAAACAAAATATATATGAAAATTGTATCCATTTTTTGCTTCCATACATCAATTGAGAGACGCGGGTACCAGCTTCCGGTGTGTTTTAAAGTTAGACTCTCTCTTTATGCGCAATTACCGCACTATTGAAATAAATACTGAAAATCGATACACAAAATATATCTCCTTATAAAATTTTATGTGGATTATGTGTAATTATCTATACTCCTATAATTTTTTTTTAGTATGTGTATTGATATTTATATTAAAAACCCTTTTTTCTATTCATTTAAAAAGATGGTCGTGGAATTGCGTTCATCTGCAAAAGATCTAGCTAATTGGCATATTCTTTTAAACATTCATCATGTATATATTAAAACGATAGCATGTATGTTATTTTCTGTATCACACTTACACCCGGGTTGTTTAATTGTTAGGTACTCCCAGTTCTTGTCATAAATAATTTTACCAAAAATTCTTCATAAGTTTTGGTTTCGGTTTCGATTATAGCTGATAGCACTTAAGTCATATTTTCTTTTTTAATAAATAATTTTATCAAGAATTCTTCACAAGTTTTGGTTTCGGTTTCAATTATGGCTGAAGGAACTCAAGTTATATATCTATACATATATTTTTTCAGAAGTTTTTATTTTGGTTTCGATTCAAGCAAATGCACCCAAGTCATATGGATATATTTTTTTATTTTTGAAAAATCGCAACTTTATAATATGTAAAAATCAATAGAACATTAACTCTATAATATATACAAAATCTGCAAGAATTAAAATATATTTAAGCGTACTTTACGACCGTGCTTTGCCGGGCGTTTGTGCTAGCTTAGATAAATACTTTTGCAGTTTTAATAAAAAAGCTACAATAATATCAGCGTATCTCCATTTACACTGAACATCTACAGAATGCCAACATCAATATATTACATATGAATGAGTCCCCTGTGGAATTTCCGCATGTCCCACTAGTTTTAATTAATTCCCTATTAATTTTTCGTTTTTTTTATGGGATGATTATCTTTAGTTAATTATTACGTGTAATTACATTCATGCAGGTATTCTACATGATTTATACTTGCATAATATTTGCGTGAAAAGGATATAGTAAACACAAACCTCTTTCTATATATATTTATGTATGCGTATATATATTTGTTTAAAAAAATTTGCCTACCAAACTCCTCTGTCAATTTTTGGTCTACGGACATGAAACTTAATATAAAGGGTATTTGAACCCATGCAAAACTTTATATTTGGGTTTTAACCGGGGAAAATTGGTGCAAAATGTGAAAATTAAAGAAATAGAATTTTGCCAGGTGAAGATTGAATAACAGCATTACAAATATGCATGCGTAACATATTGGTTCATGTTTTAATTTTTAGCCTTGCAACAAACGTCTTAAAGCTCAGGCATTAACGTCAAAGGAAAAAGTAAATCGTAAGCTAAATGTTTTGGTTTCGATTCTCAGTGGTGGCGCACAAGTCATTTTTTTTTTTTTTAAACTTTTTAAATCCTGACTATATATTGGGTCCAATCTATAAAAGTGAAATTGTGTGTGTACATTTCCCTACCAAACTACTCTGTCAATTTTCAGTCTACATACATAAGGGGTATTGAGATTTGAGAAAATCTTTTTAATCGGTTTTTGGACAGAAATGTGGCTGTCAAGGGGTCAAAGGTCAATGATGTGACCTTTGTAAACTCTACCAAACTCCTCCGCCAATTTTGCATCTAAACACTTGAAATTTTAGATGTAGATTACTTGGACATGAATGAAACTTTTTAATTTAATTTGAGCCCAAAACAATAAATGTTAAGGGGTTAAGATTGGGGTCAAAGTTTGAAAAAGTTGACCTCGGCGGTCTCTACCAAATTACTAAGCCAATTTTTTGGGTAACTGTAAACTTTGATATAGCGTCTAGGACCATTCGGCCGAGTGATCCTAGATGTTGTATCAAAGTTTACAGTTACCCAAAGATGCTGAGTTCAATCCTGAACGAAGGCAGTGAAAAGTAACATTCAAAACAGAGAATCAGCAACTATGTCCCAAAGCCTAGCTGGAGTCCGAACACGGTACCCCCATAATAATAATAAAGGGTTGGGTTCGAGACTCCTAACAAACGGTTCCCCAGTTCGATACAAAACACCTGATGAAGGCCGGAGGGCAAAACGGCCGAAACGTTGTGACTATAACAACCAAGATGAGTTAGTCAGTCCGACAACCTCAATCAATATCTCGCCCTTCTTATAATATTTCTCACTACTAGGACTTATACTTGAGTCTTTGGAGCATATAATCAAGGGATGGCCATGGACACCACCAGACTTGTGCACAACACTGCTTTTATGCAATTCAGATTATAATGCTTAAGTTTTCTTTTCTTTCTTTCTTTTCTTTTTTTTTTTTTTTTTTTTAAACATTTACTACCAATTACTGAGAGAACTCTATTCTAATTACGAAGAGTAATGTTTTATGTTATGTTTATTTTACTAAAGAGCTCAATCCATGAGCAAAGATAGTCATATTGGCTCCACCCTTCCGGCTCCAATAACCAGTTTGGGACCAACAGCTGTTATCAGAAAAAGTCAAAAACAGATATTTTTATCTTTTTTCACCCACAAGTTTAAATGTAACACTAGCAGGTTTGTCAATGTTGATTTGTGTAATTTGTGAGTTCACTGTGACCAATCTATATCTCTATGTTAATGAAAGTCTGTGACCACAACTGTCATGTGTGTGGTTCTCGCCTTTATGTGACTTACACACTTTTATATTTTTTTAATTATTTACTGTTAATCGACTATTTATTGAAATTTAAAAGTTTTGTAGTGCAAATGTATTATTCTATTTAGCAAAAAAAAAAAAAAAAAAAAAAAAAAAAAGACGAAATAAAATCCACCAGAATGCATTTAGGTTTGTTAAATAAGTCAGTCATTTCAATCTAAAACTAGTTGGTCTTTCTTTCTCACCCAATCTTTCTTGGAGTTCATTACTTTTTCTGTTTCTCATAAAATAAGTTTTCTCTATTGCTCTTAACTTTTTCTATCATTTGAGGCTATTGTCTATCACTACAAATCTACAATTGGACCATTAGATACCTGCAAAGTGTGCCACAGATCCCCCCTCCCCATATCTAACATGATATAACTTTAAGTTAGTATTATCATCATAACTTTTGAATCATTTAAAAGAAACCTAATAATAATTTTTTTTAAATTTGGGGTTTGTTTTACAATAGACAGAGGTACAAAAAAGTTGTAAAGAAACAAATATATAACAAATAAATGTTACCAAAGACAAGATAAGTTACTCTTTTACCTACTTGGAAAAGTTTTTTGGTGTTTTAACTAATTTCAGTTTTAAGTGTGAAACACAAGTAGTGTTGAGCCCTTAAGTTAAAACGAAAACAAAGATGGCGTCGTGATGCTCTCTCTCTCTCTATCCTTTGGATTCCTAAGGATTGGTCTAAACTTTCAAAAAAAATTAAAATACTGACAAAAATCCACCAAATAAATTACACCATGACACTTATAGGGTGGATTTCTATCAGTATTTTTGTTTACAATTGATTTTTTCCAAGTACTCTAACCACTGCCTCACAGGTCATTGGCGCACTAGTCGGAGTATTTGAAAAAAATCAATTGTAAAAGTGACCTTCTCCTGAAGGTTAAAGGTTCAATTCTTAAACCGAAAAATGGAATTGTGAATTACTATCCAGTCATGGCTGACAGAATGAAAGCATACTAACCCCATGAAGTGAATAAAGGGTTCTGCTCGAAATTCTGCCCAGATTCCTGATTTTGACAGAAATATTCCCAAGTTTAACAAGATACACCTAGAGAAGGTCGGAGGTTGCATTGACCAAAATGTGGAAGTGACACTCAAGATGAGAACAATAGTCTGAAGAATTCAAATAATAACGAATAACTAATTCTCATCTCAAAAATTCAGAAACGTAAAGACTGTATGATTTAAAAAATAAAAGTGAAACAAGAAGGAGAGTAAGTATTGGTAGTCTATGATTCAATGTGAACATTTTTTTTAAATTTATCATTTCTATATTACTAATGGCTCATTGTAATTTCAATCAGTAATACATCTTTTTAAATATAAAAAAAACAACTATTTGTGTGCCTAATTTACATAACTATTTTTTAAGCAGTTTATTATTAATGTTTAATATAATGCATTAGTAATTTTATTGTCCTATTTTCCTGTATATATGCAATAGCTTTGTTGATATTAACAGTAATTGACTTAATAAAAAAGGATATGTTACTAAAATTGTTCTTAAAATATTATGTTCACGAAGAGGTTAATGTAGTTTGCTTAAAGCATTGTTTAGTGTGTATATAAAAGAAATTTATAGAAGGCAATACAATGCAGATGTGTAACGGATAGACACAAACTGAAACAAATTAAGTCCTATAACAGTGGAACCAGCTATGCAGAGTCACCTTTTATTAGTACAATATATCTGTATGTATAAACATATATCTACATTTTAAATATATCATACTTACATTGTGTTCTTACTTGTGTCATTCAGATCGAAGTTCCATATTCTACATTTAAGAAAAATTACTTTTCTCAGATATGTGTTTGTCTTCACTAATTTTCAAAGGAGATAATTTAAATAAACATTTTTTTTTACATTATAATAAATTTATATTAAAGATATCTAATATAGACTATGGATTTAAAAACAATACTTATTGTTAGATTAATAGCCGTCAGATGGCAGGTACTTTTTGCTTGTATTTAATAAGGTGATTGCATTTTTATGGTGCTTGAACCAATGCATTTCAGGTGAAAACATTACTTATTTGTCATGTCCAAATTAGTATAAATTCCAAAATTATGCAAAATGATCCAATAGAAAAATAATTACAAAAGTTTCATAGTGTAAATAATTACAAGTAAAAATAGAACTTATCAAATTATCGAGTTTTATTGCATTTTTTAATGAGTTGTGTGAATAATTCTGTATGACAAATTAACTTACCTCCCTTGGCATAAATTAAGGGTTCACCATTTTTAAACAGAATATAATTGTGGTTGCTTTTTTTTTTTTTTTTTTTTATTATAAATACATCTAGCACATCTTTTGTTGGACCAGTTTCTTGTAATTTTCATAATTTATATTAATTTATATATAACATAAGTATGCAATGTTTTTACCTGAAATATGTTGGCTTAAAAGATCTGCAATCTATATAAGCTTCTTTTTATCTCTATTCTTTTGAAAGACCAGTTAGTCTTGTCAGGATCGGGGGGGGGAATATATTGGTAACTGAAGTAGGGATAAACAATCCCCTTTGATATAATAATAGCCAACATATCTAGGTATTTATTTATGTCGCATGATTTTTACACCCGTTGTTTTCATCAAAGGAAGCTTGCTTCTCTGCATCCCACTCACCAATTAAGACAATTGATAAATTGGAATGAGATGCACAAACTTCTTTTTTCTAAAACCGAGTAATTTTGATTATAACAAGTCACTAATTGGAAATTATAATAAACATTCAAATAATTTAAGAATTTTACCAAAATAAAATTGCATGGTAATCACCCAATTTCTGCCACAAAATTTTGATTGGCAGAACTCATAAACAGAAAATATATATTTCATCTTTTTTTTTCTTTTTACATAATCTGGTTTGATGTTTTCCCAAATATTCAAATCACTATATTTTGCTGCTTAATATCAAATACAGCAAATGAGTTATTTTTTATGCATCAAACAATTACATTTTCTCATTCATCCAAACTAATCACTGAACATCAATTTCATATTTTCTTCACTAAAATATTACTGTGCTTGATGTCATCAAGTGGAGCGGATCATTTTTTTTTTCATTTGTTCACACATTTTTCCAATTTATATATATTTTGTCAAAGATTCTTAGCCTATGTCATTGCATACCAATCTGTTTATTAAAAGTTAAGGTTCACTGTAAACACATATGTTACACCAAAATAAAAACGCTTCAGATAATGTCTTGATATTCAATTCAGTTTCTCACATGACATCTTATGAAGTTAGTAGAAATGTTACAGACTTTTGAATCTCAAACACTTTCAATACTGTGCACTGATATTTTCTTTTTTGGAATATAAGCACATTCATGATTTTTTTTACAAACGTTAAAAAATTTCACATTGTGTAGCAATGTACTGAAACAATTATAAAAATATTTGTTTTTATTTTGGATGATGCAGGGCATCCGAAGAGAGATTTTTCTAACAAAATGAAAGTATAATTTTTAGCAATAGGTATCTAGGAAAAGGCCACTACATATGTTATAAGTTCCAAATTTTCACAACCTGGCAAATACTGGTACACGCTAGCAAATTTAGATTTGCAATTACAGAATATGATTCTAATTTTGTCCTTTGCTCTTTATTCTAACACTACACTAAGTTTACTGTTTTATTTCGCTACAGTTGATATTGTGTAGAACAATAAGAAAATCATAGTGAACAATGCATTCAACAAAATTTCACACATTTCTAGATACCTATATCTAATAAGTTCAAAAGAAAGGACACACTTAGGGAGGTATTTTGGTGGTCAAGTCACTAAATAGAGATTAGCTGGTTTCCCGGCATAGCCCAGGATGTAATATAGATTGACTGAAATACATGTTCTAGCTGGTTTCTAGGCGTTGCCAGGGATGTAATATAGACACATTATGTTGAATATTACCTGTTCTCTTCTCCCTAAGGTAAAACAATTTAATATACATGCTGTAAATTACCTATGCTTGGGATAAAACATGAACAATACCAGTCCTAGGGTAGATAAAACAAATAATACATAGAGATGAAAGATTCCTCTCCCCTAAGAATAAAACATATGTTCAATATCTGCTTTTGTTTTTTCATTGTTTATACGGTCCCGAGCAACGCCGGGTAGCCCTGCTAGTCTATATATATAAAAGCGAAAATGTATGTTTGTATGTATGTGTGTTTGTATGTTTTGCAAAAACTTTCGACACGAGTCATGGATTTTCACGAGATTGGTATCATTTTAAAGTTTCAACCTTCGCCTGACAAATATCGAAAATTTGGCCAAAAACATTAATTCCTTCACCCTAAAATCATCAGTTTTGTACAGGGAAGGGTGCCGAAAAAATCGTTCTTTCATTGTCTCTGCTCTTGCTACTACGATAATGACGTCATGTTTGACCTAGAAAACGTTGCCGTTAGTTTAAAACCACCTGCAAGTGTTTTTAAAGGTTTAATTTTATCTGTTCTCAGTTGTATGTCTCTTTGGCGTAAGGGTAATGTGTCGGGCATTTTTTTTCCGCTTTAGCCTCAATGTTTTGGGTTCGAGCCTGTCTTTCTACCTAAACTTTTTTCCTCTTTTACACCTTTTTTTTCCTTTTTTTTTTTTTTTAACATTTGTTCGCGGTTTTGCTTTGTTTTGGTTTTTCTAATTCTTTATAACATCATGTTTTTTTTTTTATAATATTAAAACAGGGTCACCCTCTCCTACATACACACCCCCAAACACCCGGGCAACGCCGGGTACCCCTGCTAGTCTATATATATAAAAGGCAAATGCGGTGCGCGCATTTTTGTATGTCTCGAAAAGGCTTTATTCGCCGACGGTTCCGGAGTCGTTACTATCGCTTAGAAGTGTTCATATACTCCCTAAATATTAATATCTAGGATTTGGGAACGCGCGTCGCATCTAGATTTATTTACAGTGACTTTTACAAAATTATTGCCATTTTGGCTTCTCACGTGTTGATTCGGCGTTTTCGTATAAAAAGCGGAACTAATTCAAAGCTAAGACACTGTTCTTGGCAATCGTGCCGGGAACATAAGCAATCAGCTTTAATGCGAGGAAAATTCCTTATATCAAACGATTGCTATTCAACTTGGACAACCCCTTTTTATGGCGAGCTGGTTTCTTCCCAACATCTTGGGGAAACAAAACCAGCCGAAGGCGAGTAAACACACCAAAAAAAAAAACACCTCCCCCCCCCCCCCGCAGTAAATGTTAACTCCATTACTTCTATTTGACCTCATTAATGAGGTCAAATAGAAGTACCGGTGTTAACTTTATTGCGGGCACCTGTCAATTCAAACATGTTTCTGTTACTATTTCTTAGTCGGCGAATGGTTAACGTCGCACGTTTTTTTTTTTTTTTTTTTTTTTTTTCACACTTTATTATTTTCCAACTGCGCCTCAAGGCTTTGACTTCGATTCTTCCTACTTACCTACCAAAACGATTTTTTATTATTCTTTTGTTTTGATTTACCCAAAACCACACACACCTCCAAACACCTGGGCAACGCCGGGTACCCCATCCCCCGCTAGTCTATAATATAAATCTTGCCTATCTGTTTAAATGTGTTTATGTATGTATGTTTGTATGTCTGCCTAAAACTTTTGATAAAGGCGATGGATTTTCACAAGATTGGTATCGTTTTGAAGCTCATACCTTTGGATGACAAATATCGAAAAATTTGCTAAAATCATTCATTCCTTCACCCTCAACTGGGTACTTTTCTACAGAAAGGGGTTGCTTTTTTTTTTGCTGATATTTTCGAAAGTCATCTCCTCTTTTCGATTGACTAGCCTTAATTTAAACATTCGTCACTTCCGGTTTAGCGATGGGCACAACAACAAAGATTTTTTTTTCACGTTCTTCTCCTCTTCCGTGGCACGGGTTTGAGCCTGCCTGCCACCACTTTTTGTGCTCAACACACAACACCAGGCACCCAGGTTAGTTTATTTATTATATAAAGGACAGTTATTTGGAGGGGAGGTGTTCAAGCTGGGGCATCCTACTAGATGCCAAAACATTCACTTGCTATCTCATACATTTCAACCGGGAGATCTTTTAAGATTCTAACTGTCCCTTTAAGTGCAATTGTTTGAATCTCTCCTGCACTTGGTTCACTGGGTATATTTGTGAAATAGTTTTTAAAATTCTTTTTCACGAGTCCAGTTGCTCCTAGAATTACTGGAATGTTTGAGATCTTCCTAAGATTACAGTTCTTTTTCCATTTCGTACATAAGACCTTGGTATTTCATTATCTTTTCATCTTTTCCCTTTTGGCTTTGTTTAACTCGGCATCTACTAAGGTTGTTTGTTTCTCCTTCTTGTCCCATATCACAATGTCAGGTATAATTGCTTCGTTTTCTAGGTACATAGCTATAAGAATTGCATAGTCATACTGTATGGTGTATGACTTCTTTTCAACTGTTCTTTCTAATATGTTCCCAGGACTTGCTGCTGCATTCGATATTCAACTTTTTTATGGTATTGCATTGTATAGTAGCCGTCTTCCAGCAGAACCGTATAGCTGGATGTCAGGTGGCTCACACTATACTTCTGTGTGGCAGAACCTGCGCTTGTTGTCATTTCTAAGGTGTTTCTACTAAAACCAACAAAACAAACAGCCACAAAATTGGCATATTCTTGATTGGCGTTGCTCCAGATAATTAATATCTAAAATTTGAAAATAATTATAATCCTGATAAGCAACAACTATATATTCACCAATTGATGATAATTTTTGTCATTTCTATTCTGTTTTACTGAAAATTCAACTATGTAAATAAAGAAATAAAACGGTAATTTTTTACCTTGTTTCCACCTTAACATTTAAAATTACTTTTATAGGTTTTAGGGTATGCTGAAAACTAATATCACATTTAAATTTTCTGCAAATAAGTAGTTTTCCAGATATTAAGCAATGTAATTTCTTATGTTATCGCTGGTGGCCATCTTGGTACGCACAAGTGCGTTAACGCAACTCCGAGAAACTATGCGCAAACACGCATACCAAGATGGCCACCAGCAATAACAAAAAATGATATTGCTTAATATCCGGAAAGTTTGTGGAAAATTTAAATGCAATATTCTTTTTCAGCATACCTGAAAATCTTAGGAGGTAGTCATTTTAAAGAAAAATGTTAAGGTGGAAACAAGTTAAAAATTTACAAAACGCATCACAATAAAATTCTTTATCGAACTACCTAATTATTATTATTGTTATTATTATTTAGATATCCTCAGTTAAAAAAAAAGAAACGGGTGTGTTTTACAGATTTGAAAAAATCGTCTTGACAATGAATTAAAAATAAAAAAATTATAAAAAATACTGTTAGAAACCCAACCAATAAATGTCAGTGTGACATAAAAATATACAAAATACTATTAGAAACCCACCCAATAAATGTCACGAGGACATTTATTGGTTGGGTTTCTAACATTATTTTGTATATTTTTAAGTCATTGTCGAGATTTCAAAGACATGATATCACATGGCTATTTTTCTTGTGCTTGTGTAACACTTGACACTAATTTTCGAAATAAACATTTTACATTAAATAAATCCACTAAAAACTTATCCAACTAGGTAGAAGAGTAACTTATCTTGCCTTTGGTAATATTTATTTGGGTGCTTATGCACTTGTTACCTTATTATTTTTCAAATAGTATTTTCAAGTTTAATTGCAGTTTCACAATATCTTTTTTTTTTTTTTTTTAAATTTTTGGGTGAAAGTACAGAATAGTTAACAAAACAACATTCCCTCCCCATGTTAAGAATGGGTTTCTAAATAATCTTATTTCAGCATGGTTGCATAAGTGCACAAGTACCTTCTATTTGTTATATATATATTTTCTTTTTACTAAAAAAAACAATTCTACTTTGAGTACAAGTAAGAAGTTATAAATACCATGATAACAGAAACACATGTACTTAGTACATTTTGTTGTTTTTTTAATGCTTTTAGTACATTGCACTAAAAGCGTTAAAAACAACAAAATAGTATTGTTTGAAAATCAAATTTGAAAAACTTGGAAATAATTTTTTTAAACTGACAAACTCAGAATAAAAAATGACTAGTCTAGTAAAATGAACACAGAAAAACAGTCTCCTATTTTTAAGAGAATACAAGCAAAACTTGTTAATGCACTGACTTAAGCACTTAGCGAGCCGTTTTTCCATTAAACGGATTTGAATGTCTATAAAAGATAACATTTTAAAGAAATTTCCGCACAATTATTAATTATCAAATATTTACATATTATACATGAAAATAATTCTGAAACTATTATCTATATGAAAATGGATGATATATGCTAATTTATCTTATCAATTTTGAAATATTCTTTGGCAACTTTGCTCGGTCGTAAAAATATAAATCAAAGTCCAGTAGAGATGGACTTCTATTTTTATATAGCCTATAAATGTAATGTATGAAATGTAAACATTGAAAAAAACAATTTCTCTTTTTGCTGTTGTCATTTTTTTACCGTTTTTTTTTTTTAATTTTTAACTTGGCGCATAAAGCATTCAGCGCATAAAAGAAAAATAAATTGACATCATTGGAATGCTTATTCTATTCTCTTTCCATCAATGTAATTCTTTTAAAAATTGGCCCACAAATAAAAAAGATGACTTGTTGAAGCACATTAGGTATGTAATATTGCCAATGTCCACGAAAATACAGCATACACTTATAATACTAGAACCTGCAGTTGCTGTCATTGCTTAAATCACTCATTTTTCTGAAAGCATTATTCATCAAACCTTGATTTTTGGGCAGCCATTATAATTTTCTCCTGATTGTAGTGGAGCGATCCTCTTTTCAGCAAGTCTCTGGAGCCTTCTTTATCTAAATACTCCTGGGTGAATTCATCCAGAAAATACTTGGCACGCTGTTGGTTGGCCCATTATTTCAGTTTTTTGCAATGGAAGTTCTTTGTGTATTTTTAACAACTCTTTTGGACTATTTCTGTGGCAGACTTGTTTTCTGATTCTGTCTCACTTATAAGACAGTCTTGTCCAAAATGTTAGGCCAGTTTCGTGATGGACATAATGCTGCTAGATCTTATTTCATGGTGTTCGTACACTATTTAAAGGTTTGGATTTTGAGAGCTCATAAGATATTTGTCCAGTATTCACGATAGCTGCACAATGCTGATGGTCAATCTCTGAGAGACCCATACCTCTTGCTCCTCTGGGCAGATACAGCCTAGGCAGACACTGGTCTTGGTATGTTATTTTATACAGTGTCAGCATTTTTCGCATTTTTGTGTCCAGTTTATGTTCTTTTGTGGCTAGTCAACAATGCCAAAACTATGTTATCACAGGTATAGCTAGTTGGTTAATGGCAGTTATTTTGTTTTTGTTTGTAAGTTCTTTTTTTCCTTTTGGACCTTCTTCCCAGCTTTGATGGAGCACTTGGCAAATCAAACTATATTCTATCATCTCTGGAGAAGTTAAGTACGACATGTAAGAGTTAACAAGCCAGTATCTGAGTTGACATACAGCTTCAGGTCGTCCATGGAGAGTAGGTGGTTGATCTTTTGTTTGGAGCTTGTTGGTATCCTTGGCTCAGATTGTAAGCACTCAAATTTTTGTTGAGTAACTTGCTTAACGGATCTATCACCAGGCAAAAGAGTAAAGGAGATAGACTATCCCCTTGGAAGATTCCTCTTCTGATTTTGATGTTAGGGATTTTACAGTTCCGTTAGTGTAGCTTAATGTCATGGTAGTTTGCCACATTTTTATATGTACAGCTATGATCCCTTTCATTGCTGGATGGATTTTATACAAATATGTATGTATGTGTGTGTGCATTGTTTAAGCTGGCTCAATTATATTTATAAAACCATTATATATTATAGATGACATTGTACAGCAATAAATCGATTAGTCATAGATACTAAAGATTTCAATGTAGGTAATAAATCTAATATTTTCTTTGTAATATACCATTAGCCCGCTGACTGTTACGAAGACAGAAACGATTACTACACACACACACTTGATTGATCGCTATATACTACCATCTTTATAATAATATGCTAAAGCATTCCATATGTATGTTATCATTTTTTATCCACATTATAAAAAAGAGATCGATCAGCAAAGATGGTGATTAATTTGATGTCGCTATGGTAAATGATCCAACTTTACCCATCTTAAAAATGAAGTGTTCTAAACTTAGATTGTTCACTAAAACAGCAAAATTTTCTATATTATATTTCTCTTTGTCTGCTTGCCATTCCGCTTTTTCTCAGAAACTACTGGGCTGATCTGGCTGAAACTTTATCTGGATTTTTGTTATGGTAATATGCAGCAAGGTATTATGCTATCTGATGTATGGTTAGAGATTAATAGGGATTAGACACCACAATACTACATTTACTCTAGAAGGTTTCTGGGAAACTACTGTGCCAATCTGGCTGAAGTTTTTTATGGATCGTATGAGATGCCGTGAACTATTACGGTATCTTGTCAATGCACAGTAAGGAGTTAATAGGGATTAGTATATAATGCAAAAAATTAGTACAAATTTAACCATATTCAATCATCAATTTGCCATAAAGCACTCATTTTAAGTAAATGTGCTATAACTTTTGTTCATTTTAATGAAAAGTCTAGTAAATAAATACATTTTTAATGAAAAGTCTAGTAAATAAATACATTTTTAATGAAAAGTCTAGTAAATAAATACATTTTTAATGAAAAGTCTAGTAAATAAATACATTTTTAATGAAAAGTCTAGTAAATACATTTTTAATGAAAAGTCTAGTAAATACATTTTTAATGAAAAGTCTAGTAAATACATTTTTAATGAAAAGTCTAGTAAATACATTTTTAATGAAAAGTCTAGTAAATACATTTTTAATGAAAAGTCTAGTAAATACATTTTTAATGAAAAGTCTCGTAAATAAATACATTTTTAATGAAAAGTCTCGTAAATAAATACATTTTTAATGAAAAGTCTTGTAAATAAATACATTTTTAATGAAAAGTCTTGTAAATAAATACATTTTTAATGAAAAGTCTCGTAAATAAATACATTTTTAATGAAAAGTCTCGTAAATAAATACATTTTTAATGAAAAGTCTTGTAAATAAATACATTTTTAATGAAAAGTCTTGTAAATAAATACATTTTTAATGAAAAGTCTCGTAAATAAATACATTTTTAATGAAAAGTCTCGTAAATAAATACATTTTTAATGAAAAGTCTCGTAAATAAATACATTTTTAATGAAAAGTCTCGTAAATAAATACATTTTTAATGAAAAGTCTCGTAAATAAATACATTTTTAATGAAAAGTCTCGTAAATAAATACATTTTTAATGAAAAGTCTCATAAATAAATACATTTTTAATGAAAAGTCTTGTAAATAACTATATACTTCTCAAAAGACATTCATTTAATTGATTTGAAAACTCTTTAGCTAACAATTATTTTTTACTATTATAGGTATACAAAATATTTATTATTTTAAAAACATGTACATTCTTACAATTGTAAATAAAGAAGAGCCATATTCATAATTTAAAAAATAATTAGCTGAAAATGATAATTTTTATAAAAGTAGAAATATTCTTTTTATATTTTTGATAGTATTCACTTTGACAGACATTATTACAAAAGGATTAATATTATTATTATTATTATTATTAACAGTTTAGATTACATAGATTTATGTAAAAAATACCATAGAATTTCCATGCCATTCTGCTTGTGTATAAGTTTACATATAAGTTGAGCTTTTTTTTGTGAAAATTACTCCAGACAAGGCATGAAACTACTTTATTAATATAAGGAACTTTAAAAATATATTTCAAGGTTAAAAACTAGCTAATAAGTTATTCCAACCCAGAAAACGGCATTTTCCCCCTTTGTCAGAAACATCACTCATGGAATGTAAGGACTAAAGGACAAAATAAGAGAAGCGAGGCTGCTGAAAGTGAACCCAATATCCGCTTTCTACTCTCCTAAGTATTAATCAAATAGTTGATATATTGTATCTAAGTAAATTTTATCGTAACAGGCAAAATTTGTGTATATTTTTCAATGCTTGATTGATCTTTCAGAAAACTTAACGTTTCTGTTATTTGTGACAGTACCTGTACTTTCATATTAAACATAATTAAGTAGTTTGAACTGAAATCAATGTACGTTTGAGATGTAAAAAAAAAAAAGATTATAAAAATATAATAGAATAAATTTCTTTAATGCCACATCAACATCGCAATAAACGTTCACAAAAAAGCCCACTCGACTAACTACAACCACTATCAACAATTTCTCCCACTCTCTATCTGTGCCTAAATCTTTTTTTCTTTTATAGAACTACTCACATGCGGAACATAGTTCCATTGGCCTGCTTCCGGCCGACTACAGTATGGTAGCCTTCAAGTCTAATGTAAACAAGTTCTCTCTTTAAATAATCAAATTGTACTCAACTTACACCATTAATGATTACTTCCCTTTCTTATCATAAATAATTTTACCAAGTATTCTTCATAAGTTTCGGTTTCATTTATATCTGATGGTACTGAACTCATTAAATTTTTTTATAAATAATTTTACTAAGAATTCTTCATAATTTCGGGTTCGGTTTCAATTATAGCTAATGGCACTCCAATAATTTATTTAAAAAAAATAATTTTATCAAGAATTCTTCGTGAGTCTTTGTTTCAGTTTCGATTTTAGTTGATGCACCTTAAAATTTATTTTTTTTTTATGAATAATTTTATCAAGAATTCTTCATAAGTTTCGGTTTCAATTATAGCTGAAGGAACTAAAGTTATATATATATATATATTCATATTCATCATTTTGGGATTCGGTTTCAATTCAAGCTGATAAACCCAAGTCATATAGATATATTTTTTAATTTTGAAATCGCAACTTTATAATATATAAAACTCGATATAACATTAACTCTATAATATTATATACAAAATCTGCAAGAATTTAAATATCATATTTAAACATATTTTATGACCTGGCTACACCGGACATTCCTGCTAACTTGGATAAATACTTTTGCAGTTTTAACAAAATAGCTACAGAGCATCTCCATTTATGCTGAATATCTACAGAATGCCAACATCAATATATTACATATGAATGAGTTCCCTGTGGAATTTCCACAGGTCCCGCGAGTAAAAAAAACAGTGTTATAATAAGAAGAATTTTTATTCACATCGATCAGCATATCCTGTATTAAATATCTGGTAAAAATCGTGTCTGAAATTATTCAGCTCCGATGCCAATTTCTGCTATTTTGAAAAACTGCTGACATTCTCATTAATCGTCCCGTCACTAATATAAACCATAAAAAAGCTTACTAATTTGAATGCTCAAAGCGTTTAGATCCCAGAAATGTGTTGATGTTAAATTGAAACGTGTCATCATGATTAAGGAATTTAATGTCTTTATGAAACTAAATGACAATTATGGCTTCGTGGTATGCCAGTAATCATTCTGTGGCACATTAGTGTGCCATGGTATAATGGTTGGGAATCACTGATTTAAACACTTTCTCTACATACATGCCATTGCCTGGGATTCAGTCATCTTATTTTTTAATTTTTATTTCTTTGCACATTTTCATTTTTTTTAAGATTTTTATTTTAATAATTTCATATTAGCAATCATCTGGACCAAACCAAGTCATTTTTTAAAAATAAATTGATACATGCAAATCACGCACAGCAATAACTGAATCCTTAGAAAATGACATCTAGTTTATGGTAAAACTAACAGGGCTGCCCGGTGTTGCCCAGGGCCATAAAAAAAAAACTAAATAGATGTTAAATAGTGTTAAATTTTTTATACTCATCTGAGAAGAGCAACTCTTTTTTTTTTTTTTAAGTGAGGAGTTAAAAAATATAAAGAAATATAACTTGGAGGTCTTCAAAGCGATTCTGAAAGCGACAAATAAAATTAAGGATGCTTTCAGAACACTACTAAATCTAAGCCCCCCCCCTCCCATTTCTTTGTAGATAAATGACAATACTTAAGAAACTATAAATTCAATCTGGAGTTAGTCTTTCAATTTGAAAAAGAATCTAAATTCATTTCCTGGGCTGTATTAATACATGATAACATTAAAAATAGTATTGAATTCTTGATAACATTGAATGATCGAAATGGACAATTGACCTTAAAAGAATTAATCTTTGTTTTTTTTAATTTTAGATATTACTAGCATTTCAGCCCGGTATTGCCCGGGTGTTTGGAGGTGTATGTTGAGCAAAAAAAAAAAAAAAATGTGGTCAATTTTTTTTAATTTGACCCCTATTATGACCCCTTAACATTTATTGTTTTGGGCTCAAATCAAGTTATTAAGTTAGATCCATGTCCAAGGAACCTATATCTAAAATTTCAAGTGTTTAGACCCAAAATTGTCGGAGGAGTTTGGTAGAGTTCTCAAAAGTCAAATCGTTGAACTTTGACCCCTTAATCGCCAAATTTTTGGCCGAAATCCGGTCACATCGATTTTCCCAAATCTCAGTATCCTGTATATCAAATTTCGAGTCTGTAGACTGAAAATTGACAGTTATTGCATAGGGAAATGTACACAGATAGACACACTTTTTTAGATATATAGATTTTTCAGGGTTATGCTGATTTAAAAAAAAATAAATAAAAATAAAAAAATACCAACTTTGTAGGAGTTTGTTGTGTATTTTTGAAGTTTTAGCTGGACAAATACATATATATTATTGTAGTGAAAAATACGATTGCAAATTACTTAGGGTCTCTACTCAGTCATGGCTGACAGAACCCTTGTGAAATAAAGGGTTCCATTCAAAATTCTGTCGAAATTCCCGAGTTTGACAAGATACAGCTGAAGAAGGTTGTAGGTTAGAGTGACGGAAACATTGTGAAAATGGCATTCAAGATGAAAACAATAGTCTAAAGGATCCAAATGATACAAATAATATGAATAATATACGTATGTGAGTATTTGGCAGCATGGCATCGTGTGTGTGTGTGTGTGTTGGTTTACCTTGTTTATGTTAGTGTGTATAAGTGAGTAGTAATTCTTTTCTGTTGACCTGACTCTTGCTAGTATGTCTGAATATGTACTTGAGTTCTTTCCGCCTGAAGGCTGAAGTGGGGGAAAGGGTGTTGAGCAGCCGTTGATTTCTGTTCAAGATGTGCCGACTTGAGAATTCTGGATAAACTAATTTTGTTGACCAGTTCTTATAGGAGTTTTAAGTTAGTATTGCTTTATTACTACATTTACATGTTACTTTTTGGAATTTGGAACAATTTCATGGGTTGAAAATACTTTAAGTTAACACCTTCCTGTGAAAACATACTTGCTTTAGGAACTGAGGAAGAAAGCGAATGAAGCAGAGAAAGAAAGAGGGTAATCAATTAGACCCGTTTGCTTGTTGGTGCTGGTAGGAATCATTTCACGATTCGGTCAGCATAACTCCCTTAAACTGCATGTTAATTGGACTGCTTGCTAAGAGTTTTAATGTCATTGTGACCATTTAGAGAGAGTGAATCTCTTTTCAGTTAATTTACATAGTATGTTCGTACACACTGTAAACACGTATGTAAATTAGCAAAATAATGAGTCACTTTATTTAATCAAATCAAATTCATGAGCAAAAACAAAGAAAAAGGGAAAAAAATGAATTATATAGTAAAGAAAGTTTATATATATATCTTATTTAAACTAAAATATTTTACCTGCCTCATTATTTTTGACTCGCACTTTATTAAGCGGTTACTTATTTTCATTTGTATTGGATCATTTAGACTACTGTTTGCATCTGCGATGTTATCACAATATTTACATCGACTGATGTAATTATTGCAAATCTTTGTCGAAATCTATACAGAATTTTGGTCTAACCACGGGAGGAGATTGTTCTTATTCCATCAGCCACGACTGAGTAGAAATATTGAGTAATTTAAAAAAAAAATTTATTACTAGTTAGCCTTGTAGAATAGGAATACAGTCATTCTAACATTTAAAACAGTTTATCATCTTTATACATAATTGTGAAGGCATGTATCGATACACATTAAATACTCAAGGATATAACACATCGTCTTTTGAAACACAATTCAGTATATGTAGAATGTATGACGATGAATGTCCATTTAAGCTTGTGTGTTCTTGCGGTCACTAAAGCGTAGGAAGACAGCCTCATTCTAACATTTAAAACAATTTTATTGAATCATTTTCATTAAGGTGTATGTAAAACAGGAATAAAAAAGAGAAGATATTGTTCTCGTTATATCAGCCATAACTGAGTATAAGTATTAAGTTATATTTTATTTATATTCTCACTTAGTATTGTGGAATAGGAAAATAGTCATTCTAACATTTAAAACAATTTAAGTCTTTGTTAAGGTGTTAATAAAAGAGGAATACAAAAGAAAATTATGTATCACTATATATATTACTGTGTGTGTGTATATATATATATATATATATATATATATACTAGCAAAAGTACCCGTCGTTGACTGGGTTCAAAAACAGCCTACAGAAAATGGACTCTGATTTATGAAAGTACTAGCGAGAGGTACCTGGCGTTGCCCGGGTGTTTGGAGGTGTGTGTGTGTGTGTGTGGAAGCTCCAGGGGTGGGGAGGTTAAAAAAAAATGTTTCGGTAGGTAAGTATGAGGATCGAACTCGAACCCGTGAGGCAAAGTTGTAAATTAAAGTGTGAAAAAAAAATGTGCGACGTTAACCATTGCCCCACCGCGAGATGCTAACGGAAACACGGTTGAATTTATTTAATTACTTGGATTTGGCAGGTGCCCGTTTTAATGAGTTAATGAGGTCAAGTTTGACTGCGAGATAGTATTTCATTTACTGCGGGAACGCTTCCCAAGATCTTATTGGAAAAAGACTAACCCACATGCGGCGAGCGACAAATGTTGAATATTTATCTTCCCAAAGTCGAGCAAATTAAATAGACAGGCGAGCTTCATTGTTAACTGTGAGATATTACGATTTATATCTGATATAAAAAGTTTTAAAAAGTTGTTAGGTGAGCGACCGCTTCTCTGAAAAAAGCCTTTTGTTGACATACAGAAAAAGTGAACACACATACAAACATACATACATTTTCGCTTTTATAGATGATAGGTTATGAAAAGGAAGGGTTGTAAAGAGATAGTTTCGAACTTGGGGGTATCAAGACCAAAGCAAAATATGATGAAAGTAAAAATAAAATAGATAGACCCCATAATTTATTATGCCATATCTGTTCACACTGAAACACTAATCACAATATTCTGTGGATCTATATTAAAAAACCTTGTTAAACTTTGTGACATATTTCCATTCTATGGAGGTCAGGTGCGAACGAACACTCCATAATTTTATAATACTATATTTCTTCAAACTGAAACATAATTATCAAAGTATACTTACGCAGATAGATATAAAAAGTCTTTATTAAAGTTTGTGCCTATTTCCATTCTATGGAGGCCAGGCGCGGACGCAGACCCCACAATTTTATACCATCCCTATTTAAGTTAAATCATACTTATCAAAGTATTATTATGTACATCTATATCAAAAACACTTGTAAACGTTTTTTTGTAATTTTTAAATTTTTTATTTCCATACTTTGTGGACCAGGCGCGAACGCAGACCCCACAATTTTAATGAACCACCGTTCTCCCAGATCAAACATACCCATTCCTGTGTCTCATGCATGGAGCTGTTGGGACTACAGCACCCCCAAGTTATTTCTACACAATATTAATGATAAAATTAAAAATAATACGTTTGTTTATTATTATTATTTTATTTTTTCTATGTGTACATTATAAAATCATTAACTTTAATGTCGGTATCTCCAAATTCATATAATAACAAAAATAAAACTTGCTTGGAGCTGTGAAATTCACAGTTACACTTTCTTAATGAAATTCTCTTGTACGCATGCGCGGATTAGATGCTTTAGACAGCCGATGAAAGCCTCTTGAGGAACTGTCGCTTGGCGCAGCTCCGTGTTGTGAAATTCGTTGTTTGCTTAGAGTGTGCGCCTGTATAGATATGATAACATTGTTATTGAAAAAAAAAAAAGGTTTACTTATATTTTTTAAAATTATTATTAAAATCTGCACATAACGTGTTCTTGTACATAAAATATTGTGCTATTTTTTTTTTTAAATACGCACACTTTTAGCGTTGCGATTTAAGTCGGTAGCAGACGGAAATATATAATATGCAGAAACTGTTTATTTTTATTTATTAAAAGTATTCAGGAATTTAGCAGTGAAGCTAACACGCAGCCAAGGGTAAAAACCAAATATGCAATAAATAAATCTTACCATAAAAATAAAGTTACTTTTCCATCTACCTGCCTTTTTGTTTGTTTCTTTAAAGTAGTTTTAAATGCTATTTATTTTGCAACAACTAAACTTTACAAAAAAGACTGTTTACATTTTTTCCTAGAAGCAAAAAAGCGAAGAAACAGTTTATGTTGAAAATACATTTTAGTTAGAACTCTTTTTAACGTGTATGTTTTAGATATAAAAAAAATTAGCATTTATTTGCCTCCGACAAGGACAATGTTAGAAGTTTTACACTTTGAAAAATGGATTTTTTACACAAGATTTTTTGATTAAAATGTGTTTGTAAGTAAAAAAAAAACAGTTTTTTTATAATTATGCATTTTTAAACTTTACATTGAATTTGTTAGTAGATGGGTCAGATAATATGCATTTAAAAAAGTAATTAGAAATCCTTCTGGACTGAGACAATTTAAATTTTTTGTTTTCTGGGGAAGAAAGCTACATTAAAATTCGATGTTTTTATAATGCTTATATATGACATCCTATTTTCTTATAATAACTATCCACTTTATGTCGATCTTTACCGGCATGTGAAGGTCAGTAAATAGCCAAGTTTGTTCTTTTTATATAAAAAGCAAGTTGTTAAAAGATTTGTAAATAAAATTTTGTATCTTTAAATATTTTTGTTTGCTTGCTCACTATATAAAAATGTAAACTTTTTTATTTTGCATTTTATTTACAAATATGTTTTGTTATAAATACATCTTTAAAAATAAATTTTGTAAATAAAACTTTTATTAAATAAAATGCTATTTTCAAATAGTAAACTCCTAAATTAACCCTCGTAGGGAGGCAGGTAAATTTCAAAGTTTTTTTTTGTTTTTATAAAAAATAAGTTATTTTTAAAAATGTTTTTCGTTTGTTTGCAAAAAAAAACAAAAAAAACACAAACTTTTATTTAATCTGAAAAGTTTAAAAGGAATAAATATATATTATTTTTATTCTGTAAAGTGTACGTAATTTTAAAAAATCTTTAATAAAAGTTTTTGCATATTATCCATTTCTGATTGTTATATATTTGAATATTTATTTGAATGTTTGTTTATTATTTGATTAAATATTTATTTATATATTCGAATTCCTTTACACGATATTAAAAAAATACGTAAAATTTTTGAAGCAGCACCCCCACTAATCTCAGGCACGAGCCGCCACTGCTCGATACATCTTCTATCATATGTAATCAGTTTTTTAAAATAGTCAACCATGTAGGAGCCTATTCGTGACCAGACACACACACACACACACACACTCACTCACTCACTCACTCACTCACTCACACACAGACATTCAGCTTTATATCATAGATATATATATCTTACAGTAATATATTGGTAATAGAATAAGTCCACAGGTATGAATGAAGACAAAAAGGTTAGAAACTTCACATGGTGTTAAATGAATGTTCTATGAGTAAGGAAGAAAAAAAAAGTTCATTTATGAAGAAAGGATAAATGTCCTGTTTGGTCCTGTTTGTAAAGGAAGTTGTCATTTATGAAGAATGCATACCGTACACCTGTGTTGAAGTCAGGGCCATGTAGGTATGTGTGTATGGATATATAGTAGCTATGTTAAGTCCATAATATGTCTTGTCAAACCCCCAGGGACAAACAGCCTAGGGGATTTTGTCTGCATCCCAAGAGGAAGATTATGGTTGAAAGAACGGGGTCAGCTTACTTTGGTCTCCTGGCTGGAAAAGAGGAAGTAATCTGTGTGTTAACCTTCTATCACTTGCTCAGCTCACCTGAGAGATGGCCTAAGGTTGGGCAAGCCAGAAAGGAAATTGAATTCTTGCACCAATCAGCACTGGACTTATAAACCAAACCGTCACCATCGAGAGACATTGATGGTGACCACCAAACACAAATTAAAAAATCATAAACTGCGAGCTGTCGCTGCTTCTGATATAATTCTCTTTAATCGCTATGACTGCTATAGTATTGTCTGTAGTGAGGATTGAACGTCATCTGTCACTTAGAACTGATTATTACTCAGCATATTAATCCGTTGCAATACATACATGTGGTTACATCATCAGATGTGAGAATAACATTCCAGATGAGAACAGTAGTTCTAATAATACAAAGTATCAATCTTTTATTTAAGCAAAAAAAAAAAAAAACTGAAATATTATCTCAATATTAAGAACATTGGAAATGTATTCATATACATAAATCAGACTTAATTGTAACCTTGATTGCATTTGTTTATTTCTTACATTTTTATTCATTTTTATTTATTTATTTTTTATTTTTGTAACATGTAGCCAGTAGTGTATATTTTCCCTTTTCTCTATCCATGACTCTCTTCCTTTCACCATAACTGAATAAAAATAAATGAAAGGGGGGGAGTATTTAGTTCTCTCCCACTGCAAGAATTGTGACACCAAGGTCGGAAAATGGGATTGAGAAGTCAGTGCCCTCAAAGAGGAGTAGTCTGACCTGAAAAAGGTGCCTGGGCAGCCCTGTCGGAATTCCCTGATAAGGGCACATCAAGCGATTAGCAATAAACTAACCCCTCCTCAAAGAGAGAAGGCAAAACCTGGAAGGGTGAACCTCCTAGAACTTCACAGGAATAGCATTACACCAAAATTAACAGAAACCAGATCATCACAGGAATTCTCTAATCTCTGTTGATTTTGGGGGCCGAGGATAAAAATCCCTAGCCGAGTCAAATAACAATAAATAAATCGATTCATCATAGTAAAAAGTGGCCTGAAAGCTCCATTTTCATTGAGATGTAAGGGAGTGAGCTATTCAGTCCACTTATTTTTGATCATCATCTTATAATGTTGAGTATTTAGCCAAGATGCATTTAAGTACTTTTTCTTAAGTCTTTGATATGACTTGACCGAGGATTGAACCCTGATCTCTTTAACCATTAGTAAATCCTAACCATTATGTCAAATGGATCAACTGAGATGTAAATTCTTGCTTATTCAGGGTCAATTATATTTCAACTCTGTATTTTAGCTTAATTTCTAATCTAAGTCAAGGGAGCTTTAAATTGAAAATCAGTTTTTGGTAATTTTTTTTTTTTTTTTTTTGCCTTAGAAAAACAATGTCAGTTAAACTTTTTTCCGTCTGACATTCTAGCAAGTATTTATTTATGTATATTTTTTTTTTAATCAAAAACCTACAACAACAAAAATCAATCTTTTTACTTTAAATTTACTTAACAGTTCTTCAGAAATATTTGTGCATAGGAAAAAGTAGTAATGGAAAAATTGCCAATCATTTTCTCTGATGTCATCTTTCAGGTTAATCCTGAATCTTTCAGTCCCTTTCTGACCTTTCCTACCATTCTCTAGCTGATGCTGAAGAAAGTTGAAATCTCCGTATTTGTCCTGGCGTGGATTATAAGAAAAAAAACTCTCTCTTCCAGATTCCAAATTGTCCATGAACAATATGTCCTGTGAAAGGGATATATTTGTTTGAAGTAATTGAGTAATCTTAGCTAAAGTATTCAAGTAATAATCTAACGTGTGTTCGTAGTCAGAGCTGCTATGTCCTCAAGTATGAGGCTTATGGCGTATCTTTCGATGTCTCTTCCAAGCTTCCAATAAATACTGACTGGTAGAGACCAGTCAGTATTTATGGCTTATTCTTGTGAATAGGAACCTGGATATAATCGTATTCATTTCATCAATCATTTTGGAAAAGAAAAAAAAGGAAATATGGTTATAAAATAAATACTTCAGATTACAATATGGTAGACTCTTCTCCTCCTTCTGAAACTCTGCTTCTAGTCTTGCTCCATGCCCTTGGGCCACCATCAAGTATGTTTTCATGAAAAATACTCTACATTATTTGGTCCTGTTGAAAAGATTGATCGCGTAGAAAGGTTGGTGTTTCAATTTCTCTAAAAGTCTGGGACTGTTAATGACTCGCCACGCAGGGGACCAACATGAATTAACTTGGTTTTATGGGTGCCTTTCCATCATCACTATTTGCAGAAATGCCTTGAAGTAGTGGAGTGATCTTGTGATGTTATTATCACAATGTATAAACAAGTCAAAAGTATATAGAAGCTAGAAATAATTGTAAGAGTGAAATTCCCGCAGCCAAGACGAAGCATACCAAAATCACCAGAAAACGCATTAAATTGCAGAAATAAGAACTCGCAATTTTTATAAAATTTATAACAGTTTAGTAAATGATAGACAGTCAACAATTCCCTCACTATCCAACAATGTTGAGGTTGTTTCCACAGCAACTGAGAAGGCTAATCTGCTTGCTTGATGGTTTGTCTCAAATTCTACTTTGAGCCCAGCAAACCACTCCCTCCCAGATTTTCCTTTGCAGACAGAAGCCACACTCAGTGATCTGAAAATCACTTATTCCCCAGTTTGTGATATAAAAAACCTAGATACCTCGAAGGTGTGTGAGCTTGAACTCCTGCCAGTTATTCTATTAAAAAGGTTGCCCCAGTTTTCTCCAAACTCTTCAAATGCCTTAACGAATTTTGCTTTCCTGACTGCTAAAAAATTGCTTCTGTGGTACCAGTTTTCAAGAATTCTGGCCATAAAACTGGCTCACTGAATTATTGTCCCATAAGCCTTTTCCCTTTCTTTACCAAAATCTTTGAGTCCTTAATCAATCAAGCACTAGTCCATCACCTCAAAGATATTAAACTTCTTTCTGATGACAGCATGGATTTAGGCAAGCTCATTGTACCGCAGATATCTTAACTATTATCTCTGAATACCACATACTGGATAATGCATGGGAGGTTAGGACAGTAGCCTTAGATATATCTAAGACCTTTGACAGGTTGTAGCATGATGGTCATATGAAAAAGAAACCATATGGTATTACTGGATGATTATTTAACATAATAAAATCCTTTTTAAATAAGAGAAAAGTCCAGCTTGTCTTCGATGGTCAACATGATATAAATGCAGGTGTGCTACAAGGATCGATCTTTGGACCTTTATTATTTAAGCAGAGGGATGCAACACTGTGCCATTGTGACAGAAGTTGGAGCTTGGCAGACTGTGCGGAACCTATTATTAATTCTTAGTTTTTGCTTCATATTAAGTCATGTGGACACATTTAATTTATTTTCTTAAATACAGTGTTGCAGCAATATCTGAAAATAAAATAAAATAAGCAATAAAAACAAAAGTTATATATGAGAAATCTTATAGTTAGTTTTTATCAACAATTACATACATTTGTTGCAATATTTTTGAACTCTAATGGGGTATGACCCTACACAATCGGGAGATTCTATTTATAAACAATGCTGCTAGGAACCGACAAATCAAATTAATTCACGTTCTACTACCAACCAATCAGAAACCAGAATTGGTTCATAAATATCAAACCTTTTCTGTAGCAACTTCGCATATGTTTTCTTCGTGTCAACACGGGAAGAATCTTTTGCTCTGTGTATTCCAACTTGAGATCTGTCTACTGAGAATCAATCACTTCCAGGAGTTGTGTAGAACAACTGACTATTGGAAACTGTTCTGAAACATGGCTTATAACTCTAGAACATTATTTTCAATTTTCAATATAAATGCAGAGATGATCATCTGAAGACTGGTGTGAAATGAGTCACAAACTATGGTGACCATGTCCTTGTTTATAGAGATAAATGCCTTTACAATTGCAACTTTCAGAAAAGTTGACTGAACATGCTTGTTGGTCTTGGCCTCAATCACACTACAAAAGAAATATTCAAAGGGTTTGCATTCAGATGAGGAATGCAGCACTAAATCTGGTAATCAGTTGCGAGGAACATTGAGCAGCTATACCTGGGTCGTTTTAGTGTTATGTGCAAAAATGGAGTCCTGCTGGAAGACGTAGGGGAGTCCAGCAGGGATCTCGTCTATCCAGGGCTTAACCACGGTCCTCAGCACCTCCTGGTATTTTGATTACTCTTTGTCAATGTCGGATTTTTCTGCTATACCTTGTAGTTCAATATAATTATTTAAAAGCAGACTTTTTTAAAGTTTCAATAGCACATTGTTTATAGTTTATGTCTAATGATTTATGGTTAAACTGGGATTAGATCTGCACACTTACATCTTTTGGTCAATTAATATATTTCATGTTGTGTAGTTGGACCATGCTATCATTGGAATTTTTGGCCAATTTATGTAAAACGTTGAAAGTTGCTGAACAAAATTTAATGATTTTTTTCTCTTGCGCAAACACTGCCAATTTATGAAAAATATATTTCTGTTACGAAAACAATTAAAAATTAATTGAAAAATGAAAACAACTGTTACCAAAAAAAATACAATGAATAATTATTGAACAATTTTTATAAAATTTTAAGAAAATTGAAATTCAGAAAAAAAAACTCATTGTAAGTTAAGTTTCATGAATAAATATTTATTTTTTGAATAACAAACAAATGATAGCAAATTTTGAAATACTTTTTTATATTTTTTTTCCTTCAAATCAAAATAACTATTTATTTTTTACAAGAAACTTATAGCAAGTAAATGTTTTCTTAAATGGTGTTGGTTGCTGCGATTTCATTGGCTTAGCATTTCAGTTCCTTTTGGTATTTTACATAAACAGCCCAGAAAATTATGACACTAGCACGGTTTTTATTCTGCATAAATACCATTTCATGCATAAACCAACTAAGTTAAAATGTTTTGCAAACAAATTGTTATAGAATTTGGATTATTTGGATGACTATTCTTATCTTGGTTATTAGTTACCCAACTTGTAACCTTCAATTTTCTTCCAGTGCACCTATTTTGTACTTGGGAATCTTTGTTAAACTGTAGAACCTATATGGAATTTTGAATTGAATCTATTTTTTAAATTCGATTTCATATTTATTTTGTCTTTGGCCACTTCCAAATGTTGGTTCTATCTTGGAGGACACTATCCATTCCCATATTCCATCCCGATCTTTTATTTTTAATGTCCCCACTTAGAGAGTGACTTGCTTGTTTTCACTTGGCCTAGAAAACTCAGCAAAGAGTTGAGAGAGCCTTACTAGCCTGTCCTATTATCATTTCGTTTGTTTTTTTATTTAGTGATTCAGGAAATAATTGAGTAACAATAAGTTATTTAAGAATTCAGGTGATCACTCATCCCCCTCTCAGTACAGGCCAATAAGTCTCCTGTGCATCATGAGTAAGTTGCTGCTCAGCAAAAATAACCTTCTTAGTGACACACAATATGGTTTCCGTTCTGCTAGATCTACAGCAGATGTGCTTACAGTTATATCTCATAGGATTAGCGAATCTCTCGACAGAGGCAACCTTTCTAGAGCAATTGCTCTTGACATATCAAAGGCCTTTGATAGGGTATGGCATAAAGGTTTACTTCACAAGATCTCCAGCTATGGTATAGCTGGAAATGTCTTCTCAATTATTAAATCATTTCTCTGATAGGTTCATAAGAGTAGTAGTTGATGGGCAAAAATCAGAAGCTCACAGTATTAATGCTGGAGTCCCTCAGGGGTCCATCCTGGACCAAACTCTTTTCCTGATCTACATTAATGATCTTCCACAAATCACATCCTTACATCATTCGTAGACATTTTTGCTGATGACACTACCATCTATGGTAGCACATCTAAGACAGTAAACGACCAAGTTCTCTCTGATTCTCTCTCCTCTGATCTTGATCACGTTATACAATGGGGAAAGGAGTGGCTGGTTACTTTTAATGCATCTAAAACCAAGCTTCTATCTTTACATCATCAACGTTCTGATCCCCATCTGGCATCAACTGAAATTAATGTCTCTCGTCTTCAGGAGGCCTCAAGTTTTGACAAGCTTCTGGGCTTGATCTTTACTCCTGATCTTAAATGGAACATGTACATCAAATCTGTTGCCAAGGCCGCTGGAAAAATGGTGGGATCCTTCTATCGATCCAGTAGATATCTCACTGCTGATGCAATTCTCTATCTACATAAGAGCCACGTACGTCCAAGGATGGAATACTGTTGCCACATCTGGGCAGGAGCTGCTAGAAATGACTTTTCCTGCCTTGATAGAATTCAAAATAGACTTCGTAGCCTCGTAGATGTCCTTTTCTCTTCACTGCAACCTCTATCTTACAGAAGAGATGTTGGGAGTTTGTCTCTGCTTTATCATTATTTTCATGGAAAGTGTTCGACTGAGCTTCAATCTATGGTCCCCCCTCGCAAAACTTTCATAAGAAACACTCGTCTAGCTGAAAACACTATCAATAATTCCTCCCACTCTTTATCTGCGCCTAAACCTAAACGTAGATTCCATGAACAAATCTTTCTTAGAACTGCACGCCTGTGGAATTGTCTTCAGTTTTCCTGCTTTCCAGCTGACTACAATATGTCTTGTAAACCAGTTCTTGATGAGCCATTCCACTTGTTAACAAATTTACTGAATTTCCATTACTAATGATTACTTTATTGTTCAACTGACTACTATACACTCTTCGCCCTTATCCTCGAGTGGTCTCTGGGCTTTGATAAGTGGTTATGCCTATGTAAAAATAAAAGAAAAAAAGTCAGATAAGCATAGATGAAATGCAGTTTGGTTTTATGCCTGAACAAAGTGCCATTGATGCTATGTTTATCTTGAAACAAACGCAAGAGAAGTATGTTAAGAAGAACCTGTATTTTGCTTTTGTGGATCTGGGGAAACCTTTTGCCAGAATGGCAAGAGAGATTGTCTGGGGCTTTGCATAAATTATGGGCAAATGAGTAGTTGATGAAAATTGCTCAAGTAAAGTATAGAAATGCTCAGTCATATTAAAATTAAAAGCTAGTGAAAGCTTTAATGTGAGACTAGGGGTACATTAGGGTTCTGTATTGTTTGTTTTTTTATTTGTCTTGTAGATTTTCATACAAATTGTCCAGAAGAGATGGTGTATGCTGATGATTTAGTACTTGCTTGTGAAACAGTGGAAGACCTACTTATTAAGTTTTTTGCAATTACTTGTAATTAGGGATGTACTGATTAGCAAATTAGCCGGTCACCGATTAATCAACCGATAAATAGGTTTTCTAATGCCGATTTATTAGCAAATTTTGTTGTCATAAATGATACTTATGTTAATTAAATTATATTGTAAGCAAAGTTAAATCCCTTTTTTGGTTGCTAGTGAATTTATCGGAGACCTGCATCGTCTACATCATATTATCAAATAACAGGCATGACGTGTTGTTAACATATTGAGAAATTGTATAGTAAACTAGCATTTCAGCCTGGCGTTGCCCGGGTGTTTGGATATGTCTGTTGAGCAAAAAAAAAAAAAAAAGTGGTAGTAGGAAGGCAGGCTCGAACCCGTACCGCGAAGGGAGGAAAAAACCTGATGTCTATGCTGTTACGACCACCGCCAAACCGGAAGTGACATTTTTTTAAATTAAGGCTAGAAAATCAAAAGGAGAGGATGACTTTAAAAAATATCGGCGAAAAAAAAGCACCCCCCCCCCTTCCCCCGTAGAAAAGTTCCCATTTGAAGGTGAAGATATTGATTTTAGCCAATTTTTTGATATTTGTCGTCTGAAAAGTCGGACTTTAAAACGATACTGATCTTGGTAAAATCCGTCGCCTCTGTCAAAAGTTTTAGGCAGGCATGCAAGCATACATACATTTATATATTGGTAACTAAAAATTTTCGACCCAAACTGATTAAAAAGCTTGCCCTATCTCTGAATACACTTTATGTCAAATTTTAAATGTTTAAACCAGAAATTGTCTGAGTAATTTGGTAGACCATAGAGGTCAATTTTTAAAAAACTTTGACCCCTATTATGACCCCTTAAGATTTATTGTTTTGGGGGCTCAAATCAAGTTATTAAGTTAGATCCATGTCCAAGAAACCTATATCTAAAATTTCAAGTGTTTAGACCCAAAATTGTCAGAGGAGTTTGGTAGATTTCTCAAAGGTCAAATCGTTGAACTTTGACCCCTTAACAGCCAAATTTCTTGCCAAAAACCGATTACAAAGATTTTCCCAAATCTCAGTATCCTGAATATCAAATTTTGAGTCTGTAGACTAAAAATTGAGAGAGTTATTGCGTAGGGAAATGTACACACAGACACATTCACTTTTATAGACTACAACAATGTGCAAACTAAAAAGCATTCTTCATCTGTCATAATCTTGTTCCTCGGTTTTGGACTCTTGCTACCATTACATATATATATATATATATATATATTTATTTTTTGGTTTAATTAATGTATATTTTATTGTGATAAATTACTAAATTAGATACCAGACATAAGTAATTTAAATACGTAAAGAATTAACTAAATATTGACAACAACTTTCAACCATTATGGCAACCAGTCTATAGAACCAAACTACAGTTCTCGGTGTTGGGTTGTAGTTAAAGGTAACATATTACCAAAATTTTATTTGCTCCAAGTTGCGTTTTTGTTAAAAATAAAAATGGAGTCAAAAAAACAATAGCGTTCCAAATTCTTGTATGAAAAAATGAACAAATCTCTTATAAAAAAACTTCCAGTTTATGCAATCATTCTGCTTCACATATATGCCATAAAAATGTCCTTACTGATTAATGTTTACCAGTTAAAAAAATATTCTGTTATTCTGAAAAACAGCCAAGTTAGTTTGCTTATTTTAAAACTGGTAGATATTAATCAGAAGGGACTTTTTGAGGGCATTGAACGTAAAGCAGGATGGTTTGCATAAACCGGAAATAAATCGTTTGTAAACAATAACTGCGTTAACTTGAACAAAGCCAATACAAAAATAAAATAAAGATGTTAAAACAATAGTACTTATGCAGTGAACTTTTTGGAAACACATTTCTTAACATGTAGAGGAGAGGGTGTTTTTTTTTTTTTTTTTTAACTAGTGTCTGTACTTTCATCTAACAATTTAATAAACAATACAAAACAATGATTTGTGTCACAAGCAGCGAAGGACAACTGAAATTTTTTTTTCTGTACGTGTTTGACTGGGGAAGGAGTTGAGTGGACCACCTCAAATGGACGAATGTGATCAGTGCCAAGCGAAGAATTCAACAGAATTACAATGGTATAAAGAACTATCGTTGATAACATGCAGCTGTCTCTTTTATTAAAGTTAAATTGATGTTTACTTAATTACATCGCCATGATAAACAAAGTGAAAAACTCTACATAAAATCATTATATTTTCTTGAGGACACTATTTAAGAAGTACATGGTGTAAAGAGCTGACATTTGGATATAGCATTCTACAATATGTATTAATTAGGCATGCAATATTCCAGATCTGTATCTTTTAATAGTTTTTGTGATATGCGATTTTAAAATTAGTATGTTATAACATTTGGTACTTTATTTCCATCATCAAAATTGAACATATCAGCATTTTTATCGACATATAATGAAGTTGCAGCTGAAATTGTTTAAAAAAAAAAATAAGTATAATAATTAAAAAAAAACAGGTACAATAATCATGATGTATAGAATTGTATTGAATGTTCATATTTACTGTCATTTAATTGAGTTAAACTTCTGCAGTTTAAAGCCCATTTCTCCGTGAGTCTCGTTTTGGGGTGGGGGTGGGGTGATAAAAGTTTTGTTTCTTTGAATTAGTAAACAAATATATTTTTTTGTTTTGTTTGTGTATGGAAAGTTATTTTGGTATTTTTTTTTAGTACCTGCCCCAGTGTAATATAAACACCTCCAACCTTACCATGTTGTTAAGAATGGCTTTCCAGGTTGGGGGGGGGTGTTTATTCCAAAAGCCATTCTTAACATAGAGGTTGGGGTGTTTATATAGGAATTATTCATTTTCTTCCTTGTCACAAGAAGTGCAATGATACTCTTTCCTTTCTTTTCTCTTTTTTCTTACAATTTTTACCGTCTGCTCGCTTGCATCTCTCTTTGCTCACTCTGTATAATCCAGTGGTTCCCGTCATTTGCGGGGCATTGCTGAGAGAGATTCACAGAAAAACGGGCTTTAAACTGCAGAAGTACCAATTCAGTTTTATTTGATGATACTTTAAAAATTGTCCATCAGTGCAATTTTGCTATTATAAATGATGCAATGTTCACTTTTCACACCTCAAAAATGAAGGCCGAAATTGAATTAGAAATAATTGTATTTTTACTTCCTATTGTCTTCTTATACTAAGAGTGATGAAAGTATCTTGTGATATTTTTACTGGTTACTTTTTTTGTCACTTGGTTTTAAGGTTGCCATGTTGTAATTTACGCGTGTTCGTGCTTCTTGACTCTTTGCAGTGTATCCTGCCAATTCTGCTTCATGATCGTCAGTGGAAAGTAAATGCAGAATCCAAGTCTAAATGTTTTCTATGCCAATATTTTAAAATTAATATTTGCATCATGAGTCTAGGAAAGTAGACATACAAGTTTTGTATCATTTAGATAGGATGAAAATCTTGTTTCAATTGATAACCTGAATTGTTCAACAATGGTAAGGATTCCACTAAAATCAGAAATACTAGAATTAGATTGGAGAGCTTTTGACAGAAATAAGCTCAGATCTAAATTTGTAGGTATAATCATTGATATGGTTGATGTTCTGTGACTTGCTTCTTTGGTGATTTCTTCAAATGGAATTAAGAACAGGATATTTTTTCAAACAAATCCCCATTGGTAAGTTGTTATGGTAGAAATCTTATCAATAGCACACATTACAGGAGCTTTATGTTGTTAATTTATTTCCAGCATATAATATGTTGAAATTAATCATGTGGTCACATTTTGAATGTTTTTCCAAATTAAGCTGATCCTGTATTTCATTTAATTTGCTAATTGCTAATAGAAATCAATTAGTGAGAGACTGTATTTCTATTAAATGTAATGGTTGTCTTCACAGCCTGAGTTACAATGTATGATAGTGATTCTAAACCACATTCCTTGACACCAGCAAACATGTTTTTCTAGAATCCATAAAACTAAGAAGATTTTAGACTCACTAAGAACATTATGCAATTCTTCACTTATTCTTTACCTGTTTGTGTACCAAAGAATGGAACATCTCTAAGCACAGCTCTGCACTGTTCAAAGTCATTTGAAAGCCAATGACATGTCAAACTCAGAAAGGAAGCATTATCGGTTGTAGCTGTCCAAATGTTTGTAGTCCATAAGGTGCTGCTAATCTCAGCAAGAGACAATAGAATTTTTGTTTTACTTTTGTAAATATAACAAATTATTTTGTAGTGAAGTACTTTTTTGATGCAATACTGTAATTTGAACAGATTTTTGCAATAAGTTTATTAAATTCAATGTTAGATGTTACAGAATATGGTTGAATATAAACAGCAATCATTTCTCTTATCAGACAATGAATCGCTTGTGACCAGTAGTCATGAATATTCCAAACTTTCTTTTTGGCTAGTATTGATTTTATAGTAGTTTGGTGTTTTGCTGGAGGCTCATAGTTGCTGCCATTTGTTGCTTCATAGTTGCTGCCATTTGTCCCTGGAATGTTTGTCCCTGAAAATTCATTATGCTTCCTTTTCTTATCTACAGTTTTTGTTTCTTTTGGATGAGCCTTTCTAAGATGGTTTAACATATTAGTCGTTGTAAAAGTTTTTGCTGATTTGCCACCCTTTGATATGATGGTTCAACATAACTTGCAGGCAACTGTATTATTTTTGTGATTGACATCAAAATACTTTCAGAAGAAACTGATTGCCATAATGGTTAAAAGTTGTTGTTAATATTTAGTTAACTCTTTACATATTTAAATTACTTATGTCTGATATCTAATTTAGTAATTTATTTCAATAAAATAAACATTAAACCAAAAACTAAAAATATATATGTAATGGTAGCAAGAATCCAAAACTGAAGAACAAGAGTATGACTGAAGAATGCTTTTTGGGTCCAATAAGGATGAATATGACATTTAAATTTGCCGCAAATTTATAGTTTTGCTGATATGAGACATTGTCTTTTTCCTATGTCATAACGTGCTTACATTATGGTGGTCATCTTGATTTGGCTAATAAACCAAACAACATGGCCACCATAATGTTATTATATAAGAAAAATATGATGTCTTTATATTAGCAAAACTATAAATTTGTTGATGGATTTAAATGTTATATTCATTTTTAACGCACTCGAAAACCAAGAAAGAACCTAACTAGAGTTCTCAGTGTAGTTAAAGGTAATATTTACCAAATATTTTTTTACCAACTACTTTAATGTAACAAAGTTTTATAACATTATCAATAATAGTTCTATAACATTACTAGACTACCCGTGACCCGTTGGGTCAGTATGTTATATTAGCTATGGAATTCATGTATGAGCGTAACACTTGTGACATAAAGAAAATAGTTTTTTTTTTTTTTTTTTACATAACAGAAACATTTCTATGAAAGTATATTAAAATGAAAAAAGAATATAGATTTCTATGAGTCGTTCTGTTTATTATAATTGATTATTTTGGAAAAAAAAAATTACAGTTACTGAATTATAACTGGTTGGCCATACTTATAGGTAAATGATACCATAATACTTAGTTAAATTCAAATTTTGATATATCTAATTTTTTTTTTTTTTTTTTTTTTTTACATCGTTCATTTCTGTATTACGTTTAAGTTATTTTAAACCCCACTCTTCCCATGTTAAATAATAATTTCGAAATAATAACGTTAATATTTCAGCGTCCCAATTGTTCTTTTGGTTTTTTTTTCACGTTTAAATTATCCAAATAAACAATTGTTGATACTGTCTGCTTTTTTTTTTTTTTTTACATCGTTCATTTCTGTATTACGTTTAAGTTATTTTAAATCCCACTCTTCTCATGTTAAATAATAATTTCAAAATAATAATGTAATATTTCAGTGCGCAGGTCATGCGCGCATGTGCAACCGAATGCATAAACCGGAAAGTGGGTTACATACATCGTTACAAGGTCATTTGAGTTTTATAATTTTATAGGTTAATAACAAAGTAGTTGCATCTCTCTTTTTTTTTTTTTTTTTGTTTACAATTCCTCGAATGTTTTGTTCAATAAATAAAATATGATTTTTCTTTTATTTTTATTATTGGAATCCTTTGGAGATGAGCAATTTATACATTTATTTATTTGCAGACTATTATCCTCATGTAAAAAAAAAGTCCAAAAAATGAATGAATCTGTTAGTAAAATGGAGTTATCCCCCGAGTAATCTAATATACAAAAGCACCAGTAAATTACTTGTAAGCAATCACAGTTAATTTGAACAAAATCAGAATTTTTTGTTTGTTTTTATTTTGTTTCGTTTGCATTCCATTTCCATTCTTACACAATAATTCTGTCAAGCGACTGTCATCAGCCATGTTTTTTATTGGCTGTCAGTTGTAAACATTACTAGGAATTATTGAATTTTAATTAAATTCTCAACGTTTTTTAATTTAATGATAAATAGGTGGTTTGATTTATGAAATCTGATGATTTTTTTTCTTTCACTAAATAACATGTTTCTGTTCAGCTTTACAAAAAATACAATTGGATCAACTTGTTTTTTTTTCTTTTGTACTTATGCAAATTAGATACCATGCTGAAATAATAATGTTATTATTTAGAAACTCCCTCTTAATGTGGAGGGGAGGGTGTTTTGTAACTATTATGTACTTTCATCCAACAATTTAATAAACAAACTATACAGTAAAATGTGAATTTAACTTGAAAATACTATTTTAAAAAAAAATAAGCCGGTACCTTCACTGCATAAGCATCGCATTTAAAATTTTTTTTTTTTTTTAAATCTAAATTTATTTAAATAGGATTATGATCCAAACTACTTTTCAAAAATGTTTTTTCAAATTAAAACTAAAAATTACTCTGGGAGGAGGGCATTAGTTTTGCTTAAAAAAAAAGTTTGCCGTGTTTGTTTACTTTGAGAACATTGATTTTGTTAAAAAAATTGTAGGTATGGCATTTTCTTTTGCTTTGTGCATTTTAGTGAATAAAGCTAAGTACAATTTCTTTTGATAGGAAATTGAATTAACTTTAATTTAATATCACGTTTGCTATGGTTATTATCAATGGTTAATTCATTAAATTAAATGATAAATAAATTTTGAAAACGAATTACACATTTTCTTTTGTATAATTGTTGCAACTTTTATATGAAAATCAAGATCATTGTTTGCAAAATTTGATGCTAGTTTCAGTTTTTTTTATTAGTTGAATAGTGGAAATGCCCAAGAGTTTTAAATTATAAGGCTGCTGCTGGTACCTATTATGATTACCTCATCTTTCAGTGTTCAATAGAGGAATTGTACAGTAAATTGCAACCACGTGTGAACCGAAAATATATTCTTTATCATTTATACTCTTGTTTTTCATTTTGAACTCATGCTACCATTACATGTATATATTTTTTTTCTGGTTTAGATACTGCATATTTTATTGAGATAAATAACTAATTAAATAGCAGGCATAAATAATTTGAATACATAAAAACTAATTAAATATTAAAAACTTTCACCCATTATGGCAACCAGTTTCTGTTGGAAGTATTTTGAGGTCAATCACATGAATAATAATAGAGCTGTCTATAAGTTATGCCAAACCACAATATAAAGGAGTAGCAAATTAGCAATAACTTTTACAATGACTAATATGTTAAACCATCTTAGAAATGTTCATCCAGAAGAAGCAAAAGTTACACATAAGTAAACAAAACAATGAATGTTCAGGGACAGACATTCTAGGAAAAAGTGGTAGCAACTATGAGCCTCTAGCAAAACCTCAAACTAAGAATCAATATTGGTCCAAAAGAAAGTTTGAGATATTAATGACCACAGATCACAAGAGATTTATAATCTGATAGGAGAAATGATTGCTGTTGATATTCAACCATATTCTGTAACATCTGATATTGGATTTAATAAGCTTATTGCAAAACTCTGTTCAAATTACAATATTCCATGAAAAAATACTTCACTGTAAAAATACTTCTCAATATATTTACAAAAGTAAAAACAAAAATGCAATCCTCTCTTGATGAAATTAGCAGCATTTCATGGACTACAGACATTTGGACAGCTGCTACAAATAATGTCCCTTTTCTGAGTTTGACAGGTCATTGGCTTTGAAATGACATTGAATAGTGCAGAGCTGAGCTTAGAGTTGTTCTATCCCCTGGTGCACGCACAGCTGCAAGAATAAGTGAATTGCACTTCTGGATGAATATAAAATCTTCAAAGTTTTCTTAGTCTTGTGGGATTCAGGAACAAATATTGTTGCTGGTGTCAGGGAATGTGGTTTAGAATCACTATCATGCTTCATATATTGCAACTCTCAATAAATGATTCATTATTTTCCCGACAAGCTGTTAAGACAATCATTACAACTAACAGAAGTATAGTCTCTCACTTTAATCATTCTCCATTAATAATTAGCAAATAAACTGAAATACAGAATCAGCTTAATTTAGATAAACAAACACATTCAAGATGTGACCACATGGTGGAATTCGACATTATATGCTAAAAAGAAATTTAGAACAACAAAAAGATCTTGTAATGTATGCTATTGATAATAAGATTCCTACCTTAACTTACTAATGGGAACTTGTTGAAAAAATTGCTTAGTAACCGAGTCCATTTGAAGAAATCACCAAAGAAGCAAGTCACAGGACTACAACCATATCGATGATGATACCTACAATTTTAGCTTTGAGGTTATTTCTTTCAAAAGTTGTCTTATATTTCTGACTTTAGTGAAATCCTTACTACTGTTGAACAATTCAATGAATCTATGGAAACAAGATTTTCATCCTATCCAAATGATAAAAACTTGTGTGTGTGTCTACTTTTCTTGATCCAAGATTCAAATTTAAATTTCAAAAGAATGACATGGAAAACATTGTTAAGAATTGGATTGTATATCTATTTTTTACTGATGATAATGAAGCAGAATTAGGTGGATACACTTCAAGTCCTGTTGAGGATCAAGGGAATCAAAGTGAAAGTAAAACTATATCTCTTTTATGTGTGTTTAATTGGCTTCAAATAAGCCTACAGTAAAAAATCAAAACTTAGAGTAAGTAGAAATTGAGTTAAACCTGGAGACTGCAACTACAACAGTAATACAAGAATCAATCTAAACTCAAAAGGGAGTAAATCCCTTATGCTTGTGCACAAAAAGACGATCATTACGTAACTTTACCACTACTTGTAAGCGGTGATGATCCATTTCAGTGGTGGAAGAAGACACAGGAGACCTTATCACTGCTGAGTAAACTGGTTTCAAAATATTCAAATGCACCACCTTCATCTATGGAAAGTGAGAGACTTTAGTACAAATAAAACAGGCTGTGTCTTGAGAATAGAGAAACTAATGTTTCTACATTACAACTTACAGTATTCTACTTTAAATACTGAGGAGACTGTGAGAGCAGAGGAGAAAGACAGCAAGAATAGAAGGCAGCAGGTGCAGAACTTTAGCTTGTAGTTATTCACTAAAAGAATTACAATTTGTACTTTGTAGTTGGTTTGTAATTTCTGTTTTTCTTATCTAATTGTTTAATTATAATCATTTTACAATTGGAAATTGTACTTTGTATTTTGTAATTTTATTTAATAAAAGTAAAAAACCATAGTAGTGGCTGGACACTTAACTTAAATTAAGTTAAATTAGCAGTTACTATGTTAATGTGTTAAAGCTATCCAATGACTCACTTCGCAGTGATGGAATAGTTTAAATTTAATAGGAAATAGAAAAGTAATTATTCAGCCGACAAATCTGCAAATTGGCTGATCGGCACAGTGGCTTTAGCAATTACCTGCTGATTACTCAGTACATCCCTACTTGTAAGCATTAGATATACAAAAAGTGAAGTTACTTGGATGTTGAGTGAGGATAACCAGTTTGCAAATAGCTCCACTGCCTTGGGGATGCGTTGGGAAAGCAAAAGGCTAAGGAGTAAACCTCAACAAAAAATTCTGTTTGGAGTCCTGATAGGCGGATAATGAAGTACTGCAACACTTTTCTAGTAACTCCCACAGCTGTGTTGGCTTCGACCACATTTGTTTGTGTTTCCATTGGATTTTGTCTGCAACACAGAGAGGAGCAAACCTAGGTCTCCTTATCACTAGCCCAGGCCTGCATCCGGAGAGCCAATTCCAGCTTTGAATTGTAAAGCCATAGCAGATGCTGCAGTGCACCAGACTAGATGCAGAATGTTATTGTCTTATTAGACAGTAGATTGCCAGAATTAGACAATGAAGAGGGATGAGAACTCAGATTTGAAGAAATACATCTGGATAGTGAAGCTATTGAGGTTGTCAAAGTATTGTTGCCCTGCTTATACCATTGGCGCACAGTAGAGTAGGTGCTAGTGTGATTGCAAGAATCAGGATGGATGGAGTTAAGTTCAAGGAACATTTGCCATTATTAAACAGCTGAGTGTTACCACTGTTGACCAAGGAAGCATCTATCATGGCATGTATATGCAGTATGAAAACCTGGTCAGTGAGGGTTTAAAGACTTGCATTAGATGAAAAAAAATTATATCGGAATGATACAATGGATGTGTAATGGGAGTCTTATAAACAGCTTTAGATCTGAGGAGATTAAATCTTGATAGTATAAGATGTGTGCAGTAGAGGAGATTTTGAATGTATGACCACATTGAAAGAATGGATGAGAGTTTTTGGGTTAGTAGATATAGAACAGTTGAGGTAGTAAGTTCAGTTCAAAGGAAAAGTCCAAGGAAAACCATAGAGGAATTTACAGGAATGGAGAAAAAGGAATAAAGACCTAGCTAGAGATAGGTTAGTTTTGGAATTTAATTTCTGAAAATCATCCAATGCATGCCAACATGTAAAACTAACATTAAACCGAATATTATGATGATGCTGATGATGGAACTCTGTACATTAATTTATTTTCATAGCAGTTTGTCAGATCCTTTGATAGTATTATTAAGTAATGTTAAATTTGAAAACTTCAGAAAAACGAGTAATGCTGAATAATTTTTTTATTAAATGAAAAAATAAATCATTTTTTTTTTTTTTTTGAGATTTTTGGTAGCATCCACCCTAATTATAGAAGACTTTGTAATTTCTTTTTTTTTTAATTTTAAACTCCAGCAAGTCAGTCAACCTGCGGTTGGGTGCCTGGAATGACACGACCCTCCCAGCTCGTTTCAACTGACAGATAGCCCGGTCCGAATCCTTGGCATGTGGTTCAGACCATACCTCCAGCTCAAAAAGAATGGGCCAGCAGTACAAAGATCAAAGATCAAAGTGTCTGTTGTTTGCTTCACAGGAAACTCTCCTTGAAGGGTAAGGTCCTGGATATGACCTAAAACTATATCCAATGGTGAGGTCCCAACTTGCAGGGTTTGGCGAGTGTGGAGCCACCCTTTAATTGCCATTACTTCCAGGTCCACTCTGACCTGGAGTGGTAGTACCTATCAGGGTTCCAACTATAGGTTAAATAGAAACTGACTTGAAAGAAACAAATATATTCTATTAAAAAATGTTTTCTCCAAAATAACTAGATTCGGCATTAAATAACCTGAAAAAGGTTGATATGCCGTAAAACAAAAACAACCAACCTTGTAGGGTAAAACTGAGGCATGCACCACTTATCTTTTCTCTCATCCTGTGCCAATTAGCCATACTTCCTCTACCTGCAAAAACCTAATGATCCTCCAGCGTTTCATGTTCTTGCTTCTTTGGTACAGGAAGAGACATTGCGTTCGCAGGTAAATCTGTATTCAATATCTGTGTGGGAGGCTCGACCTTCCTGAGTCTGATTTTGACATAGGAATCTGTGGAACCCTGCAGTTATAGACTGAAGGACAATACGCAGTTCCTCAGTGCTGAGCAACACTCAAAAAGCTTCCAAGGTTCGGTAACCTTTCTCTGATTTCTATAAAGGAACTCCATGAGAGATAAATAACATGGATGGGGACTGATGACCTGCTCATCAAGTGGTTGGGATAGTTAGAAAAGAGAATCTTCTTCTTTAAATACCATAAACTCTGGTGGTATAGGGAGTATGTCAATAAGGTGACTGCTTGTATCGACCTGAACATCCTTGCCCACTGAACATATCCTATGTAATCGACAATGCAGGGCGCTCATAAGACAAGGACAGACAAATGGTGTTTCTCATGATCCTGGCCGTAAACAAATGATGGTATAGATATCGTGCCTGAGAGATAACCAAGGGATTGAATCTTTTGCTGATCAGAATCTGATTGTGTTCTTTAAGCACTAATTGAAGGTAAAGATCAAATGTGATAGAGAGAGATTACATTCCGTCATTTATGAAAGAAAGTGAATACAAGTAGTAAGCTTGTGTGTATTGAGACAAGTAAAGTATGAGTATGTGTACCCTGCCTGAGCATGGTGCACAGGTGAGTTTTTAATCTCTTGGTTAGTCGAGTCAATGAACACTCCCTCCTCCCATTGCCAATAAGAAGCCTTCTAGGTGTTCACATCCCATTTTAATTTTTTCTTTTTGCTGCTGGTCTCTCCTAAATTGCAGTCATATTGGAAGGACATCACTTTCTCTCCAAACTCTTCCACTACATTTTTTCTTTCTTTTTCTCATTTAAATTTCACTCGCTTGGAGCTTAGCCTGCTTGTTTTTGGTTCCAAACAAACTGGAAAATTGTAATTGGTCTATTATTTAGAAAGGGTTGGGAGGGTGTTACAAACCAAATTTATTCTATTTTTTCCTTCATTCCATACTAATGAAATGATTATACACAAACATTATTTATTTTCAATAAAATTTTTGGAAAACGATTTAGGAAATTTAAGTGGGACCTAGAGTAAATGTAATATGATGATGATTGAAAATTCTACCTAAGAATAGGATAGACATTTTTTTTTAGTTATGGTGACAAAAGATGACCAACGACACTCATTTTCCCACACTTTCAAATGATCTTGTAGTTAATTTATTTTTTTAAATGTAAATTTATTTATTTATTTGACAAATAATTCAAAAGTGTAGTATCTGTTCTCTACATCAATACTGGAAAATTTCCAAATAATTATCTCCTTTGAAAAAATTCAAAATGACACATAAGCAAACAGAAAATGCTGCTTGTGGTAGAAGTAGATGAATAAATTTTTATTTTTGATATTGCCTCTTCCCACCATATTTTCCTCCTTAAAAATCTGCTACTTGTAAAATGCACAAACATTCTGAGATAAATATGACTACTGGTCATTTCATGCCCTTATTGTTATTGATTTATTACTAAATTCTTGTCCATTCATGGATTTATTCTTCTTGCTTTTCCATTGTGTCTGACGATGACACTCCTGCCTCAACTACTAATAAATCCTTGTATGACTGTTCATTTCTGTGAGAGATGTTTATAATTTAACTGTCTGATGTATGTGCAGATTGTTTCTTTTTGTTTAGGTATATGAAGCTAAGAACTCATCAGAACAGTTAGACTTTGACTGAGATCAAAGCGATAATGGAGACAATCGACCCTTTTCGTGAAGGAAGAAATCTCAAGGGAATATTAAATTCACTGGTGGTTCCTAGTCGCTGCATTGATTATTCATCAGTGGTGATTCCATTCTTTGAGTGACTGTCGATCATCTTTGTTTAGCTAAACCAATAAAACTTTCATGCAGAATGGACACCTGTATGTGCTATTTAAACATGCAGAACGGACACCTCTATGTGCTATTTAAACTCTAAATGTTTGCTGAAAGTTTCTTAAAGGTTTTATTTTTGGAGAGAATTGATCCACACGAGAGAGAGAGAGAAACTGAGGTTCTTAGCTAATTATTTAGTTTACTTCTTAACTGAAATAGGAAACATGTGGACAGAGATCTTATTTCGCTCTTGGTGATATTCAAAGTTTTCTTTCTACATTCTTATTGGTGATGTGTCTTGTGCCCACTTCCAGACAACTGATTTGAAAACTTTTGTTTTCTCTCAGCTCACAAAACATAACATCATTCTTCACCGCACATCTGTTTTGTTTAATCAAACTGACCTTTTGTTTTGTTTTAACCATATGTCATCCATCCTTGATTCAACCCTGGGAATTATTCTGTTTTGCAGATTTGAGTCATCATGACATGTACTCAATGTGCCTAGACCAAACCTTATACTAGCTGGCTTAATCGCTATTAACATATGGTTCTTAATATGTAACACTTAAACTTATGAAGGAAGTTTATTTTGCTGACCTGGCGTTAAGGACAACGCCATGGTCAGATGTGACTTGCTTTTTAAAAATTATGGACAATAGGTGCATGGCTGATCTGAGAGAATATCTTGGCATTCCCTCTTTGGAGGTTATCTTGAGGCATAGAAGATTGATATGGTTTAGGCATACAAAGAGAATAGATGACAACCTTTGGCAGTTCAGATTGTTGTCCTTGGATGCCAGGCAAATACTGTGGCCAGCCAAAGAAGTGACGGCTGGACAACATCAAGGGTGACCTCCACACTCTAAACATCAGAGCATCTGGTCAATCATAATGTGTGAGGAGCAACCATCAACACCAACAGTAACACAAAAAGGCATCCAACCTTAGCAACTGGAAACAGAAGGCGTCAAGCCATGCAGTCATAGTCATAAGAAGGGCATTATTTGCTTAAAAAAGATGTGGGGCTGTTAAAATTACATTTAACAAGACTTGAAAGATAAACGAATAAATAAATAGATAAGAAAAGTAATTCATTTGTTTTGATTTTGTGATCTGTTTTTTTTTTAATTTTTTTTTTTTTTATATTAATACTAACAAAAGTACCCATTGTTGACTGGGTTCAAAAACAGCCTACAGAAAATGGACTGATTTATGAAAGTATGATAGGTTATGAAAAGGAAGGGTTGGTAAGAGATAACTTCGAATTTGGGGGTATCAAAACCAAAGCAAAATATGATGAAAGTAAAAATAAAATAGATAAACCCCATAATTTATTATACCATACCTGTTCACACTGAAACACTTATCACAATATTCTGTGGATCTATATTAAAATACCTTGTTAAACTTTGTGACATATTTCCATTCTATGGAGGTTAGGTGCGAACGAACACCCCATAATTTTATTATACCATATTTCTTCAAACTGAAACATAATTATCAAAGTATACTTACGCAGATAGATATGAAAAGTCTTTATTAAAGTTTGTGCCTATTTCCATTCTATGGAGGCCAGGCGCGGATGCAGACCCCACAATTTTATTATACCGTCCTTATTTAAGTTAAAACATACTTATCAAGGTGTTATTATGTACATCTATATCAAAAACACTTGTAAAGGTTTTTTTTTTTTTTTAATTCTTAAATTTTTTATTTCCATACTTTGTGGACCAGGCGCGTATGCAGATCCCACAATTTTAATGAATCATCATTATGCCAGATCAAACATACCCATTCCTGTGTCTCGATACATCTATCATTATATGTAATCAGTTTTCTATAATAGTCAGTCATATAGGAGCCTAATTGTGACCAGACACACACACAGACGTTCAGCTTTATATTACAGATTTTTTAATGGAAGAAAACGAATACATACTTTCTGGAAATATGCACCAGGAATTGATCTAAACTCACTCACAAACCAGTCCACACACTAATAGGAAACCTTAAAGTATTTACTTTGGATTGTTCTATCAAGACATAAATAAAATTGATAAATTTATGTAAAGATAGATTTCGTCATTCTTTTGATATAATTTTTTCTCCCTACATTGGTATGTTGCTTGTCATTTGGAATCACTAAGGAAATCGACTATACTGTTACTGTTGTCATTGATTTGGTGCTGGAGCTGCTGCTGTTGTTGCCATAGATTATTATATCGCCTGATGGTGTGAGGTCAAAACTTAGTAACAAAGGTCAAAAATGTGTTATAGTTTTACAGTGGTTTTATTGTTGTTACTGGAAGCGGTATTTTGATGTTACGTGAATAGTTAACATAAAGTAAGATGCAACGAGAGATGAAACTATGAGCCTCTGTTGCATGCGCCAAAGCTATTGAAGCATTAACTTCCAAGCTTGTTACTAAGAGTGCAGTATTGTAAATAAGGCCTGGACATAAGAGAATGGTGCGAAGGCTCTCCAACAATGAGACACGCACAAAGTTCTGTACACCAACGAAGCATACGCACAAGTTGCTCACTGAAAACATCTATACAGTTTGCACATATAATCTCTCAATAATATACACACACATTCTTTCACTCTTATTCCATTTACACAAACAAATGCGCATGGTCCTAGCCGAAAGAAACCTTATTTATTTTCTCTTAATTGAGAAAACACCTTCCTTTTATCAGAACATTTTCAGATTCTTTGAACTCTCATTCTTTATAAACACTTTATTTCAGATTGTCTGAACAAATTTGTCAATAAAAATTAATGGTTTTGTATGCATAGATTTCGTTATTCTTCCATTCTTTTAATACAGTCCTACCTTTCATAATGTGATTGGGCAATGGAGATAATGTTGTAAGTTTTAATATGGTTATTAACTTTTAGCTTTGAAATATGGATAAGCATTAAAATCTTTTAACGAACAGGAGTTTGACCATGAGGCATATAGTTTTTGTGTTTGTGTTTTCTCTTATATAAATACATTTACTATAAATTTGCAGGAGGGGGTTACCAGGCGTTGAACCCGGGAAGGGGGGGGGGGTAAAAAGTGGTAGTAGTGGGGGGGGAATGAAAACAATGGTAGGCAGTTTGGGTAAATGAAGAGAGGTGTTAAAAAAAAAAGTGGTAGTAGGCAGGCAGGCTCGAACTCGTAATGTGAAGGAGGAAAAAACCCCCCCAAAAACGTAACGTCTTAGCCAATGTCTCCATCACACAATCGTTGAAATTAAGCGTAGTCAATCCAATGATGATGATGATTTGTAAAAATGTCAGAAAAAAAAGCAACCCCTCTCCTTGTACAAAACTGCCGAGTTGAGGGTGAAGGAATGGATGTTTTGGGCCAATTTTTCGATGTTTGTTGTCTGAAGGATTGAGTGTGAAAACGATACTGAGTTCGTGAGGATCTGTTGTGTGTGGAAAATTTTTTGCGAGACATACAAACACTCACACATACACACACTTTGCCTTTTATATATTAGAAAATGAAAAAACTTTAGCTCTTATTTTCTTTTCTTTTACTTGACATTGTCTGGGAGCAATGAAATTGTCGTTATCAACATTTCTCATCATACTTTGAGTTTGCCTTTATGGCAGTGATATTAAAGCTTCTTTACTAACATCATAGTATTATATTTGCTAAGTGTGACAAGGATGTAACAGAAACTCTTGTTCTACTTTAAGTTGTATGCGGAAAATTCTCAAAGTAAGGATATGGAGAGGGGGGGCAGAAATATTTCTTTTACAAGGAGTTGTCCGGAAACAATTAGGACTATTTTTTTTTTCAACACCATATTACTGTAAAAGCAGGTTATGTAGGGGAACAAAGGTATTCAGAATCAAGAATTTTTTTTCTACTCTGTGTTGTACAGGAGAAATGAGATTACGGTCTTGCATTGAAAATGGATAGTTTAGGTAAATGAAGTGGATTATTTTCAACACATTAAAATAAGGGAGAGAAATAGACATCCGGTTAGAGAGAGAGAGAGAGAGAGAGTGTTAGGGAGAAGGGTTAATGGAGGAGCGATAAAAGAAAGATAGAGGGGCAAGTAGAAAGGACAGAGGTAGAAGTTTTAATATAAAGATATTACACATATTATTTAACTTCTATGTAGTTTTTTTATGGATCCAGGCATATAAGAAAACCTACTATATATATATATATATATATATATATACACTAGCTGTACCCTGCCACGCGTTGCAGTGGCTCAATTTGGTGTAATGTAAAAATTTAATAAAAAGAGAAAAATGCATGTTTCTTATATTCTTAGTACAGCAATCCACTCAAAAAAGTGAAAAAGAAGGCGAAAATGAAAAAAAATTGTACTCTCGCAAAATTTGATCTGGTTCCTCATGATTTGGACTCGACCAACAATCAGTGGCTGAAGCTGAACGTAGCAAAAATGTTGAAACGCTAAATGTTTTTCTTTTTTTTTGTTGTTTTCTGTATACAAAAATGTGAGTTAGTAATTAATATTTGGTTGATGGGGGGAGGTTACTATACACAGATTCGAAAAAGTTGTCCAAAAACAAATAAATGAAAGCAAAGGTAAGGTAAGTTACGTTTCTACCTTACTGGATAATTGTTTAGTGTTTTTATGTAATGTAAAATGTTTAATCGGCTCGAAAAACAAATGGTCGCAGACTCTGTTGAATACGTTAAGTTTGGGAAAGTAAGTTGAAAACTAAAAACTATACGAAACAGTGTCTGAAACCCCACAAATATATGTTACCATGACATAGGCTGGCATAATCGGTGGGTTTCTGACAGTATTTTGTATAGTTTTTTAGTTTTAACTCACTTTCTCTAACTTAAAGTAATCAACAGTGTCTGCCACCATTTGTAGCTTTCAAATACACCGATAAACACTGTTTTTCAAACCGACTAAACGTTACATTAAATGAAAAGGGTTCATATTACTAAACACAGATACAAAAAAGTTGTCAAAAAATAAATATATAACAAATAAATGTTATCAAAGGCAAGAAAAGTAAATGTTCTACCTAACTGGATAAGATTTTAGTGTTTTTATGTAATGTATAATCGGTTCAAAAACATTCAATGTTTATTGGTATATCTGAAAAATACAAATGGCGGCAGACTGTATCGAACACATTAAGTTTGGGCAAATTTTGGGTAAATGAGTTTAAACTAAAAAACTATACAAAATACTGTTAGGAACTCACTCAATATATGTTATCATGACGTAGGCTGGCATATAATCGGTGGTTTTAAACTTTTGCTCGATACAGGTGACGACTTTTAAAAGTCCCTTTTAGTGATTACCTGGTTTGAGGATATTTGTACAACTAAACGGCAAATCTGCTCCAAAAAATCCGGTATTATTTTGCTTTAAGGCCCGTTTCACGTTCGTATATAACAAAATATTTTGTTGTAGATTTTGCTGTGCTAAAAACGAATCTGCAAACCGTTTCCGTAGCAAAAAGAAAGTTTTCATGAAATTACTTTTTCGAAAAGTGAGTGATCACTTTTCAATGTAAATTTAACTTAGAATGAGAACCCACTTTCTGGCCACCTGAGAGAGGGGCATTTTTCTGTGTGTTTCTTGGCTAAAAAGTTTTTTGTTTGATTTCTTTTTCTTGGTAATAACCCCGGAACTCTGGGACTATTTTCCATTTCACAGCCATAGCCTTCGTTTACACTATGCGTGAGCATAAACAAAAGCTGTTTAGCCAATAAACATGGGAAAAAATCCCCCCCTCTCTCAGGTGGCTAGAAAGTGGGTGCTCATTTTAAGTTAAATTTACATGGAAAAGTGATCGCCTACTTTTCGAAAAAGTAATTTCTTCATATCATAAAAACTAATTTTTTGCAACGGAAACGGTTTGCAGATTCGTTTTTAGCACACCGAAGTCTACAAAAACAATTTTGTTATATACGAATGTGAGACGTACGGCCCTTAATGGAAAATTATATAAAAAATCCGGGGGAAAATAGTTTTCAATAAAAACAGCAAATGAATTCGATAGAAAAAAAATGGATGCTATGTTTTTTTTATTTTTCTGTGTGTTTCTTGGCTAAAAAGTTTTTTGTTTGATTTCTTTTGCATAGTAATAAGCCCTGAACTCTGGGACTATTTTCCATTTCACAGACGTAGCCTTTGTTTATGCTACGCGTGAGCATAAACGAAAACTGTTAAATATGCACTCGCGTCCCAAACTGCCTTGTCAAAAAATCCTTTAAGCCAATAAACACGAAAATAAATGCCCCTTCCCCGGGTGGCCAGAAAGTGGGTGCTCATTTTAAGTTAAATTTACATGGAAAAGTGATCACCCACTTTTCGAAAAAAAATTTCTTCATATATTGAAAACTATTTTGGTACTCCTTGGGGGTTGAGTTCCATGGCGACCCGCAGAATTATTTAATGGTCGTTCCCTTAGTCCCCCCCCCCTAGTCAAGGCTAACGCATGTGCACGTAACATTTTTTATTTATTTACTTACGTGGCGGAGTTATACAACCATCACCCCCATGCGAATTTCTATACTGATAGGTTTTTTTAAATTTTTTCACTGGATTATTATTGATTGAACACTAACCAGATTATGAAAAAAAATTGAAAAAAAAAAAATTATTTCAACATTTGAAAGGGGTACTCACTTTTTAGTTACCACGTTCTGGTAAATCGGTCACCCATTTTTTTTTTTTTTGCTAAATACGGAAGTGTCTTCAGGAGATATAAAATGGTCGCATGTTGACGAAGCAATGTATCGGGAGGCGTACGGGATGGAAAATTATTGGTAAATTTTTAGATTAGGTCCACCTCCTCAATTTTCTTTTAAATGACGACTTGTAATGGTTTTCGACTATGCTGAATACGAAAATCGCATTGAAATTTTGCAGAAATAAGTACTAATCAAGATATAAAAAGTTGTATTATGCATTGTAATCTTTGGCCATTTTTTACGCGCGTGCATTTATTTATGGTGCGTGTGCGCGTAAAAAGATGGCCACCAAAGAATACAATGCATAATATAACTTTTTACATCTTGATAACTACTGATTTCCGCAAAATTTCAATGCGATTTCCGTTTCAGCATACTCGAAAACCTATAAATGTCGTCATTTAAAGGAAAATTGTGGAGGTGGACCTAATCTAAAAAAATACCAAATACCATTTTGGTACTCATGCAGAGAGTGATCCGTGCTGAAATAATAATGTTATTATTTTAAAAGCCATTCTTAACATGGGGAGGGGGGTGTTTTGTACCTATTCTGTACTTTAACCTTACAATTGAATAAAAAAAACATATAAAACTTTAATTAAACGTGGAAATACGATTTAAAAAATAGCGCGGATCACTCTCTGCATTAGCACCAACATTTCTCCAGCATGTTAGTGAAATTTATAATACTTAAAAAATTAAAAAAAAAAAACAAAAGTTTTGAAAAAAACCCAAAAAACCCTCACCTTTCATAAAAACAAATTATTTAAAAAAAAAACAATAAAACACCCACAAACTGACTTTTAACTAAATAAGTAAAAAAAAAAATTTTTTTTTTAAACTCGAAACTTTATTTTCATAAAAACAATAAAAAAGTCATGTCTATTTTTTTTCTTTGAGAAACAAATATATTTCTGACTTACAAATGCGGTAGAGACTCATATTATTTTTACTTTCTATGGTTTTGATATACCGCGTTTTTATTGGTTACAAAATGGGTGACTGATTTATCAGAACGTTGTAACTAAAAAGTGAGCACCACTTTCAAATGTCGAAATAATGATTTCTTTAAATTTTTTTTTTTTTTAATAATCTGTTTAATTAGTGTCCAATCAATAATAATCCAGTGAAAAAAATTTCCAAAAACCTATAAGTATAGAAATTACACATGGGAGTACAACTACAGCACTTTCACACTTACTTTTACAAAGATTATTTACGTTAACTCTTTTCATAAATAATTAAAAAAAAAAAAAGTAACTAAACCATTTATTGATAATTGTCACGTGTACAAACATTTATTTATTTACGTAGGCTTAACTCTTTTCATGAATAAGAAAAGTTTTACTCTTTAAGAATAATAAAAGGAAAAAATGCAGAGAGTGATCCGCGCTATTTTTTAAATCGTATTTCCACGGTTAATTAAAGTTTTACGATGTTTTTTTATTCAATTGTAAGGTTAAAGTACAGAATAGGTACACAACATCCTCCCCTCCCAATGTTAAGAATGGCTTTTTAAATAATAACGTTATTATTTCAGCACGGATCACTCTCTGCATGAGTATCATAAAAATTAATACAAATAATACTTATCTCAATAAGTGAAAAGCTCATTTCTACCGGAAATGAAATGGGGACAATCTCGCAGTTACAAAAAATATTTTCATTTATAATTTAATATTATTATAATTCGCAATGTTAAATTATTTTAATAACATGCAAACATTCTTTGACTTTAAAAATAGATTTTCTGAAAATTTCAATTAAATTGATAATGTAGAAATATGGTTCTATAGACTTTGAACGAACCAAAAATTACATTTTTATATATATAGATAAGTGAACATGTCTGTGTGTCTGTCTGTCTATGTACATTTCCCTACGCAATAGCTCTGTCAATTATTAATCTACAGACTCGAAATTTGATATACAGGGTACTGAGATTTGGGAAAATCGATGTGATCGGTTTTCGACCAAAAATTTGGCTGTTAAGGGATCAAAGTTCAACCAAACTCCTCCGACAATTTTGGGTCCAAACACTTGAAATTTTAGATATAGGTTCCTTCGACATGGATCTAACTTAATAACTCAATTTGAGCCCAAAACAATAAATCTTAAGAGGTCATAATAGGGGTCAAAGTTAAAAAAAAATAGACCGCTTTTTTTTCTTTTTGCTCAACATACACCTCATAATACCCAGGCAGCGCTGGACTGAAATGCTACGCTAGTATATATATATATATATATATATATATATATATATATATATATATAACTACTTAATTTACTCACATAAAATTAATATACGAAAATATAAATTTATGCATAAACTTTAAGTATTTACTTCAAAAGTGCTCAATACTTAGGTAAGAGCTAGTTAGTAAGTTATAAAATATATATGGCGATTAAGCTACACTGAATATTCCATGTTTCATCCACTCTAGGACTCTTCAGGCTTATGCATAAGCCTGAAGAGTCCTAGAGTAGATGAAACGCGGAATATTCAGTGTAGCTTAATCGCCATATATATTTTATAACTTACTATATATATATATATATATATATATATATATATATACTAGCATTTCAGCCGGTGTTGCCCGGGTGTTTGGAGGTGTATGTTGAGCAAAAAAAAAAAAAAAAAGTGGTAGTAGGAAGGCATGCTCGAACCTTTACCATGAAGGAGGAACGGGGAAAAAACGTGACGTTTTTGCTGTTACGACCATCGTCAAACCGGGGGTGACGTAGGTTTTAATTAAGGCTAGACAATCGAAAAGAGCGGATGACTTTTGAAAATATCGGCGAAAAAAGCGACCTCTCCCTGTAGAAAAGTGCCCAATTGAGGGTGAAGAAATTAATGTTTTTAGCTAATTTTTCGGTATTTTTCGTCTGAAGGGTCGAGCTTCAAACGATACTGATCTTGTGAAAATCGTCGTCTCTGTTGAGAGTTTTAAGCAGACATGCAAACATACGTACATACATTTATATATTGATAGCTCAAATTTTCGATCCAAACCGATTGAAAAGCTTGCCCTATCTCTGAATACCCTTTATGTAAAATTTCAAATGTTTAAACCAGAAATTGTCTTAGTAATTTGGTAGAGATTGCAGAGGTCAAATTTTTTGTAACTTTGACCCCTATTATGACCCTTAACATTTATTGTTTTGGGCTGAAATCAAGTTAAGTTAGATCCATGCCCAAGAAACCTATATCTAAAGTTTCAATTGTTTATACCCAAAATTGGCGGAAGAGTTTGGTAGAGTTCTCAAAGGTCAAATCTTTGAACTTTGACCCTTTAACAGACAAATTTCTGACCGAAAACGGATTACAAAGATTTTCTCAAACGTCAGTACCCTGTATATCAAATTTCGAGACTGTAGACTTAAAATTGACAGAGTTATTGCGTAGGGAAATGTACACACACAGACAGACAGGCACGTTCATATATATATATATATATATAATATCAGAAAAGGGATAAAATCCGAAGGTATGAATTAAAAAACGAAAACTAAATCTGTTCTCCTTTTCCATTTTTAATTCATACTGTCGGATTTTATCTGTGTGTGTGCGTGTATAAGATTAACAAATACAAATACTAACCAAGCTGGTCAATGGTCATGTGTAGTCTGGTATATGTTTACATGTATCCCAACACGCATCTGTTTAAAGGCTTTAAAATAATTTGTGAATTTCGAAGGGTCACAAAGTAAACACATGCCGGTAAAAAATAAAACTAATACTTACTTATAAAATTGGACCCAAGGAATGTCAGTACTTACGCAGTCAGTCCCGAGTGTTGGCGGAGAATCCGGAATCTGTCCCGGAAATAGCTGAATATGTTTACGATTTGAAAGCCACCTTTGGGTGGGGGGTGGGGGGTTAAGCCCAAACCTAACTCTTCCTATGCTTAGTGTCGTCTTCCTTTTTTTTTTTTTTTTTTTTTTTTTTTTACATAGTTCTGTTTTAGTGTGTAAGTTTTAAACTGCTTCAGCCGTTTCCGGGACTGACTCAGGATTTCACCTTCGACACCCGGGACCGACTACGTAAGTACTGGAATTCTCGGGGTGATTATTCATTACAAGCATAAAAAAATATATTAATTATAGATTAAAATGATCGATGTTTTTTTAACTATCAGAAGTAAATTATGGAGCATTTTAATTAACCAGTGATTTCTAGCTTAAAGACAGGATAGCAAATGAAAACATTAATGATTTTATTTAGAATTTACTCGTCGCAAAACAAGGATGTCATCTTCCAAAGATCACATAAATTGATCAGGTAGTTTAACTAAGAAAATCAAAGTTCATGGGTAAAAAAGGGGCTCTTTAAAAAAGGGCAGATAACTCCACAAAAATTCAAACTTGCAAGACCAGCTTTTTAATGCTACCGGTTTCACATTAATCATTTTACATAAAATGATTTTTTTTCTAAAAATAAAATTACTTGATCAATTTACGTGATTTTGAGAATATGATATTTCCGTTCTTAGGGTTAGATCATAAAGATATTCGTTTTTGTTTTTTTTTCTTTAATTAAGTTGAATTCTAAATAAAAACTGCATTAATGCTCTCAGGCCTCACTGTTGTATAAAATAGCCGGTCTCCTTATCTCTCTATTTCTCCCTCTCTCCACGTTTAGTTTCTCCCCTTTTTGAGCTGCTGCTGGCTTATTTTGTTACTTCTTCTTCGTCCATTTTGATGATGTCATGTTAGTGCAGCAGCGACCAATGAACGAATGGAGCAGATCTCGCGCTCCACATATAATACAACAAACCGACACAGGAACAGATAATATGCGTCGGCCATGTTGGCTCTTGTCGGCTCTCTACGTTCGCCTTGAAGAGAAAAAGAGAGAAGAAAAAGAAAGAACGGAATAACACACCACAAAAATCTTTCTTTTTCTTCTTCATCCTCCTCTCTTTCTCTGTCACCTAACACACACATGCATACATCTACATACAGAATACACGCGTACATGAAGGAGTCATTGTTTAACCAGGAGAATAAGAAAGAAAAAAAAATACACACTAAACTACCAAGGTTGGATTGCAAACGATGAAGTAGGATTTTTTCAGTTTACTTGCTGAGCTATGGATAAAACACCGCCATTTCCCTCCTGATTGATATATACATATATATATGTATATGTATATGTATATGTATATATACTAAAAAATAAGAGGGGGGGAATTTTTAATATTAAAAAAAAAGGGTTATTACTAAAAGAAAAAACAACGGCGGAAAACGAAACCCACAAAAAAAAATTATCTGTTAATATAAAAATCGTTTCAGAAAAAAAGAAACGAAACGAAATACACACACAAAAAAAGAAAACGCCCGATATTTAAGTGTTTTTTTGTTTCCCCCCCTTTTTAATACCTACAGAAGAAAAAGGGGGATTTTTTGTTTTATAAAAAGACACCCCCACCCACAATCATCGCCTTAAAATAGCTGTGTAATAATATTTCTGTTTTATATTTGTGCTCCCCCTCCCCCCTCTCGTTGCAAATGCCTTTCTATTGCACACTGGACCTCAGTCCACTCCTATCGGAGTATCGGACCGAGCTTTCTATGACCTATTTCCTTCTATTAAGGAGAAGGAACCTTTGAGGGAAGAACCATTTTTTTTTTTTTTTTAATTTTTTTTTTATTTACCGGATAACAAAAAGGAACACAATTTTACCAACTGAAAAAAAATCCTGTTCGTCTATTTCGGATCTTCGGCATTTTATTGAGGGCGAACGAAAAGGAAAAAAATATTACCCAACGTGAGAGAGAGGTAGTGAGGAGGGGGGGACGTCGCTTGCACTTTTTTCCTCTGGGGTTTTCCTTTTTATTTATTACAAAAAAAATATTTTTTTTATATATATATAATTAAGTTTATAAAGATCTATATTTCTAATCTGGTGTGTTCATTATTAGTTATTCAACATGTCTACCAGGCCCATTTTACAGACGGTACACGAATCGGTGACAGTTGATCACCATCATGTAAGTAAAAATTACAAAAAAAAAAAAAAAATAAATTCTTAAAAATGTACTCAATGACAAAAAAATCTGTTAATGTTTATTACCTGTCTTGTTTAGGTAGTTTTAAAAAATGTCTACATTATCGTTAAATGTTTCATTACGTGTTTTGTCGGCACTTATGCAGAGAAGAAATCGTGCTGAAATAACGTTATTTAGAAACCGATTCTTAACATGGGGAGGATGTTTTGTAACTATTATGTATGTACTTTCATCTAACAATTTTATAAAAATATATCGTAAAACTTGAATTTAACTTGAAAATACTATATATAACTAGCACGGTATCTTCTCTGCATAAGCACCGTTTTTTTTTTGTTTTTTTTTTTCTCTCTAATTTCTCTGTAAACAGTTGATTATCATTACTTAGCATCGTGTCAATAAAAACGAGAAACCAACCTATTTAAATCACAATCAATGTGTTAGTATGTTCTCTGTAAATGACTAGCTATCACCACTCGAATTGTCCAGGAGTCGTTACTTTTGTTTCTGATTCGCTTTTTTCTCTTGGTATTAATATTTATCTAGAAATCGCATAAATACTTGTATAGATCGGCCCCCATGGCCGCTGTCGATATCGACTCTGTAAAATCCGGCAATGAGTTACAGCAGCCAAATGGCGATCACTGCTTACAAAGCCAGATTAAATTGTTGTATTTATTCGACACTTTTAAATGTTTTCAAAGAGGACGAGAGGATTCATTACTTGTGTTTTTGTCCAGAATTCCCCCTATAGTAAAATAAAAATCAAGAAAAATACGTCAAATCTGTATGATGTACGTACCCGTGATGAAACGAGATTATCATATTCCAAAAATCATGCAAACTGATGAAGTAGTTTTATTTTTTTTATAAAGAAAATCATTTTAAAGCGATTAGTGGGAATTCGTAGGCACTTTTTTGGATCACGATATTTTCATTTCATTTCGGCTACCTACATCATGCAGATATTTCTTAATTTTAATTTTTATGTTCTGGACAAGAATTTTTTGTTCTCCAAGATTAAGCTGGCTGACTTGTTTACGGAGAAAAGAAAAATGAAATGCATTTTCTTTTTAATAGACTTTTAAAGGTGAATTTTACTCTATTGAATAAAGAATTGGTACTTATATGGACCGTGTTATTTGTATATTTTTAGAGAGGATTTTCAAGTTGAATTCAATTTTTACAGTACTAGTGGATTTCTAAATAACCGTAATTCAGCACAGTCCGTATTCTCCAAGTCAGTGGGGGTGGGGGAGTGGGGGACTTGTGCGACCAATTCAGTATGACAAACAAGGGAGATAACCCTTGACTAGAAAGTGTCCTCCATTTTTAAACGTAACGTAATTGTGGATGATTTTGTTGAAAAATCGATCTAGCATATCTACGGGATCGTTTTTATGAATTTTTGGAATTTATACTAATTTCGCCATGACACGTAAGTACTTAATGTTTCCACCTGAAATGCGTTGGTTTAAATGATCATCAATACAAACATATACTAAAAATATCAGATATAGTAACCAAATTCGGTAAATTTGTAGATTAACTCTCATACTTAAGTGATTACCTATGAACACTTTGAAAAACTTATTGGAAAGAAGAAATTAAAGAAATATATTTTAGAATTTAAGCTAGGGGATCAGGTTTGTATATTAATTCAACGTAAAAATTTTTTAGGGCAGTTAACTAAATCTTTTTACCAGTAACCATAATAAGCCTGACTGGCAAGGTCGTAAAACCACATGTAATCGTCTATAATAAAAATAGCCCCACCCCCAAATATTGCACATAATTTGTCATCCCTGTGATGTATCGCTGTGATGTCCCTGTAGGTATTTTCATTCACAGTAGCTCTTTGCGTCTCTAACAATATGCCTTGTTTGGGGTGAATAAAAATAAAATGAACAACCCTAGAGCCCGGAAATCGGTGATCAGTCTAAATTTGTAAGTTCAGAATTTAACCTAATTTAAAAACAAAAACACAGGAAAATTGGCGGACATACACGAGTGAGCCCCCCCCCCCTAGCGAAATACGCATCGGCTCCGATGTTGTACGCCGCACGTTCCTGGAAGCGTTCATTAATATGAAAAGAAAGGAAAGAATTTTGACGTATGTGGTCTTTTTTTCTTTTTTTTTTGCTTGCTTGCTTGAACTTTGCGCTTTTCGGGTTATTTTATGTTTTGGCTGGAAATTATAGTTATAGGTAATTATTAACAGGAAAATTGGTGCAATAATAGCACTTGTTGGATATTTTTTGGCCAATATCTGTTTTTATTAAATAGTTAGTTGACCCAACACCCTCCAATCCCCATGTTAAGAATGGCTTTCTAAATGTTATTTTAGCACGGATCAATAAGTGCATGAGTACCTTTTTATTTTCTTGAATTGGAATTTGGGTACTCATGCAAAGAGTGATCCGTGCTGAAATAATAACGTTATTATTTAAAAAGCCATTCTTAACATGGGGAGGGTGTTTTGTACTTATTCTGTACTTTAACCTTACAATTGAATAAAAAAAAATGTCATAAAACTTTAATTAAACGTGAAAATACGATTTTAAAAAATAGCGCGGCTGCATTAGCACCGGAATTTGTTTTAATATTTTTATTCAAAAATAAAATAACTTATCCCCCCCCCAAATATCCACCCCACCCCCCAAAATAACAAAATAATCCGAAAAGCGCAAAGTTCAAGCAAAAAAAAAAAAAAGAGGCCACACACGCCAAAATTCTTCCCTTTTTCAGATTAATGATCGCTCCTTGAAACGCACTGCGTACAACATCGCAGTCGATGCGTATTTCGCTATGGAGGCTTCACTCGTGTACGTCAGCCGAAAAAATTTTCTACGTACCCGTCGAGGAACGAAAATGTCATATTCCAAAAATTACAGAAATTGATCAAGTAGTTTAAGGAGATTTTGTTTTTAATTTTTTTTTTTATTAGCGATTAAGAGCAAATTTGGTACTTTGATATTAGAGCGACATTCGAAAATGAAATATTTAATTTCAAGTAAAACCAATGATATCCACTTAATTGCCGTGTCGCAATTATGAACATATCCAAAATTTAGTATTATTGACCGACATGTTACCCGGCTCCGAGATGTAAAATTGTGTTTCATGAATGAAAACATTTAACCATCTCGGTCAACATTATGCAAAATTTTTGAAATACAATAAGGTAGAAAAATAATTGGTATTTTTTTTTTTTTTATATTAGTTCTACTTCCAATTGTCTTTAAAATTACTTTTTTTTTTGGGGGGGGGTGACTATGCTGAAAAAGAAAATCCTATTTAAATTTTGCAGATAAAAGTAGTTTTTGTGATCTGTATCATGCACTGTAATTCACTGGCGGCCATGTTTGTACGCGCGTGCGATGAACAAATTTACTGCCACCTAGCGGAAAGAAATCCACTTTTCTTTTTTGGACAACCGAGAAATTAGTAATGTGCATCATGCATATGCGTGTAAAACAAAACGATTACGACTTTTTTCACTTCCTTGAGTAATTCCATGTTAAGAACGGCTTTCGGAATAAACACTCCATTTGGGGGCGGGTGTGAAAAATATTTACGCCAGTTTAATTGATATTCGTTGTGAGCATACCCGAAAACCCTAAAAGTTGAGCTTTTTAATATGAACGCCGGTGAGTTGGCGCGTGTGTAGAAAACTGGCGGTCAGTGAATTACACTGCTTATACAAGTCTTTATATCTGGAAAACTACTTGTGTCTGCAAAATTTCAATGAGATTTTATTCAGCATAGTCGAAAAGTCATTTTAAAGAAACTTGTGGAGGGGGACCTAATATAAAAATTTACGAAATTATCAATGAAAATTTTTCGAAGACAATTAATGAAACTTGAGTTTTGTTATAAAAAACAAATAAGTTCGAATGGCAACAAGAGGGGGTAATTATTTTCTGAAAACTTAGACCAATTTAGCAAAACTCAATTTTCTCTAATGGTCTTCAAAAACTGTTTTCAATAATAATTTTCTACCTTAACGAAAATTTTAACCATTACACAACTTATTTTGATTTCTATTTTTGGGGAGGTTGTTAAAGGGGAGGTAACTAGTGATCAATTTTAAATATTTTTTTAAATAAAATTGATTTTTTTTCTAGTTAAAAGAAACTACTTTACATGAACTTGGCCTTTTGGCCAAGATCAAAGTGTAGTATCTGTTCTTCAGAAGGGCACTTCCATTTCTTGTTCTTTCAGTGGAGGAGAAATCCTTCACGACTGAGACAATTTTTAATTTTGTACCTTTTCTCCACGTTAAAAAACTACCCAGGTGTCTAACTCTGTCTCGTGGGGAGGCATTGTAAATAGGTACATGATTTGGAAATATAACATTTTCACCGCGCCGAGTACATACCGCAGTTTTATTTTCTATTTTTTTGCTTTTTAATTGGTTGAATTTCGAACTTGCATCTTAAATTTATATATCCCTTATTTCTATGATAATTTATATGATCCCTCATGTCAAATTCTACTGTACACATAGATTCGAAAAAGTTATCAAAAAACAAATATATAACAAATAAATGTTATCAAAGGCAAGATAAGTTACTTTTCTACCAAACTGGATATATTTTTCGTGTTTTTATTCAATGTAACATGTTTATTCAGCTCGAAAGCCATACAGTGTTTACCGATGTATTGGAACATTCAAGATGGCGTCTGATTCTCTCTTTAACACGGTAAGTTTGGGAAAAGGTGTTATAAATAAAAAACCGGATAAAATACTGTTAAAAACACGCTCAATATGTTACCGTTACATAGGTTGACATATATTCGGCGGGGTTTTAATAGTATTTTGTATAGTTTTTATTTATAACACCTTTTCCCAAACTTACGGTGTTAAAGAGGGTGTGAGACGCCATCTTGAATTTTCGAATACATCGGTAAACACTGTATGTTTTTCGAGCTGAATAAATGTTACATTGATTAAAAACACAAAAAATATATCCAGTTTGGCAGAAAAGTAACTTATCTTGCCTTTTATAACATTTGTTATATATTTGTTTTGACAACTTTTTCGAATCTGTGTACAGTAATACAAACCCCAAATTCTTAATTAGTTGAAAAAAAAAAAAAAAGTCGATGCTCATGATTCTAGGCTCTCCACATTGGCTTCAACCATTGAAATAGGATCACTAAAGACCTCCAACGTGCGCCACAAATTGAACACAATGTAATTGTAATTGAATTTATAACTTTTGTACCATTTAAAAACTTCAAATAACTAGTAATACTTTTAGAAATTTTCTCAGCGTACGAAAATGAAAATCTGAGACGAAAATCGAGTTTACATTATCGACGTCTAAAAACAACGTTCGGCGCTTCCACTATTGGGACGAAATTTCGGAAATCGTAATACTGAATTTCACATGAAAACAATGGTATCTACGTATTCCTCGTATTTTTAAATATCAAAAAATTACGAAAATCGATCAGGTAGAAAATTTAAAAAAAAAAAAAAAAATAGAATTTGAAAACGATCGTCAGAGAGTCAGACACAGTTTAAAAGGGAGGTAATTTTCCGTTTTGATTCAAACAAGATGGTGACAATTTTTCACTTGCTGTTAGCAAGTGAAAAATGGTTGTAATAATTTTACAAATATAAATTTACAAATGGTTGTACCTATTTACAATGCCTCCCCACGGGACAGAGTTAGACACCAGGGTCGTTTTTTAACGTGGAGAGAAAAGGTACAAAAATAAAAAAAATTGTCTCAGTCGTGAAGGACTGATCGTCCACTGAAAGAGAACAAGAAATGGAAGTGTAGAAGAACATATACTACACTTTGATCTTGACCAAAAGGCCAAGCAGAATTTACAAATAGTTGTAATGGTTGTTAAAATGGTTGTAATAATGTAGTAATCCGGTAATTTCGACTGCATAATTTGGAAGCTACCATTTGTAACTTATTAGAATTGACAAAAAAAGAAAAAAAAAGAAGTTTAAACCAGTAATTTTTTTCCCCCGAAAACTCCATTTATCGATTACAAAATCTCGTTCCAATTCTGTAGAAGCGCCCAACGTTACTATGTAGTGATCATTTCGAAAGTGTAAATATATTCCTTTTTAAAAAATCTAGCAGAAATTAACTTCTATTTTAATCGCAATTTTCGTTAAATATACGAGAAAGGGGTACTCCTTGGGCGTTGAGTTCCATGGCGACCAGCAGAAAAAAACAAGCGTCGCTTCCTTCCTGACGCATGCGCACGTAACTTTTTTTTTTATTTACTAACGTTACCGTAGTAACTAAACGATTATTATTAATAATGTCTCACTTTTACGGACATTTGTTTTTAAATTTATTTTTAAATGACGACTTTTATCTGCAGCGTTCAACATTACTCGTTTTTCGAACCGAATAAACATTTTACATTAAAGAAAAACAAAAACTTATCCAATTAGGTAGAAAAGTAACTTATCTTGACTTTGATAACATTTATTTGTTAAAAATATTTGTAAATGTGAGAAATGGTTTAGTTATTTTTTTTTCGTTTTTTTACCCGTCATCCGCACAAATGCTATTAAAAAAAGTCGATAAAAAGTCATTGTAAACTAAATTAAAAAAACAAATGTCAGCATACCCGCAAATGCTATTAAAAGTCGTCATTTAAAAAGAAATTTAAAAACAAATGTTTGTAAAAGTGAGAAATTCTTAATGTTTAGTAAACTTTTTTTGGTGCTTCAAAAAAATAGCGCGGAAATTTAATTAAAGTTTATGATATATTTTTTTTTCAATTGTAAGGTTGAAGTATAGGTACAAAACACCTTCCCCTCCCCGTGTTAAGAATGGCTTTTTAAATAATAACGTTATTTACGTCCGGATCACTCTCTGCACTAGTACTCTTTTTTTTTTTTTTTAATATTCATAAAGAGTAAAACTTTTTTTTTATAAATAAATAAATAAAGTGACAAATAATCGTTATGCGCGCATGCGTCAGAAAGAGAGCGACGCTTGTTTTTTTTTCTGCTGGTCGCCATGGAACTCAACTCCCAAGGAGTACAGAGAAACGTTTTTCATGTTACGAAAATTAAACTAAATTACTAAATTTAAAAAGTTATTGTCGCGAATTACCTAACAATTTAATAATCGAAAATATCGTGGAAAATTGAATCTAACATGAAAATAAAAAAGCTCCCTGAATAAGAAATAATAAATAAATAAATAAATAAAACTTGTCAAAGCGCTTTGTTTTAAAAATGGAATGTAAATTTCGTTCCGTTGTAATCTACGTTTTCCCCCAAATTCCTACATTTTACTTAAGAAATAGTTGACAAACTGTATACTTTTCCAGAAAGGAAGTTTAGATTTCTCAGAAAATGCCCTGCCTCTCTCACTCATACCAAAACAGCATTTTTTTAAAAACTATTTTTTGCATAGTATTTTCAAGTTAAAATCAGTTATATTTTTGTTTATTGTTAGGTAATTTGCTAGAATAACTGTAAATTTAATAATGTAATTTATACTGTGTAGTAATTTATATTAGTTTGGAATAGGTTAAACTTAAAAAAACAAAACAAAAAGGGTGCTAATGCAAATGCACTTACTGATCCGCGCTATTTTTTAAATCGTATTTCCAAGTTTAATTCAAGTTTTATGTTTTTTTTTTTTTATTCAATTGTAAGGTTAAAGTACAGATTAGGTACAAAACACCCTCCCCCTCCCCTTCCCATGTTAAGAATGGCTTTTTAAATAATAACGTTATTTCAGCACGGACCAATAAGTGAGTACCAAAAAATGTTAATGACTGTTTTAGTACAAAAAAGTCCACTGATGTCGGCCCACTGCTACGAATTCGGAATAGGGGTATGTGAGCAAATGAAAAGCGAAAGTAATCAGGGAAACAAGCTACATGAGAACCATATTTCTGGGACGGGGAAGTCAACTTGATTTTATTTTAGCGCTTATTTTCAAAATAATTAACGGAGGCCTCCAATTAATAACATTAGCACAAACAATAGCAAAAAAAAAAAAAAAAAAATTGCTTCCATTATGTAACGTCTTTAGCCATCCGTAAAATTTACCACACAATTTTAGACACAAAATGATGACGTTAGCGATTTTATACAAGAATTTGGAGATGCCTAGCAATCACACTGAAATCTGTTCTTGGAACGTAAAGCAGAAAAAAAAGACAGTTATTTGTGCTGCCTGCATTGTATTTTTCTTTTCTAAATTGTTGACGCTCACCCCCATTTTTCTTATTGAATTGTAGTTTTATTTTTAATTTTTTTCATTCACTTGGACAGTTTATTTTTGTTATCTTAAAAGAATACAAGCACCAATGTAAAATTGAAATTCAATGTAAATTAAGCTTTCTTCTATTTCTCGTTTTCCGATTCAGGAACTTGAATTTTTGTGTAACAGTCTCATTACTGAATTTTAGTTTACATTAATATTAAAGTTACGGCTATACCAATGCTTTTTATTTATGTATGTTTTTATAAAGATTTAAAAATCGGTAAAAGTCTATGCCGTGTGAAACAGGATGTAGAATAATATAATGCAACGAGCATGCGTAAACAAATTCGTAAAAAAAAAAAAAAAAAAAAAACTCTGCTGAGTGCTGCTGCGGCTGCGCTACTAGGACGAATCTGTTTTTTTATGTTTTTGTTTTCAGTTGAGACATGCGGGTGGGGGGACAAATGCAATTTCAGGACGAATCGAAAAATAAATGCATTTTGTTTTTCTTCTGTTTTTAATTTTTTTTTTACACTTTATTTTTTTTTTGTGGTTGAAGCTTTTTTTTTCCTCAATATAAGAAACTTATAATGACTATTATTATTATTATTATTATTATTATTATTATTATTATTATTATTATTATTATTATTATTTTTAATTAATATTTTACTTCCAGAAATCTGTTACAAAAACTTTGTTCATATTTAAAAAAGAAAAACAAAAAAAACGTCAATAAGTTTCTTATATTTAGTAATGAATAAAGACTAAAAATTAAAAACAAAAAAAGCATGCATTTATTTTCGATTCGATCCTGAAATTGCATTTCTCTCCCTTTGCTCTGCACTCTCTCCATGTCCCAACTAAAAACGAAAGAAAATGATTCGGTAATGGTGCATAAAAGGAGATGGGAACTTTTAAACACACCGGAAGTTGACACGCGTCTCTCAAATTAGTTATAGGAGCATAGAATCGATACAAGTTTCAATTATATTTTATGTTTATTTATTTTTTCAAAACTTAAGTAAACATACTTATTTAAAGATATGCGATTAAAAAAATAAAACAATTGATAAAAAGTTTGTATTTTTATAAATGTTTTAATATATTTTTTCAAACATTTATTTATTTTTTCAAATATAGTTTTTTTTTATTTAAACTTGCGTAATCTTATGATCTTTTATCAATTTTTTATTTTTTTAATCGCATATCTTTTCAAATAACTGTTTAAGTTAATGTTATATTTTGTCAAACTATTTATTTTAAAAGTATATTTATTTACAGAAACGTGAAAAAAATGTCAGTTTTAGCAGTTTAAAAAAGGTGAATGTGCAACAGTTTAAAAATGTGAATATTTAACATATGTTAAAAATACTAAATTCAAACAACATAAGTACGAATAGATTATGCAGGTTTAAATAATAAAACTATTTTTGCAAAAAAAACCCCTAAATGTTTGAAAAAATATTAACAAAAAGTTTATAAAAACTTTTTTATCAGTTGTTTTTAATTTTTTTAATCGCATATCTTTTATGCGATTAAAGAATAAAAAAATAATTGATAAAAAAAATATGTATTTTTATTATGAGGGAGCGAAAAAAAATAAACCTAGAATATAATTGAAAATTGCATTGATTCCATACCTAAATTAAGAGACGCGTCTGCGAACTTCCGGCGTTTAAAAGTTTCTGCCTCCTTTTATGCACCATTACCAATGATTCCGTCCTAGCAGTGCGTTAGTGGCAAAAACTATACATATTAAAAAACAAAAAAAACAAAACAAATAAAAATAAATTCGGTATTTGTTAGTATATAAAAGTGGCCAAAACATTATCAAAGACCATATAAGTTAGTTTTCTATGAAAATTTGTTTTAATTTATTTTATAGTGTTTTGTTTTATTTTACTTATTTTCATAGTGCCTGCCCATGCTCAGTATAAGGATCCTAGAGAATTAATTGAAAATTAGACGAAACACATCCAATAAATGTCAGTCATTGTGAAAATGTAATGTTCTACCAGTATTTTGTTTATTTATTTATTTTATTTTGGAGCGATTATTAATTGTCCTTAAACAGTGTTTATTACCTGCCATTTGGTTTTTAGTCGCGTGCAAGCGACTCTATAAGTCACTCTGTCGGTCGGTCTGTCTGTAACACTTTTGTGCTTGGCCTTTTTGGTTAAGATCAAAGGTCTGTTATTAATAGATGCTGCTTAGCTTTTTAAGCTTTTCTTTTTGGCCAAGATCAAAGTATAGTATCTGTTCTTACTACATGCTGTACTTATTGTGATATAAAGTAGGGGATCACTTTTCTGTATTAATTTAATGTAAAATGATCACCCACTTTACAACCAGTCAGTCTCAAAGCCATTCAAGTCATTCTCCAGATCATTCAAGTTGTTTTTGAAGAATTCCAGTTATATTTTAAGCATTCAAGTCATTCTTAAGGTCATTCAATTCATCCTTAAGTTCATTAAAGTCATTCTAACTCATTTACTTTTTATTTATTTAAGTCATTTCAGCCCATTTTTTGGTCATTTTAGTTTATCTTTAAGAATTTCATGTCAATCCTACATTCACGCATTCATTTATCACACGAGAGCACGCGACTAATGGCTATCGGCCTTGTTCATTCTGTCGCCAGTGGACACACAAAATATCCTTCAAAATAAATGAAAACAAATAAACTTATCTAGGTAGGTAGAACAATAACTTATATTGACTTTGATAACATTAATTTGTATGGGTTTTTTTTTTTTTTTTTTTCTGCTGTTAGTTACAGTAACAAAGACCCCCCCCCCCCAAAGAAAGAACGAAATATATTTTATTTTTAACACTATTCTGAACTTAGGGTAAATGGTTAGGATGGAGGGCATTAATTCTACCAATTCCATATCCAGTTTTGCGGCGGTATAATAAACTTTTAACAGATATTTTTGTTACATTTCAGAATTTGATATTTTTTTCTTATGAAAATGTTTGCACTTTTTTAATCTATTTTATTTTTATTTTTTTTCCTGATGGGGTTTTACCTACTTATCTATGGCAACAGAGTACTGACGACAACGCCAACCCTCGGATAAACTCCAGGAGTCGCACGTCGGATGAACCCCACATAGGCAAATATCGTCTCATGAAGACGATAGGCAAAGGGAATTTTGCTAAAGTCAAGCTCGCCAAACATGTGCCAACCGGAAGGGAGGTGAGCAAATCCAGAAAATTTTATTATTACCCTCTTTTTCTTTATCAAAAAAAAAAAAAAAAAAATATTTTTGTTGACTCTCCTTACGACTTTTTCACATTACATATTCGTGCACTTGATATTAACCACTACAGCTACCAGTAATTACATAACTAATGAAAACTTCACCATCTTTTAAAAGAATGCACAATGAAATAAATAGCAGAAGCAATCCATACAAAAATGCATACAATTATAAAAAGAAAACATTTTAATAAATTAGAAGCTTTTAAATAATCCCACAGAAAGTTATATTTGAAGAAGAGAAAAAGGGTTAATCTTGTGTCGAACACTGAAAATAAATTCAATCTAGTAACAGTAATTTGTGTTCGGCTTGTGCATATATTCAAACATATCCGATAGTTACCATAGCAAGTGGGTTGAGCATGTTGACACAGACAATATTTTGGCTTGACTCATTTTAAAACTGATATCTTTGCTTTGATATGAATTACATTGCCTTTTGATGAGAGGCAGCTAATGCAGGGAGCATATATTTTTTAAGATTACCTAATAAATTTTTATTTTTTTGCATATTATTCACATCCAGAAGAAGGGTTTTTACAATTTTTTATTTATTTTTTTTTTGCATGTTTTTCTAATTAAACCTTGAAATTAATTTAAAAAAAAAATACTTAAAAACATTACATTATTTACAAAAAATTTCATCTTACTAAATAGTATCTGACTTCCTGTGTTTGTATACCTGCCTTCCCAAATACAAACCTAAAAATATCCTTTATCGCACATGTGTATTGATAATTATGAAATAATACAAATGTCTAAATATTCATTGTTATTCATAAATTTATTAGCGAACACTATTTAAAGATGAAGAATTTGATTAAAAATACTTGTATGAAATTCAGAAGTGTGAGTAAGCTACTTGGGTTCCTTAAATTTTTTGAATGATAATGTAGGAGATCATGAACAAACAAAGGGTTCTATATATTATTGAATGGAGCTATATTCATTATAAATAAAATGTTCATAGCTTAATATTTTACTACAATTTCACAGCCACCCTGATTTTCAAGAGTATATCCGTCTGGCATCAATCAATTCATGCCAGTTGAATGCAACTTTTTTAAGGCAGGAAGCCACTTCATGGGAGCTAATTTATAGTTATATATTATTACAATAATTTTAATATCTACAGACACTAGTGTTTCATCCTTTCGGGAATCATCAGTGCAGGGTGACACGATTATTACCGGTCAGGAGATTCGAATCCGGCCACGAAGCCATCTCTGATTTCATTAGCAAGGAACTAACCTCAAGGCCAATCTGAACCACGAGAAATACCGTTAAATATTAACATTTTTTTAAATTTTCAAATGTAACATCCGGCCGTAGTGATCTAATGATTATAACATCATGATCTGCGGTGTGAGCTTAGGCGACCGACTTTCTATTTCAACTTTAAAGTGCTCAACAATAAAAAACATAGTTTCTTAAAGGGGCTGACATAATTATTACAATATATATGCATATATTACTTTAAAGTCCAAAAACTGATAAGAGTTAGATGGATAGATTCTGTCCCAGAAACAATTCTTCCCTCTTTGTCAGAAATATTCACTCATGGAATGTGAAGACAAAATAAGAGTGAGAATTATGGGTATGCTGAATGTAAACCTAAGGTTCACTTTTACTGTTAATGCTGCGAAAGGGCTGTAAAATGTTAAGTATATTTTATCAATTATTTCTATATGTATGAATCAAATTCTATTTAATAAAATAAACCTTCCCCTTAATTGTCTATAGAAGTTCATTCTTTATTTGTTTATCGCATAGTCTCTTTGCTTGGTGGAGTTTGTGTATATTTCAGTGTTATAGAGGATTTTATGATATTCATTTTTAACTACAATCTCTGGTTTATATATGTACCAGGTATCTGCATCTTCAAAGTGCATACGTTTGCATAGTTCTCAGTCTTTCCAATGCAGTCATGTTTGTTTCTGTATTCCTTTTGAACTTGTATGCTTTACCGTTTTGTCTCTTTGTCAACAGTCTACATTGTTCTCGCTCTTGTTTATCTTTGGTTCTACGTAGTTTGTTCTGATTGTATTGTTTGGTGCAGCTGTCAATAGTGAGTCCATTTCTCTGTTCAATTATTGTTCTTCATCTTTTTCTTTTTTGCTGCTCTCTATATTTTATATTGGTTAATAATTTTATGTGCCTATGTTTTATCCTAAAGTAAAGTTTATTCTGTGTATACAGTTTTTTATTTTGCTACAAGTACAGTTAAATAGATTTTGGAGATCTTTGAAGTTTAGAATCTCAAATTTCCCGTTTATGTATTATCTATACACGTTGTCTAAATTTCTATATACATGTATTTGCCTGTCATTTTCCAATTCATTATTGGCTGACAGTAGAATAACAATACATAGGCAAAATAAAATTAACTAAAATAAAAATAAATTGGATCAACTATTCGACATTTTCAAAAAAAAAAAAACTAAAGGGGCATCACAAACACAAAACAGAACACTAAAACATGGAATCAAACCTTGGCCGAGTAAAGCCCCGTGATTGGTTACTGAATACATAAACATGCAGACAGCAGTATCAATGAATCTGAATTTCCTATACAGAGGAAATGTAGAGGATTCTGTGAAGATTAATTGCCATACATTTTCATAGTGTGTGTATATATATATATATATATATATATATATACACATACATACACACACCTATAAGTTGAGTTTTTTTTTTTCTCGCTTTGGCATTCATGTTAAAATCATACTTTTTCTATTTAGAAATTATTAAAATGAACTTCCTATCATATGCGAACGTATACATGAAGGTTAACTAATTTGCATAGCAAACTTTCAATTTAGTTTTTAGCGAGCAAAAATTTCTGCTAAGGGGTCAAAAGTGAAAACAAAACAGTTGACCATGGCAGAGTAAGTCAAATAAAACATTATTCCTGCTGTTTATTTGCACATGTGCAAAATTAAACATACATAGTTCAAAATCACATAATTTTAACCTTTCGTATCCATCTGTCGATAGCTCAGACAGAAACAATGCTGAAGAAATATATAACGATATTTCATTTCTACGGATGGTATCCAATTCATATTTTTTCTTCATAACTTTTGAAATCATTATTATATATTGGGTAATAATGAATAGAGAATTGACTCTATAATAACAAATAAGCAATCTGCATGAATTAAAATATATTTATGCGTATTTTACAGACCGGGTAATGCCAGGCGACCTGCTAGTATGTATAAATGTATATATTACTTGCTGTCCCTACCCAGCATTACACAGGAGTCGTTTAACTTCAGCTTGAAATCTATACTGAGCAAAATACTATTAATAGGGGATGGAGGAGGAGTGACTGGTAAGTCAGCCTCTTTCTCTCTTGGATATATAAAATGTTTATACAATAACTGTTGTTTGCACAACACTGCTTCCAACAAAGTCTTCATCAGATGATGACTTTAGATTTCAGGTGTGGTTTCCGAACTGAAGCATCATTATAACCAGTACAAAACACTCCCGCAGTATTACATGTTACTACCAGACTTTATGGGATTACCATATTCACACTTATGCAGTTACTGCCTTGTTATATTTTTATCTATTTCCTATTGTCTGATAAAAGACTAAGACTGGTCAAGTATGCGGAGACAAGAATTACACTGGTTTAACAGCCATTTCTGACACGCACATGTGTGTGTGCAGAAAACTAAGCAAAACTGTGGAAGGAAATGGAGAAAAGACCTATTATAAAGTTAAATTTAATACAGTATTGTTTGGTCATTAAATTATTAATATTATTATTTATAAAGATTATAACTAATTTTAGAATAAACCCTTAGGCAATACTAATTTGCGACAATGCATTTTTTCATGTGACACATGCACCTGTTTGTTTACATTTTGTTGTGTAACAATAATTCTTTCAATCATGTACAGACACCAAGAAAATGTAAAAATTCTAATGAAAATTACAATGTATTATACTAAATTAATTTATCTAAAATAAAGTTACGTTGACTCCGAATAGTATTTAAGAGAACTAAGTAAATGTGTGACAAATGTTTGTCAGAAAATAGCAGTTAAAACTAAAGACTCATCAATATATACTGATACTACGAATCCCATGTTGATCACCTTTATATTAATAAAATTATCTTCGTCTATATATATATATATAAAAGCGAATATGTATGTATGCTTTTCCTCGATGTCCACAAAAGGCTTCTTTCAGAGAAGCGCTTGCTCGGTTCACAACTTCTTAAAACTTTTTATATCATCTATAAATTGTAATATCTCAGAGTTACCTACGGAGCTCGCCTGTCTATTTAATTTTATTGACTTTCAAACGTTAATTATTCGACATTTCCCGCATCGGCACGCGTTACATTCGGTTTTCGGTATAAAAAAAAAGCGAAACTCGACTCTAATAAAATGCCGAAAGTCAGTTGTCTCAAGAGAGCTAAGTAACGTTTGTTCAATCTCGACTTCATCATATCAGACTGTAGCTTTCATTTCACTCCTCCTAATAAACAGGGAGCAGGTTTTTAAAAACAAACAAACGGATTTATCCACCTCATTCAAAACTGTCCCGCACAAAAATGCTTACTGCTGAATATCTGTCGCCGTCACGTCAATCAAAAACGTGCACCTGTTTTTTTTTTTTTTTAAACACTTTACTATTTTCCAACTGCGCGTCGTGAAGGCTTCGTTTTTTTTTTTTCACGGGTACCTATTTTTTTTTCACATACCTTGAAAAACACCCGGGCAACGCCGGGTACCCCTCGCTAGTATATATATAAAGGCAAAATGTGTGTTTGTGTATGTCCGGCAAAGGCTTGGTTGGGGGGGGGGGCTCAGATAGGGGGACTTTTTCTTATAATATTTTATATGCTATGTAGATTATAACATCTCTGATTTACGAAACGGGTTCATGTGTATCTTTAATTTAGGCGACTTTTACATGCTATTTTCGCAATATTTTATAGTCTATGCATGTTTCTTGGGCTTTTCCATATAAAAAAGCGAAACTGAAAGCAAATTTGTGTTCTCGGACTTGTGTGGAAAGCAATAAAGTTTGATGAATGGTGAGAAAAAAACACGTCATATCAGACAATTGCTATTCATTTGGACCCCCCCCCCCCCTTTTTTTTTTTTTTTTTTTTTTTTTTTTTTTTTAAGAGGAGCTGTTTTCCCCAATATCTTGGCAGGGGAAACCAACAAATACGCAGAACCTGCCTTGCAGCACCAAAATTAAGTCATTAAGTCACGTGATGTTTGACCTCATTAAATTCATTTACCTGTCATTTAACTTTTTAATCATTAAATTTAAAAGTTTTCACTTCCTCTCCTGTCGTGGCCGAGCGGGTAAGATGTCAGGTTTTTCCCCTTTCTTTTCCACCTTTGCGTCAAGGCTTCGGGTTCAAACCTACTTTCCTACCAAAACTTTTTTTTTTCTTTTACACCTCCAAAACACCCGGGAAACGCCGAGCACCCCCGCTAGTCTATTATATAAAAGCGAAAATTTGTTGGTGTTTGTGCGCTTTTTTTGTATGTTTGGGTCTGGGGGCTGTCACTAATTCTTACAACTTTTTATATACTTCCTAGGGCCTGAAGGTCGTCTTTATCTTTTATTTGAGCGACTTTTATTTTATAAAATTCATGCTATCCCATGGTCCTGCCGGTTTGTTTGTGTTTTTTGTATAAAAAAAGTGATACTAATGACAGTGATGGTAGTTTTCCGGCTTTGTGCTGGGGGACATCCAAAAAACAATTAGTTTTGATCACTGTGTGGAAATCCTCATATCAGACAATTGCGATTTATTTGGACACCTGGGAGCTGGGAACGACCTCGTGGTGAAGAAAATAAATACCACAAGAGATTTCATTTCTTCTCTAACTCCTGACCTAATTATCAATGAGTCAACAGCTTTTCATTGACATCGCTAAATTTAAACACTTTTCACTCCCTTTCTCATCGTACCGCAGCGGTGAGATCTCAGGTTTTTGCCTTCGTGTCACGGGTTTGAACCTGCCTGCCTACTAACACTTTTTGTTTTTGTTCTTTTACTCCTCCAAACACCCCAGGCAATGCCGGGCACCCCCATTAGTCTATAATATAAATCTCACCTTTCTGTTTAAATGTGTGTATGTATGTCTGCCTAAAACTTTTAACAGAGACGATAGATTTTCATGAGATTGATATCCTTTTGAAGTTCGACCTTTCGGATGACAAATATAAAATAATTGGCTAAAAACATTAATTCCTTTACCCGCAACTGGGTCTAGTAAAAGTAAAAAATTTGGGGTCTAAACATTTGAAATTTTAAATGTAGGTTACTTGGACATGGATCAAACTTTTTAATTTGATTTGAGCCCAAAACAAATCTTAAGGGGTCAAAATTGGAGTCAAAGTTTTTAAAAAAAAAAAAAAAAAAAAATTGACCTGCGGTCTCTACAAAATTACTCAGCGAATTTTGATCTTAACACTTGAAATTTTACATAAAGTGTATTCAGACATAGGGCAAGCTTGTTAATCGGTTTTGGGCCAAAACTTTGACTCCTAAGGAGTCAAAGTTCAAAAGATTTGACCGTTGCAGTCTGTAGCAAACTATTTAGCCAATTTTGTGTCTAAACATTTGAAATTTTACATAAAGGGTATTCAGAAATGTAGCAAGCTTTTTAATCAATTTTTGGGTGAAAATTTGGCTGCCAAGAGGTCAAAGTTGAAAGAGTTGACCTTTGCAGATTCTACCAAACTCCTCCGCCAATTTTGGGTCTAAAGACTTGAAATTCTATATGTAGGTTACCTGGACATGAGTCAAACTTTTTAATATATATATATATATATATATATATATATATATATATATATATATATATATGCACATAGTACTAAAAACAAATTAAAAATGGTGAAATGCTAACATTTTATGCAAAAATAATCAAGTATTACTTTTGTAAAAGATATTTTTAAGAATAAGATTACTTATTTTCGCTTTAGTAAATGGAACATTTTTATTTTGACGCTGCTTCTTGCAGTTGCTTATTATTCTGTATTACTGCAATGTTAACTATTAATAGTTAATACATACAAAAATAACAAATATTGTTTCGGTTCCATATAAAAACAAGTGGAAACAAATAGGAAATCTCAAGTAGGTTTGAAATTTCTCTATTGCATTTTGTAACTTTACATTTTTATCAGTACATTATGCTGACAAAACATTAACTGAATTGTTCTTCGTTGGTTCAACAACTATTAACATTTTTGACCAGTAAGATTCAATCCTGCATTTTTGCCGACAAGTATGACTGCACCAGCATAGCCAGTGTGTTTTATGATTGCGTACAGGGTTTCATTACATTTTGTGTATTTAACTATAATTTGTTAAATAAATATCAACAATTTTTATACCTACCAGACACTAGTGTTGTTTCATGCTTATGCAATCATCAGTGTAAGAAGTGATAATTACTGCTGGTTCGGAGATTCTAACCCAATTACAAAATCATCCATGATTTTGTAGGCTAGCATTCTACGTCCTTGCCACCGGCAATTAACACAAGAAATGAAGGAAATTAAGTAATGATAAATGCCAAGCAGACATAAACACAGTATTCAATGATGAGAAATCTGAATATTGTATTTGTCCTAAAATTGACCACTTTTTCTTGATTCCCTCAAAAGCTCTCAACTTTTTTTTTTTTTTTAATAAATATTAATAATTATTTTTATGTCTATAGTTTCATGTTTACACAATCATTAGTATAGGAAATGATTTTTTTTTTTTTTTTTTTTTTTTTTTAACAATTTCTGTAAACTAAATACTTTCGCTTTCATTTTGTTTTATTCTGGATGTTTCTTAAAACATTTTTAAAGTTTACAACAAACTATTTAAAAATGTGCTGAAACAGCAGGCTTAATATAAGTTTTTTAAATCTTTCACAAAAAAATCAAGGTTAAATATTTTAATGAATAAAATTCTTTGCCCAATTATCACATTGTGTCTCCTCTGTTTTTACATGGTCCAAATTTAAATTATTTTATTGATTTATTATTAAAAAAAAAACTCTAGCATGATCTCTCCTGTGCTATAAATCATATGACTAAGATTCAGTGTTAGCTATTAAAATAAATTTTATCTAAGCAGTTTAAAATTATGCGGCTGTGTCATTTTTGTGCATTTTTTTTCACAATGGGATTTTGAAAAATGTTTAGGCTGGCTAGATCTAATAATTATCGCTTTCATTATGGTTGATTTTCATGTACTACAAGTAGATATTTTAAGGTATTTTTTGTTTTGTTTTATTCTTTTTCATCTGTTCAAAATCTGCAATTTTAGCGTTATGCTGAAAATTTACTTCTGCATCACGATAACACATTTTCTAATTTCCCAACAACTTTAAAGTCCTAATTTGGTGGCTAATTATGTTGGCAAAATAATTTTTTTTTTCATTTTTTTTTAAAGCTATATATACCCATAATATGCAGCATGATCACTTGAGTTATGCAGCATTGAGCCTGGTCAGTACTAAAATAGGTGACAATTTGGAAAATCCAGGTGCTGTATGTGCTCTTCGTTTATTTTGACATTGTTTCAGTCACCCTAGACTTTTTCCTACCACTGGACTCGAGCAGTGTTGATTCAGGAGAGGTGTGATTGGAGATTGTGCAACTCTTGCTTCAAAATTACACATGCAGTTAGTTTACGGGGGGGGGGGGGTATTCATTGTCTCCTGACACTGAACGGAGGCATTACACCGCATACCTCCATAACTTTTAGATATAACACAAAAAGGAATTTGGCTTTTGGCAGACCTAATACTCGCAAATATTGAGATTGCACCTGCATTTCTTACTAAAAAAATATTCATTCACCGTATTTCTTTTTACTTTGTAGAGACAATTTAATGTTTAGCACTATTTGATTCTTTTATTTTTTTTTATATTTCACAACAAAATCATTCCATTGTACTTCTTATAAAATCATCCACCTAAGAGTTTTGACATTGATCTATGTATTCCAGAATATTACGCAAGATGCTTGAAACGGTGTGTATCATTTCTAAGATCTTACAACATCGTAGGTTCTGTATTTGTGTTTGACCTCTATAAAAAGGAAATATTTTTTTACTTTCTTTATAACTTGAACGTTATAGACAATGATGGGAGACTTTGCTAAAATTATAAGGAAATCAGCCTCATCGAAATAGTAGTTAAAGCATTTGCAGTTCTACTTTTGTGCAGGTTCTAGAGTTTGTGATTCTTGAACATGCTTGTCTTAGGGTAACTTCTATCTGAATAAATTGTATCGATCAGATCTTCAGTTGTGACTCCTCCTCAACCAACTTTTGGCATATAAACAATCCGTGATCCTTTGCTTTGGTGACTTTGCAGTTGCTTTTCACTCTGTTGAGATCACTTTGGCATAGTATGTAACTCGATGGCATTCCTGAAAAACTCGATTGACTCTAGGGCTACTGGTGCGTGAGCGTGCTTATGGTGAGGAGTTGGGACGTTTGAAATGAAAACTAGTGTCTGAAAAAGGTGTCCTTTTCCCTCATCCTCTACAATTACACAATCAATTTTAGAGAAAATTGTTACAAGAGTGGAAATCACTTGCCTCAAACGCTTACATGTCTGCGCACAGTGTAGGGTTCAGTTGCTGGTTAAAAAAAACCCAAAAAACAATGATGCTCAGTTTATTTTCTTTAATCATCAAAATTATCACCTATCACTAGATGATCCTGGGCTGCAAACTGTTTGAATAATCGGAATTTGTTATTTAATTTTTTTTTTTTTTTTTTTTTTCTTTTTTTGAGAAAGACGAGCAGTGCACACGTGCTATGTTGAGGCGTGACATTATCTGAAGCCAATGAAATTAAGAGCTGTTGCGAATTACAGCATCAGTGAAAAGGAGTGCTGTCAATTTCTTTGGGACACAACTGACCTCTTTTGGATTATACAGTAGTTATAGTTCGTTGGGAGTGTCTGATCTTGCTTTGGGCTGACTGATGATAAAGTACCAACTGCTGTTCATGGTATGATGAGTTCAGAGTAATTATGTTTCTCCAAAAAAATATGAAAAAAATTATGCTTCGCCAGTGTTGGCACTATTCATGTAAAATCTTAGAAGTATATTAGTTAATTGTGCATATATTGTTTTTTTCTTGGTGACCTAAAGAAAAAACAAACAGCTCCTGATGACTTGATTAAGAGTTAATAATTTCTTATGGCAGAGGTTTGTCTGACTTTTATTTGCTTTCTAATGTAACTCTTTCTACCCCCCCCTCCCTTTTTTTTTTTTTTAAATTTCAATGTCTATAGCTATACTCAAATTTATACAAAAGTCAGTTCTTCATGATATACGCATGCACATAATTTCTTTAGTTCTATCAAAGATATTGAGCATTTTCAGTCTTTCTCTATCTGTCCTACAATATCAATGTGTGTGTATGTATATATATTAGTACTACAGACGTATAGTTATGGTAAGTTGACTATGCAAATCTCCCCTTTTTTTTCTTATAGAAGATTTAATTTTTAAAGTAAAAAATGATAAAGGTATAAGAAGGTATTTTATTACTTAAAACAAACAAAAACTTATTTTTCTTATGACAGATATGCAATAAAATGTGTCTTTTTATGAAGAATTAAAATGAAGCCAGTAATGTGTGTACATCTATATATAATTACAGTAGCACCCTGGGATACAGCATTAAAAATTACTAACAAAATACAATACAGTATGTAATACACATATATATAATCAAATAACATTATAAATAGCACTGTAAGGCAGAGCAAATACCGTAACCAGGGGCTAGAAAAACATCGTATTCCACATCATAACCTGAAAAAAAACGTATCCTAGGGCCACCGTATACCTGGGTTCTACTATATAAAACTCTGGGGACCTTGTTTGCTTGCAGCTTGTTTTCAGTGATTGGCTGATTCTATCTTTTAAAAAAACGATGACTGGTAAATTTTATATATGCGTATGGGCGTGGCTCGGAGGCTAAGGAATGAAGGTGGAGAGTTGTATGTTTCGGTTTCAATTCCAGTTGATGGAACACAAGTCATACATATATAATTTTTTAATTTTGATCTCACTGCTATAAATTAGGTTTAATATAACTGTCCTTTAGATAATTGTCTCTATAATATGTAACCTGCATGAATTAAAATACTATATTTAAGCATATTTTGAAACTAGGCAACGCGCTAATATATATATATATATATACACACACAGTGTTTTTGTGTATCATAACTATTCATTGCAGCCAGACTAGCACCATCTGAAGCCTAGATCGAACCTATGATCACCTGCTAAAAATAAAAGGCCAAATTTTTCAGATATATATTTTACTCTCATTAGAGCTACTTACTCATTGTTCCAATTGAATTTTTATTTAACAATTTAAAGTAATTTTTTGTATTATGAATATCTATATTAGAATGTCTTTAATAAGATATAGTTTAGTTATTAATGTAGAAATCATTTTTGAAATTCACTTGTAAAGAAAGTAATATCCATAAAAATGTGTTTTTTATATCCTAATTTTCAGTAGTCACAAATTAAGACAAAATGAATGTTGAATAAGTAATTACATTTTGTTTATTTTTTATTTTTTTTTTCAATTTTCTTATTTTGTTATAGCTGAGGATGGGGTATCCTATTGGATACCAGACATTCACTATCTCATACATTCCACCTGAAAGATCTTTATAAGATTCTAACCATCCTTTTAAGTGCAATTGCTTGTATCTCTTGCACTTTATTTAACTGGTATATTTGCCAGGTACTGTTTTGAAAGCCACCCATCCTCCTCCCAAATCCAGTTGTTCCTATAATTACTGAAGGATGAAGATCTAAGATTCCAATTTCTTTTCTTGTACATAAGACCATAGTCTTTTTTAAAAAAACAAAAAACAATGTACCTAGTGATTCTATGGGCCATTTTGAATTTTTCATTTGTAAGAAATACAATGTTTTCATTAGATAATTTCTCTGTTAATTATCCAATGAGAACAAATAGTGAATCTTGTTCAGTGTATGCTACAAAAAAAAAAAAAATTGGGCTAGGTAGAATATGTAATTAATGAAATTGATTGGAATTTTTGAAGAACCAATGAATATTTGCATAAATGACTCGTAGTCAGAATCAAAAATCGATTTGTAAGATGCAATGTTATTGCGGTCTTTGACAATCAACTGAATTTAAAATATATACACATGCATACATTAGTTTCATATATTAGTAGGCATGTTGTTTTGTATAAATGTTAATTCAACATTACTTAAAACCTAATAAATAGTACTAGTATAGATATATACTTATGGTAAGCGAACTTATTAGAAATGTTCGTTTCATACCCATAGTAATTTCTGAAGTTGAATATATGCAGATGACCTGAATCTGTCAGAGTCGGAAGTACTGGTTATAGTCAGCTAACATGTCCAGTGTGACTACTATCAGAAGCAATGAAAAAGCAAATCAGTTTCTTCACTTTTATTGCATTTCTATTGTGAAGCGATTTATTAAAATATAATATAAGAAAAGGACATTATTGAAAAATATACAATAAAAATTAACAAAAATAATAAAAATAATACACAATTAGTCTTTATTTGCACTTTTAATAAAATTGTTTTATTTCATTTGAAATATCTTTAGGAAATTAGAAAAAAAAATTTTTTTAATGTTTTTTTTTTTTTTTTAATTTGAATTTATATAATAAATATATATTTATGAAAGTATAAAAATAAAATTATTGAAATCAAAATAACAAAATTTCATCATTAAAAACGTAACCAATACAAAATATTCCCAAAATAGTTTGAAAAGATTTTAGAAAGTGTTTTCAATAATTCTTAAAAATAAAACTAATTTAAATTCTTACTTAAAATAAAACCAAAAAAACTTTTCAATGATTATTAAATAAAAACAGAGCAATTGGAAAAACGTAATTAAGAGTACATGCACAGGTGAGATATAGGTGTGAGAGGAAAAAGCAAAGGAACTGAGTTGCCTTGTTACCGCTTCCGGTAGCAGTTACGCTGGAAGTTAGGAATTACATTAGCTGACTATAACTGAAGTGCCCAAAATCAGAAATAAGTACAGTGCATCACTGAAAATTTCCCTTAATGAACATAGAAAATATATTTTTTGGATATATCCGATTATAGTAGCACTGACGTTATTTGAATTTCCAAGTTATATCTTATAATAAAGCTTTTCTTGTTTTAAGTTATAAAATATGATTTGCCATTTTGCATCTTGAAATATTATGAACAAGAGTTGTTCCAAAAGTAAGGCCTCCTATTTTTTCTTTAACGCTAAAACTAAAATGTTGAAGAACAACAAAGACCGAAGTAGTACCATTAAAACCATCAACATTTTGTGTTCCAGAATTTATTTTTCAACAGTCACCACCATTCTTAATGAACTTTTGCCAATCTTTTTATTTTTTTTGTCCGTCGTAAAAATCCACTCATCTCCGAACTGTACTGACATCAACTGCATCAGCTTTATAAACGTTCAGCAGATGCCAGTGAACGTTGATCGGTTCAGTTTTTTTTTTTTTTTTTTTTTTTTTTTTTCACATGGAAGAATTGAGACGCATCTGTTGCTGACGGGGATTGCTTTCTTAGTATTGCACGATCAATATCTGCAACAGAGCAATAAAACTTTCAGGTCATTAATCTTAAAAATAAAACTAATTATTGAAGTGAAAAATTGAATTTCTGTTCTAATATATTTCAGTTATTTTATGAACCTAACCAATAATTGTCCCTAGTGATCCCAGATAGAATCGAAGGAAATTTTAATGGTGTCTTTAAGATGCTGTGAAAAATGGAACCTTTTATTGAAACTTACTTAAATTTTCTGCTCAAATATGTTTTTATAACACATAAGCATTGACTTTAATTAAATATTTGTTGAAATACAATGCAATTGTGTAAAAATTTAATTCAATTATGAAATTTTACCCGTCATAATTCATTTCCGTTAATTCATAAACAAGTTAGCGATTTTAATCTTTTGTTAATAACTGAATTTTAAGCATTTGAACTGTCGAATAGAATTGAAGTTAGGAAGCTATCAAATCATATTATAGAGATTAAAAACAACGTAAAATCAAATTAGTTATATTTTTACCATCATTGTTAATGACAAAACGATAATTAAACTTTCAAAATCCAGTTTACAAATAACAATTTGGTTTAAAAAAAAATGAAAGAAATGCAAGCAGAAATTTCTCCCAGGAAACGTCGTATAGGTAAAGTTAGTCTTTAATAAAGAATTAAATAAAATCTACAGGTGGGCATTTTTAGAAAGAACCGAAAAAGGTCATGTGGAGAAAAGATTGAAGGACACGAAAAGAATTATAAACAGTTTGTATTTTCTTTTTTAATCTTCAGATCAGCTATTTATTTTTAATTGGGTTGCATTAAAAAAATTATATTAAAAAGAAATTTTATGTACGGATTTGTGAATAGTTGTAGGAATACAAAATCCTAATAATCCATACCATTGCCGAAATCGTACCTTTTCCCCCTCTCGCATAGTTGTAATGGCATTTCGTTCCGTTCTCCTTACAACGGTCGGGTTTTACATGTTTCCTCTTCATATAAAATAAATATTTTTTTAAATTTTATTTTATATTTTTAAAAATGTATTTAACCTTGTATTTTATATTATTATTATTTTTTTTCTTTTAACTAATAAAAATTTTTTTGAGGACATTAACAACGTGCTTTCATTCTCTGAGTGTTTATGAAAAAGAACTTCCCGGCGTTGCTCGGAAACCTTTATCTGTCGTCTGTTTTATTTATTTATTTTATACTTTTATTAAACTACGTAAACAAATCGGGCATTTTTTTTTTATTTCGTTAATGGTTTTGTGTCTGAAATTTGAAAGCATTTCAATTGTCAAATAGAAAACCATTTCTGACTTGAATTTTTAACAATAACAACGTATTAGTTTTATTACAATTCAGTGTAAATTTCCAAATCCTTGAAAAAACACAGTGCTTCCAGCTTCCTTCATATAATTTAGGAATGTAATGGGATTTAAATGTTATTTTACGTTTATTGCATTTTTTAATATAGAGATTTAAAAAAAAAAAAAAAAAATAAAATTGGTTCAATATTTTTATTTATAAAATCACTAGCTTTATTAAAAGTAATTTTAAAAATGTGCTCTATTATTTAATCTGGAAATATTTCAATTTTTTTTTTTTTCATCGCATTCCAATTGAGTACCGGCATTATTGCAATTACGTTTTATTTTTTTAATAATCAAAAATTAATTTAAAAAATATTCAAGTTTCATTTTCTTTAACTTTTTAATGCAGCGAATAATTATTCGTTTTTGGTATTTTAATTATTTCATTTGTGTTTTTCCTTTTTTTTTCTTTCTTTTTTCCTAATCTCGATAAAATTGTAAATTAAAAATTTTGACTAATTCTGTTTTGTCAAAAAGACATCCATAATCTTAAATTTTTCGATGTTTCAAATTTTATTTTAATGGAAATTTAATTGATTTTCTAAGAACACGCGAAGATTATTTTTATTCTTTCTCGTCGAATTCTTTGTTTGAAATTAAAAAGAATAATCTCTAATATATTTGTTTATTACTTTAACTATTGTTTCAAATCAAAAAGAAACATTATAAATGAAAATTGCGTATTTATTTTATTCACGGAGAAGGGCGTTTTACTTTTCTGTTTTCTTTGTCGTTCTCTATAAAAAAAAATTAATAGTATCAGCATTTTACTTACAAAACTTGATTAGAAACGGTTTTAAATTTTTATTTTATTTTGTGACCGAATTCTTATTTATTTATATTTTTATTTAAGTTTCATTTTCTATTTTAATGCGTAATTAACTGCATGTATATTTTTTAAAATGCTATTTCTTATAAACGAATTGGATTCATTTCGGTTTGAAAGTTTTTTTGTCACATACAATATTAATACATTGGAATCTGGTTTGTGTATGTTTTCAGTCTCCTAAAATTCTCTTTTCAAAAGACGGTTATTCTATACGATTATTCGACTTTTAAAGTTTTAACATTACATTGCAAATCAAGATGTAATAAATATGCACCAAAATTTAATTTAACTCCCATTTTCTTTCTTTTTTTTTTTTTAATAGAATTTAGTATTTTGTTTTAATAACTTTATGAACTTTCGTAACCCTTTGCGTTACGTCAGATAGGCGAAAGGACGGTATACTCCAATTAAAAACTTTTGTATATAAAAAAATATTTGGAGAAAGTTTCCTTAAAGAATCTATTAAATCTTTATGAATGTTTGTTACTGCATCTTAAAATGCAAATATCATTCTCATAATCTTAAATAACGTCTTTTAAAATGTAATTTGGGACGCTGAAAACGTATATAACGCATAATGTGTGTGTTTAAGTTTTATATAATTTGTACGAAAAAATTAAGTCGATTTTATTTAAAATACGACCCTTTTTATCCCACGACAATTTAGTAATATTTACGTTATAATTTATGTGTAATCTATAATCGCCTCTTTCCTGTATTGTATGAATGTGTCGTTTGCTTGTGTACACTGTACTGTACGAGAAATTTCTTTTTGTAAAATAGCTTCTATAATGAGTCTCCATTTTTATTTTTCTTGCTCGCCTTTTTCTTCGTGTGTTTTTTGCGAACGAAGAGAATTTAGTTGAAAATAAAAATAGTATTCGTCAAATAATAACTATTGCATATTTTGATTTTCATTGAGGAATAATTTACGATCTCTTTTATTTTTTGTTTTTATGTTAAGAAAGAAAAATGGCTAAATGATCTTTTCTCATCCCTATATATAAAATTAATAAAATTGTCCTACTACTTCTCGGATATTTGCGTGTGTTTCTCGCCTTTATCTGACTTGAGTTTTTATTTATATCTATTTATAAATATATTGTTTTAAAATTAAAAATGCAATAGCGTCAAGTATTAAAACACAATTTAGAAATTAAATCCATCTGTTTCTTTGTAAACAAGTCAGCCATTTTAATCTTTTAATCGTTAAAAATATACTTCGTTACTCTTAAAATTGGAAAGGAATTTGGATACATTTAAGCCAATTTCTTGGCCTTCGGGACAAGATCAAAGTGTAGTATCTGTTCTTCAGATGCTGCATTTCTATTTCTTGTTCTCTTTCGGTGGAGGAGAAATCCTTCACGACTGAGACAATTTTTATTTTTGTACCTTTTCTCCACGTTAAAAAACGACCCTGGTGTCTAACTCTGTCCCGTGGGGAGGCATAGTAAATAGGTACATTTAAGCCAAGTTTACAACTGTCGAATAGAAAATCATTTCACCGCTAATTCGCCTCTCCCAAATACGAATAATAAAAAAAAACGAAATTCTACTTTTTTTTAATTGGTGAAAAGATTAACATAAATAAATCTAACATTTTTGAAAACTATTCAGTTTCGTAAATGAATTTGAGTGTTTATCTCTCATATATATTAGTTTCCTAAAAATAAATCCAATGAAACTCGTGTCGTGTGCGTACAAATATTATTGGTTACATATGAGCATACATGTTTCCAGTGGGAATCCTCATTAAAGGAGACCACTTCATGGTATGATCTGATGAAAGTCTCCTTGAATTAAGATTCCACTGAAACATGTATGCACATATGTAACCAATAATGTTTGCATAATAAACAGATTATATACTAGTTCTGTTCTCCATTGAGAACTCTTTAATAAGCACACGTCGTGCCACACGAGTTTCATTGGATTTACTTTTAGGAAACCAATCTATGCAACCATATATATAAATTTTTAATTAATTTATTTGCTGGCGGGGGTACCCGGCGTTGCCTGGGTGTTTGGAGGTGTGTGTGTGTAGGGGGGGGCAAAGAACTTTAAAGAATCGGTAAAACCCAAACAAAAAAAAAAAACAGCCAACGAACGTAAAACTTTTTTTTTTTAATCGGAACCCCCCCCCCCCCCCCAAAAAAAAAGGACTGCGTTGCCTGGGTGTTTGGAAGTGTGTATGTAAGGGGGAGGGGCAAAGAATACGCGAATTAATAACCCTGTTTAAACTTTTTTAAAAAAATCGGAAAAAACAAAACAGATAAAACAGCGAACGGACGTAAAACTTCTTTTAAAACAATCGCATAAACAAAAACCCCAAAAAAGGGGGGGGGGCAGCGAAAAAAAAAAAAAAAATCCAGATACGCTACTACAGAACACCGACCACTCTAATTTGATTTTAATAGGTAATTGAGGTCGCTGACAACGAATCTGATAGTCAAACTTGGCAAATTTACCGTTTGCATGGTATTAACCCCCCGAACCCACGAATAATTTTCCACCATTTTGCAGCTTCCGTTTACGCTACGCGCGTGCGCTGCAGCATGAACGACGGCTTGCTTCACCTAGCAAACTGCCTTCTCACATAGCGTACCAATCAAAAAATTACGGACTGACATTTTTTTTAATGACTTACAGTTAAAGAAAAGTACAACAAATTGGGACTTTTTTTTTTTTTTTTTGGTCTCACGTAGTTTTTAATGTGGTTTACAAAAACATATGCACCAAACATTTTTGTTTTTCATTTTTTTTTTTTTTTTTGCGGGAGGGGGATTCAATTATAGAACTTATGTGGCTTAATAGGTGCTTTTGCAGTTTAGTTAAACGTTTTTCCGTAAGTAGCGCACCGACATTTACCAATTAGAACACCATTTAACATTTTCCGAAGATTTTACTGTGTACATTGGGGGCACGAGCGGGGGGGGGGGCGGATGTGATGTTGGGGCGCGCGCGCCCCAACATCACATCCGCCCCCCCCCCCCCCGCTCGTGCCCCCAATGTACACAGTAAAATCTTCGGAAAATGTTAAATGGTGTTCTAATTGGTAAATGTCGGTGCGTTACTTTTTGAAAATTTGAAAATTCTATGTTCCAGGTAAAACAAACCAAAAAAAACCCAGATAAATTACCCCCCCCCCTTCTCCAACTTCGAGTGCTTTCGTTTTCTTGTTTTATTTCTTTTTCAGCTAATTTTTAATTTTCCACCCAAAAAGTGCTATAATGTATTTTTGAAAATTAGAAAATTCTATGTCCTGGAAAAAAAAAAATCCTCTCCCCCCCCAACGTAGTTTGCTTGGTGAAGCCGTCGTTTATGCTACAACGTGCATGCGCATAGCATAAACGGAAGCTGCAAAATGGTGGAAAGTAGTTTGTGGGTTCAGGGGTAAATATCATGCAAACGGTAAATTTGCCCCAAGTTTGACTATCAGATTCGTTGTCAGCGACCTCAATTACCTATAAAAAAACAAATTAGAGTGGTCAGTGTTCTGTAGTAGCGTATCTGGATATTTACCAATGGTATAAATAACCTCGTTTCAATATTAAATATTTAAAAATCGAGAAAAAAAAAATATCTGATAACTGGGATTGAACCTGAAATCTTTAGGTAACGACGTGACGCTGTCACTTAACCCATCACATCGCGCTATAGACGCGTAGATGAAAGGAGATCGGTTTTTATAACATTTAAAACGAATTCAATGTACAACGTCTTTTGCGCGTAATGACGCATGCGTAAAGCTATCTTGTCATGAAGATGCCATTTTTTTCACCTCTCCTTTGTAAAAAAGAATGAATGTTTTTGCCCAATTTTTTGGTATTTGTCATCCAAGATGTGGAGCTTCAAAATGATACCTAACTCATGAAAATCCGTCGCCTCTGTCAAAAGTTTTTGCGCGACACACAAACACGCACACATTTTCACTTTTATATATATACCGATTTATTTATTTATTTTTTTTTTTTAGATTAGTTAACCAATTTCCCCTAATCTAAGTCCGAGTGGCAAAGTCATAAAACCACACGTAATCGCTACTGCCTCCTCTGCAAAACGCACTGGATTTATCTACCATAACTTAAAAAAAAAAAAAAAATATTCAGTATGGGTGACCCTGCCAAAATTCTGGTTCGCGTCCCCAGGGACTTTTAGTGCTAAAAATGGCCCTTTCTGTGGCTTTCTTTTTTTTTCATATTTCTTAACAAAAACTTTGTCTGACTATAAAGTGGTTTTTCACAGTGGTCAACTAAAATATACATGTATTAAGGCCTGAAACTGCACCGTTATTCATTTACACTGAGATTTGGTATCTCAAGGGGCTCCAAAGAGGTCAAAAATGCTCCAAAATGGCTAAAAATGACATTATTGCCCCCTTAGCGTTTGATCCATCCATCAGATTTTCCTGAAACTTGGCCAACATGTGGAGGCTATTGTTCTTAATATAAATTCAGTATTGGTGACCCTGGCAAAATTCTGGTTCGCATCCCTCTAGGACTTTTAGGGCTAAAAAAACATGCCTTTTTGGAGCTATTTTTTCATATTACTCAAAAACTTGATATGTATGTCTATATAGTGGTTTTCCATGGAGCTGAATTCAAATATACATGTTTTAAGGTGTGAAACTGCACCGTTTTTCCACTTTCACTGGGATTCTGCATTCCCAGGAGCTCAAAAGGGGTCACAAATACCCCCAAATTGCAAAAAATGACACTTTTTACCTCATCCATTAGATTTTTTTGAAACTTGGAGAAAATGTGAAGGCAACGTTGGCCATTCACACTTCTCGCATTCATCATTTCTTCACTGTTTTGTGGCGTCATCTCAAATGCAGCACCAAAATTGGCATCACAGTTGATACGTGAATTTCAAAAATGATTTTGAAATCTGCCATTTGAAAGTAATTCCTAGCTAAAATTAAAGTTTTTATGCTAAAATTAAAAAATTTAATTCATGTGGTGCGTTTTTGTTCCTAATTTATAAAAAAAAGATTTATAAATGGTTTCTTCAGAAATACTCCCTCTATATAAAAGTTAGGTATGCGTATCTATACAATTATAAAACTCTGTAGACAGTCTACCCTTGAATCTATCAGGTGATTCAATCTTTTGAAAAAGTGATGACTGGTGAAATATATATATTATATATATTTGCATATGGGCGTGGTTCAGTGGCTAAGAAATGAGTGAAGAGTTATGTTTTGGTTTCAATTCTAGGTGATGGCACCCAAGCCAAGTGTGTGTTTTAGTAGCAATACACATGGCCGTTAAAACGCTTTGGATAATCACAGATTTCAAGGGGTTTCTGCTAAAATAGTCATATTTTAAAAACCAAAGCACTTTAAGTCTTCAAAAGACCACCGTTTTGTTCAGAAATGAATATACTTTCAAATGAATTAGTAAAGAATAACATACATTATATATTTTTGGAGTTTTAAGCAAATAAAGTGATAAAAATGTGAACATCTTAAAACGAAATTTTCTGTAAGATTTTGTAACGACCCCCCCCCCCCCCCCCCCCGGATTTCTAAACATTCATACCGGGTTTCTGTGAAGAATTTTTTAATGAAATTTGGAAATTAGCCAAAAGAGATGTCATTTTTAATAATTTCGAGTGTTCAAAATTCATTTGATCACTCGTTTTTTTGTTGTGTTAAAAAAAAATATTTCAATTCTTCGGACACTCAATATTCTGGTTATAAAAAAAATTTCTTACATGTTTAGTTAGAGCTATTTTGTTATCAACCATACAAATATTTTTAAAAATTGGGTAGTAGTAAATTTTAAAATATTTTAACACGTGAAAATGTGAACCATCATTGTTTTGGTTCATGTGTATGAACGGTACACACACTTAATTTTGGTCCCTTAAAAATGTTTTCAGTGAATTATTATCGAATGGAAACTAATCTACTCGATTATTAAAAATAAAATAATCAATATTTAAATATTTGTAGGAGGTGCTCAGCTAAAAAAATTAGGACGGTAGAAAAAGACATGAAATGTAATTAAAAATCAAAATAACATTAATTCAAAATTTTTAACAATTTGTCAGCTTTAGCAAAAACTTGTTTCTTTTTTTATATTTAAATAGAATTTAAATACTTGATATTTTTCCAAGCATCAGGTTTTCTGTTAGAGGGACGTCACTTTTTTAAATAACATTTATTTTTGTCTGTTTGTCATAATTCTTGTAAAGTTTCACAATGGGTATCAAACACCCTCTTAAAAAAAAAAAACAAAAACAAAAAAGTTAATTCTATGTCTAATACTAGGTATGAGTGGCAAGTCTCCTCCTAAAACCTTTAGCCGTAACAATAACGCTAAGTACAAGTGGCAGAGCTCTCCACTAAACAAACTTCCTATGAGCTCATATAAGCGTAAAAAAAAAAAAAAGCATAAAAAAACGTTTAAAGAAAGTGCACATGATTAATCTCCCATAAAAAAATAAATTTGTCAACTGTCCTAAAACGCTAGGATCGTCTTGAAATGGTGAATTATTTTATATTTATGTGAAACCAACCCCCACTCTAAATTCTAAAATTGTTTTTGTTTTGTTTCTATCAAGTCTTCAGGATGTTCACACATAATTTTCCTTAGCCCTATCATTAACCCAAAGTCAGTGGCAACCTCCCCACCTTCTCATAATTGATCTTTTTAATTATAAATATGTAATCTGCATGAATTGAAATATATTTAAGTGTATCTTCCAACTGGGCAATGTCAGGTGGCCTGCTAGTATGTTTACATATTTGTGTGCCCTGGATTCACGCCCAAGCTAATTAACTGATCTGTATGAATTATCAAACACAGCTCCTAAGTGGAGTATTTCAAAGGATTTTTAAGGGCAAAACATGTGCACAATGTCCTATTTGAAAATATTTCAAATTTACATTGAATTTTATCCAGTTATTACATTCCAATTAAGCAAAGAAAATTCTGTGAATTTCAATTATGATTATGAGCTTCAATTCCACATGAAAAACAGTTTTGCACCAGTTTTATATAAAATTTTTTTTACTCATCTTGGGATGGATATTCTTCTAGTAATATACAAGAACTAAAAATCATATCCGTGTCTTTAACGGAAAACTTGATCTTGGTTGAATTTTAAAAATTTTGAGTTTTATTTTAAAAAATATATATTTTAAAAGATAGAAATATTTTCTAGTACAGAGGAACCAACAGACTTTTGCCTATGAACTTAAATTATCACCAAAATATTACTTTCGAATTAACATCGTAAAAACTTGAAAATCTGCTAAACTTGTGTTTTTTTTCAGATTTGAAGATTCAAATTTCAACTTATTTTCTTTTAATTAACCATAGAATTTTCATGTTTTGTTATGTGGTGATTCACCTTGGACCTTTTGATTTGCCTATGTCCGAAGGAGGAAGTTTCTAGAAAATATTAAATTTACAAGTAGTCCTCAGTCGTGTTTATATCCTGGTTAGAGGAGATAATTTTGATGATGTTAGTTTTTGCAGGAAGGCATCACTATCCCTTTTATACAGCGCCTGGTATTCCTATTTGATATTAACCAGGCTTTTTGTAACTTGACTTCACTAACAATAGCTGCCATGTTTTATGTTTTCATGGGTTTTTCCTATTTTTCATGTATCGCTTATTTTAAAAAAATGGAATTCTGTTCTTTAAAACAAACAAAGCGCATTCAGTATATAGAATCTTGCAAAATATATCCATTAATATATTAAAACGAATTGAAGATATTAAACTTGGCGCAATGGGAGAATGATTTAGTATGCAGTACTTTGAGACAAAAGTGAGTTCACACCTGCTGGGCATACTTATTTTTCTCTCTGAGTTTGTTCAAAATTGAAGTTAGGTCTTCTTTAAAAAAAAAAAAAAGGTGTCTTTATATCAAAAATCTCAGAAAATGATTTTAATTATTCATTAAAATATTTTTGTAATATTTAGTTTTCTAAAATTTCGCATTAACCTTTCTGAAATGTTTTAAAATTTTTTTACTAAACTCTTATTTATTTCTGCATGCTATATAATTAAAACTCAAGTTAGTCTGATTCACATTGACTGTTTGAAAAAAATAAATAATAAACTCCAGCTCTATCCTTATTTTAAATTTAAAAGTTAAAAAAAAGAAAACCATCAAATTTATTTTGAAGACATTCAATAGATTTTAAAATACTTTTATAAAAATATGAAAAACAGCTTCAAAACAAAAATGAAAATGTAAAGACTTCTGGGCAATGTCAGGTAGGACAGGGAATAAAATTTCTTCGATATTGGTTGATGAAGTAAGAGCAGCTAGGAATTAGGTTTGTTTTAAAGCAGCAAACATGTCTACAGATTTTGTCGATCACCATTCGGCATGTTCCATTTTCAGATAAGTATATACTTTTCTCGATAATTTCACAGCAACAAGCAAGTCCTATTCTCAAACTTCTAGTATAGATTCCTCATTTTCACTTTATTTTTATAATTTATGCAAATTTGAATGAAGTGAGGCAGTAATGTTAAGCTGGATTGTTTAGTTTGTAAATAACCTCAAAACAAGTATTTTCTTAGAATCTTTGTAATTTTTTTCTTACTGACTAATTCTCTATTACGATGACTAAAATGTTGAAATGTGCTTTTAAATAATAGATGACATGTGAGCCCTTATTGTAACTTACATAGTTTAATGAATTTTGTTTATGAATTTAGTCTTAGAGGATTGGTGGGTTGAACAGTAATATGTTTATACATTGACTACTTTAAATTTTATGAGAATGAGGCACTGGATATACAGTGTGAAATTTAGCAATAGAAGATTAATCTGGAGAGTATAGGGAGATGCGTATCAAACAGGAGACTGTGTTGGTCACATTGAACGAATAATTGAGTTTTTGAGTTGTTAATTCATTTGGCAGATGGAAGATCAAGGAAAATATGGGAGAAATTAATAAGAATGCATGTAAGAGAAAGGCTAAATAAACATCTGACCATCGGGTTAATTTGGAAATCAATTTTTAAAAGTCGTTAAATAAGATGCCAGTATGTAAAATAAATATTAAATCGAACATGATGAACAAGTTTTTAAATCTGACATATTTTATATTTTGGTTCTTTGCACTAGTGTTCTCGTCTTGAGTGTTAAATTTTGGTTGTGTTAACTTCCGACCTTCTTCAGGTGTATCTTGTTGAACTTTAGAATCTTTCTGTCAAATTCGAGAGTCTACATAGAACTTTGAATGGAAGCCTTATTTAATCCATGAGGGCTAGCTTGCTCTCATTTGTTCAACCAGGACTGTGTAGAAGTCCTAAGTAATTCGCAATTGCATTTTGAGTGTTGCTTGTACTGAGGATTAAAGAAGAATGTAATTTACAACTGAACTTTACCATATCCACTATGTCATGGGTCATTGCAAAAAAAAAAATTAATAACATTCAAAATGAGAACAGTAATCTGAAGACTCAAAATAATCAAGCCTCATGTCAAAAATTCAGAAAAAATTTTATTCATAAGTTTTGTTATAACAAATTAAAAAAATATTACTACAATTTCGTGTAAAGTGTGGATTGATAAATGTTATTTCTGAGTATTTTAAATTTGCAACTTAAAGGGGGAATGGTTTTGCTATGATTGTCCTGGCATAGATCAAGTTTCTAACTTTAAAAACATTTTGCTGATACAATCTAAAAGTTTGCAAAATGTGCAGTTTTGTATATTTATGAAAGTTGTGGTTTGCAAGTACATAAACACTCAAAACTGATCATTTCTTGTCTGAGATATATATATATATATATATATATATACTGTTCTCATGCATATGTATAATTTTAAACAAGTTTTTATCAGATCTGTTTTACAAGAGTAAATTCTACCTGCAACAAGTGCAATCCTGGGACAAGCAGTTTGTGTTTTCATTTGTTGGTTGTTTTTTGTTTTACGGCATATCAACCCCTTTTCAGGTTATTTAATGCCAAATTCAGTGTTTTTTTTAAGAAAAATCTTTAATTTATATATATATATATATATATATATATATATATATATATATATATATTTTTTCCCCAAGTCGGTTTCTATTTAACCCATAGTTAGGACCCTAACAGGTACTACTACGACCTGGGAGCAATGGCAATTAAAGGGTGGCTCCACTCTCCAAAGCATGCAAACTGGGGCCTCACCATCGGATATAGTTTAAGGTCATATCCAGGACCAGTGTTTTCATTTACGACTGAACACCGGTAAAACTGAGTATTATTCTTAGAAAGAGTGGTTTCAAATATCTCTATCAGTTGTAACTGCAGTGTCCTCTACAAAAATCAGTGCTTAAATCAGTATTCGATGGTGTACTGCCACTGTGATCCTCAGAACTATGGATCAATGAACAACTCAAATCCAAAGTATTACAGACTGGTATAACCTGTTTAGTATAACTTTGAGTGTGAACTAGATGGAGTGGAACATTGGACTTTAGGTCACCTTGAACAAGCCTTTGAAACATGGACTCGACTGTAGGATGCATGGCTGTGGAGTCTGTAGGCAACATGCTTAATTCTGATTTTGGACTCTTAGAATATATACTTTTAGACTTTTTTGAGAAGCTGAATAAGTTAGCCTGGAACAAAAAAAAATAGATCCAATGTCTGGAACATTTTTATTTTTGTGTTAATAATAACGTTAGTATAATATAATAATGATTTATATTAAATTGTTAGGTGAAAGTATAAAATAGTTAGAAAACACCTTATTCCCATGCTAAGAATGGGTTTCTAAATAAAGCATTTCAGAAGTTCCAAAATTCAGGAAATCAACCAGTTTCTATCTTTACTAATCTTTGTACTACAAAGCCTCAACTTTGAGATATTCTAACTTTTGACTGGAAAGACGCACGTGTTGTGTTCAAATTCCGTAGCAAAGACAATTCTTTTCCCTGATTAGCTAAAACAACTAAAAACGTTGATGGTTACAACTTCTACTTTGAGTATTTATGTGAACACACCCCAATTGCTTATTTGCAAAAGATGATCTATCGCCAGCAGGCATGCTATGCTAGCATGTTTTGTAGTTAATAGTCGGATTTAAATAGCGATTTCTTCGAATATACGAATCACAACAAAAATATTAAAGTATCATTTTCAAGTAAATTTTATTGTGGATTCAGTTACATAAGTCTTCTTTTGATGGACGTAGGAGAAATGTACTTATTACTGATTTAAAGACTATGAATGTCAAATTAAGTAGCAATGTGCGCCTTGTCTGGTGCTGAATGTTATGGTGTCTGGTATTGCTGGTTTAAGGGAGGTGGTGTTTTATCAGCACTGTTGGGAGCCATAATTTAATATACTGCCCCTTTTTTTTTTTTTTTTTTTTTTTTTTTTTTTTTTTTTTAAATCCCCGAAATAGTGTTTCATGGTAAACAACCAATGATCACTGAAATAACATTAGAACTTTTGTGAATTCATAAAAGCAAATTAATTCAGTGATTGCAGGAAATTAATTGCCTTACTGGCAAAATAATTTTCTAACGAAGGACTAAAAAAAAAATTTAAGTTTATTTTTTTTTTTTATATAGTCTTGGAAGTTTTTTAACCTTTTAAAACTATATAAAATAAACATTTAAAAAAAAAAAAAATTTAGTCCTTTGTTGGAAAATTTTGTCAGTAAATCAATCTTCTGCAATCACTGAATCAGTTAAAGATGAGTATAAAACAATAAATATAGAATTAGTTTTAAATTTAAGTTTTCTTTGTGGATATGATTTCAGTTGCACTGAAAAGTGGTAAAGGTTACAAAAAAATAACAATGTGCCCATGTTACTCACCCTCTTGTCTAGAATACATATTCCATAATTCATAATGGTGAGTTCAATAGTTTAGAATTTTACAAAGCACATGTTGACGTTCATATGCCTGCACTGGTTCTTTAAAAATGTATCCTGCAATATAACTTGTAATTTGACATGGTGCAATTAATTTCCTTATTAAATTATTTGTATCTAACTTGTTTGAAATAGTTTTGCAAGGATGCAAGTTTGGGTGAGCACACATCTAAATGATACGTTTACATTAAAAATAATGTGCATGTGTTGCCTAAAATATATATTCCAAGATTTGCGGCGATACATTCATTAGTTTAGGAGATTATCCTGTATATGTGAAAAAAAGACCTTTATATTCTTTTTAATAAAAACATTTTTTAGTTTTAACATTGAAATGTTTTTTACTTAACAAATATCTTTTAAAAATTAAAGATATATTTTAATTACAAGATATTAAAAGAAAAACATTTAAAAATAAAGACTTTTATGTAAACATTTAAAATACCTTTTTGCAAAGTAAAGATTATATTTTTTATGTAGAGTTTTAAAATTAAACTGGAGTTGTATAAGTAATAATCAGAAGGGACTTCCTCGATATACACCGGCATGACTTCTGCTAAACAGAAATTGGTGATTAAAAAGAAACCATTTTATTTAACATAACTGAATTTTCTTTTAGGATAGATTTCTGTAAAACACAAACATTAACTTATATATGGCATATTTCATTAAATAAAATATTTTTTTTTGTCTATTCTATTTTCGATCTTTTCCAACTTCCGAATAACAATCTTCATTTCTGGCAGGAACTAGCTGATGTAATCACCATATTTATCATAAGTCCAAGTACTTTCCAATCCTTTAGGATTTAACGTCAGGGATAAATTAATCTAACTGGTTTTGAACAACTTATAAACACACACACTCGCTCTCAAGGTGATGAATTGCTACATTTGTAAACTTTAATTCTTGTGATTTAATCTGTCATAACAATTTTCATAAAACATTCAAAGCATAACATTTAAAAGAATAACAAACAAACAAAATGATATTATTTACATAACTCTTATCCTCATCGGTGTTAAATGCACAATCATTTTGTGTTTTTATGTCCAACCTTTTCGAATATCTTTAGTTTTATCATAGTTGCTAACCATGTGACAGCATTGGACCTTTTATTTACTAAAATTTGTGGAGTTAACCTCCTCTTTTTCCCTATTTAGAGTATCATAGAAATAGTATTTTATACCTCTGTAATGCTGTCATTCATCTGTGCACAGAATACTGTTGCTATATCTTGGTGAGTGTACAATCACAGGCCTCCCTCTTTTGGACAGGGTGCAAAAAAAAAAAAAAATAGTCTCTACCCTAATAGCTTCCATACTGTCTGCCCAGCTCCATTCCCTGTCACATTGCTACAGTGTTTCGTCCCTGTGTTTGTTTCCCAAATATTTCCATGGGTGCTCGTGAGTTTACTTTCAACGGAAATATCTCTGACTTATATGACTAGCATCAAAATCCTTCCCTTTCACTCAAGAGGTCCTTAGATGTTGGAAGATTTTCTGCTCTAATAGCTTCTTTCCTTGGACCATTTGCCTTGGCAATTTCCTACCTCCTTTCCAGTGCTTTACGGACAAATTTATCTTTAGTTGACCTTTGACAACTAAATATTTTCGTTTACTAGCTAAATAGAAGTTACTAGCCAAACCTACATGATTTTTAGAATATGACATCTTCGTTCTATGACGAGTATGTACATTTTTTGTATTTTTTTTTTTAATGAGTGTAATTCTAAATATACACTGAATTTTATATTGATACTTCAACGTATAAACATTCAAATTTCCTCAGATGTTTTTAAAACAGCCTTTGTTTAAAAAAAAAAGTATATTGTTTTGTTAAACCTTTTATTGTTTAAATAATTTGACTTTGCTCGTTTTTAAAAAAAGTTGAAAAGATATTTTTCACTTAGTAATGAGCTTTGGAAGAGTGTCGTGAAAGAAACACAATCGCCAAAAGATAAGCGTTTCATTATTTCTAGTCGCCATTTTGAAAATTACTCGCAAATGCAATTGTTTCACTCGCAATGTAGAGCCCTGCTGCCTGTTTCCCTAACCTTACGAATATACAAAAATTTAAATGTACAACTCTTCACTTGGATCTCTGTTCTAAAACTGAAAAATAAATAATCTTTTTTGTGAGGAAATAATGATAATGTGTAATTAGCTCTGTTTTAAATGTCTTTATAATCTTGGATGAAACAAATTTGATTTTGTGTACTTCCTCACACTGATCTTTGGTGAACCTGCATATTAACTTTCTTGAGTCATTTCTTGTTTTGAATGTCATTATGTCATAGGAAATAGATGGTGTTAGTTAATTTAACCACCCCACCTAATTACATTCCACACTTGTTACATTTTATTTTCACACAGTTTTTTCATAAAAATATTATTTTTAAATATAATGAATAAGAATATTTGTAAATGGATTTTTTAACATTTATTATTTCTGTAAAAATATGTGTAAATAATCATAAAAATATTTATCTAAATAAACATTTATTTGGAAAGAAAATTATATGCGAACAATTTGTATTTTGGAACTGTTAATTTGAATTCATCCATTTCCTTTGTAATATTAAAAAAAAAATTTTTTTCCATGTGAAAAAGTCATGTTATATTTAATATTCCTTATTTCTGTGAAAATGTCTGTAAATAAACATTTATTTGAAAAAAATATATCGGTTTATGCATATTATATTAAAAAACAATGTTTTATCAAAAAAACTTGCACAAAATTAAAATAAAACAAACAAGAAAGCATGGAACATAATTGGGTAGGGTCGCCAAATTAACATCGTCTACTTCTTCCTATGATGTTCAAAACAAAAGGTTAATATGCATAGTCACCTGTTTTTTGTTGAATGAAGACTATAACTATCATATACGTAGTATCATGTGAGGATGATTATTACTGAATTTTAATTTTGTAGGCTTAATAACCTCAAAGTAGTTAGTGGACAGACATGTCTTTTATTGGTATAGATTCTAGCTTTTTTGTTTGATTATTCTTACAATGATTTCAGTTTGAACTCTTGACTTAAGCATTTTTTTTTTAATGTGAGTTATCTATGATTGCATCTTGAATTACATATAGCAATTAGTCTGTAACCTAGTTATGAGTGAGGGTGGAGAGAAACCATTGATTTTTATTTATTTTTTAATTTTATTACCCACCCTACTTTCTCACATATGTAATCTATTTTTATCATCAGTGATGACATATAGATGTACTTTGTTTTTCTGCAAGTGGAGAAATAGATGAAAAAAAAAAAAACTGCACTAAATCTTGCATAGGAACTTGAATTTTATCCTTTATCACATAGCCAATCTATTGTTATGGTGGCTGTCTACTCTGTTTTGAGTGTAACTATTCTTTAGAGATTTTTCAGGTTTTTGTGCTCTTGGAAATGACTTTTTAGTCCTGCTAGACTGTGGCAAGTCTTTACTATAAACTTGGCATTGTCTGTCATTTTGATTCACTTGAATGTTATTTTCGGAGTGAGAAGCTTGTGTATGCTTGCACAGTTGACTTTTGAGACAAATAAATGACGCATATTCCCACAGGCAGTACAGTTGAGAAGTAAACTATTTGGGAGTGGTTAGTCCTTAAGGGTGAAATAGCTTCAGAACTTATTATAAAACCGTTAACCAACGTTAGTTTTCTTAAGTCTTTTTCCTTTCTAATATATTTTAATCATGCAAAATGTCAAAATAGTTTTTGGTTTTGAGATTGAGTTATGTTTGTAAAAAAAAAAATAAATAAATACATAAATAAATAAATAAAAATTGTTCTAATGAGCTGTAATTGGCGAAATAATTCCTCAAGTGAGCCATCTCTTACTGACTTTCTGTTTCTCATTTTCATCCTTTCTTTATGTTGTGTGAGATATATATATATCATCGATTGCATACGCTTCCAGCACTTTCTGGTCCTGGATATGACCTTAAACTATATCCAGTGGTGAGGCCCCAGTTTGCGGGCTTTGAGGAGTGTGGACCTACCCTTTAATTGCCATTGCTCCCAGGTCCACTCTGACCCGGAGTGGTAGTACCTGTTAGGGTCCCAACTATGGATTAAATAGAAACCAACTTGAAAACAACAAATATATTCTATTAATAGAATCTTTGGATTCGGCATTAAATAGCCTGAAAAGGGTTGATATGCGGTAAAACAACCAAACCAATCCAGCACTTTCTTTCCGTTTACTAATAAAGATAAGAAAGGTAGGGATGAAAAGATTAGATTATTTCATCATATAAATCTCACCTGTCTGTTTAAATGTATGTTTATATGTATGTATGTATATTTGTCTAAAACTTTTGACAGAGGCGACCGATTTTCAGTAGATCGGTATTATTTTGAAGTGCGATCCTTCCGACAACAAATATCGAAAAGTTGGCAAAAAACATTAATTTCTTCACCCTCAACTAAGCACTTTTCTACGGGGAAGTCGCTTTATTTGCTGATATTTTTGAAAGTCATCCCCTGTTTTCAATTGTCTAGCCTTAATTTAAACCTACGTCATTTCCGGTTTGACGATGGGCGCAACAGCAAGCATGTCACTCCCCCCCCCCCCCGCATTCTTTTCATTCTTCGTGGTACAGGTTCAAGTCTGCCTGCCTACTACCACTTTTTTTTTCTTTTTTGCTCAACACACACCACCAAACACCCGGGCAATGCTGGGCACTCAGGCTAGTTATAAATAAAAGGGAATATCAACACTGGCAGTAATACTACTTGACTCGTATTAAAAAAAAAAAAAATGATAGTGAACAGAAAGAGATTAATTAAAAAATTAAAAAAAAAAACAAATGTTATAAAATATTTTGTTAAAGGATTAAAATCATTTCTTTCCCTTTTTTCTGAGAGTTTTGGTGTAAGACACCTTTTTCAAAGAAGATCGTTAGATTTTTGAGTTCATTTTTCTGGTGGTCGGTCCTTTTTGGAGAGAGAAAAGAATGTGATCTGTTTTATTGACAATTGTAAGTCTGAAGTTAATGGGTTTACATGGTTAGTGCAAATTTTCTAAAAATTTCAAATTAACCTTTTACGAAATGTTTTCGAAGATGTTACCAAACTCCTATTTAGAAAGAGATTAATTGTGGATAATGTCACAAAATTCTTTTCCAATGTTCCAAAAGCTATCATTTGTCTTTTTTCATTTATCATAACTGCACAAGAGTTTCATAAATGTTTGTTTGAAAACAGCAGCAGTTGTAACTGACTTAAGATTCATGTCTTTAGACATATATTATTCAGTAAAATCTAAATTTTCAGTTCTGCCAATATAATTGCTGCATTTGATTATTTTGTTTCAATACTCCCATATACTTTCCAAACATATCCAACAGTATAAAATTTGGAAACATCTAGAAAAGGTAAAATAAATCATATTTACAGATCTAAAAAATCTTTTTGAATCATTTAAGCCTAATTGATAGAACATAGATGTATCTTTAAAACTGTTTTTTCTTATTTAATCCTATTTTAAAACTTATTTTTATAAATTTTCTTCAAACACTCTCCCCGTACACTTGACTAAATTTGAAACGTTTGACAGTTTATTAATACTATTAAATAAGAAAACTAACCAATACAACTTTTTTTTTATTTTTTTTTATTTATTTATTTATTCATTTTTTTTTAAGAAACAAATATTTGTTTAAAATCAAGACTTTTTCAACATCTCGGCACCCAGCGATTATAAACACCTTCAGGATATTTTTTTCGTTACATGGTGTTAAAATAAGGAAACTAGTAGTCTGTGTTTTTCTTCAACACTGATGTCATCAAATGTCTGAGTGATACACATGGCACGTGTTAAGTGAATTAATTGGATTGTGTTCCTTCGTTTTAACATCATGACGAAAAAAGTTAAAAAAAAAAAATATATATCCTGAAGAAGGTGTATAACATTGAAAAATTTTAATTTTTAAACATTTTATTTAAAAAAAATATCTTTTGTATTGGCTTATAAACATAAAACATACGTATTTAAAGTTTATTGGTTTATATAGTTTGACTCTTGTTTAATGAGACATTCCTCGGAGTATGTTGATCGTTTAGGTAAGTTTATTAAGTGAAAGTAAGGTTTTTTTTTTCTTTTATTAAAAAAGCATTTTCATTTAATTCTGTGTTTATACCATTAATCATACTATATAGTGAGGAAGAACTCGTTCACTGAAATACCAAAAACTGCTTTTAAAAATGAAATATATATCAGTTGTATAAAATAAACTTCTGCAAATATTTTATTTGCAAAGGAAATCAATTTAATCTGATTTCTTTTAAGAAACATTTTTCGCTATAGCTCACTTCCCATAAGTATATTTTTAAACTACTATTAAGCTATTTAGCACTTGAGTAAATATAAATATTCAAAAACTGTTATGCTCGTAATTATGCAGAATATAGACCATAATTATTTAGAAATCCATTCTTAACATGAGTGTTTTGTAATTATTCTGTATTTTCACCTAACGATTTAATAAATAGAAGATACTGTAGAAATTCAATTTGAAAATCTATAAATATAAAAGCAAAAATGTATGTATGTGTGTTCGCTTTTTCTGTATGTCTACAAAAGGCTTTTTTCAGAGAAGCGGTCGGTCGCTTCACAACTTCTTAAAACTTTTTATATCACATATAAATCGTAATATCTCAGTTAACAACGAAGCTCACCTGTCTATTTAATTTGCTCGATATTGGGAAGATAAATACTCAACATTTGTCGCTCGCCGCATGTGGGTTAGTCTTTTTCCTATAACATCTTGGGAAGCGTTCCCGCAGTAAATGATACTATCCCACAATCAAACTTGACCTCATTAACTCCTTAAAACGGGCACCTGCCAAATCCAAGTAATTAAACAAATTCAAACGTTTTTTTTTGTTTTTTTTCACACTTTAATTTACAACTTTGCCTCAAGGGTTCGGGTTCGATTCTTATCTACCAAAACATTTTTTTACCCCCCCCCCCCCCCCCCGGAGTTTCCACACATACCTCCAAACACCCGGGCAACGCCGGGTACCCCTCGCTAGTTTATATATATAAAAGGCAAAATGTGTGATCATTTTATGTCTCGCAAAGGCTTTTTTCGCTGGCATTTTCCAGGGGGTTACTATGTCTTAGAACTTTTTATATACCGTCTAAATAATATCTACGATTTGTGAATGCGTGTCGCATCTAGATTTATTTACATCGACTTTTTTAAGATTCGCGCTATTTCGCTGTCGCCTGTTCGGCTTTTTAGTATAAATACGGTGAAACTAAATTCAAACTGTTTGTGTTCTCGGCTTTCGCGCCGAAACGTCCAGAAAGCAATTAGCTTTTGATCAATGTGGAGTTTCTCCTTATATCAGACAATTGCTATTCAATTTGGACAATCCCCTTTAAATGGGGAGCTGCTTTCCCCCCACCATCATCTGGGGGAAGCGAAAATTAAAAATACTGCCACGTCATCGTAATGCTCCCACGATGACCTCATTTAGCGGCTACCTGTCAATCAAACCTCTTAACTTAACACGCAAATCAATTTCTCTCACTCGTGGCCGAGATGGTTAAGTGGTTGGCTTTTGTTTCCATCTCCGCGTCAAGGCTTCCCGATTCAATCCCACATCCCGACCAAAACTATTTTTTCTTTTACACCTTTAAACACCCGGGCAATGTTTTTTTTTTTCTTTTATAATATTTAAACAGGGTAATTACTTCGTTTATTCTTTAGTTTACTTCCCTCCCCTCCTATACACACAGCGTTGGTATCTTAAGATTGCAGGTTCGATCCGACGGAGTTATGCCATGCAAACGTTTGTTTTTTTTGTTTTTTTTTAATTTTCTTTTTTAATTTTGTTTTTTTTTTATAATATTTAAACATGGTTATTATCCTCCCCCCCCCCCTACACACACCTACAAACACCCGGGCAACGCCGGGTATCCCCTGCTAGTCTTACGTAAAAAAAAAAAAAAAAAAAATAGCATGATCATATTCTGTGTGTGTGTGTGTGTGTATGTATATATATATATATGTATGTATTTAAAAAAAATTTTTTTTTTTATATACCTATGAACATTAGTATTTCATACTTACACAATAATCAGTATAGGAAGTGATAATTATTGCCAGGGAGATTTAAATCCAATTTTAAAGTTGCTCTTGACTTCATTAGGTGGTATTCTAGGCAAATATCTAAATGCTAAATCAGGCAGGCGTAAACAGTCAGTATTCAATGACAATACTTTGGTTGACCAATACTAAGAATATAATTACAAACTATTTAGGACTTCTATGCAGTCATAGCTGACGGAATGAGAGCATGCTACCCCATGGATTATATGAAGGATTTTGTTCTAAATTCTGTGCGGATTCCAGAGTTCAATAAGATACACCTGAATAACACTTAAGATGAAAACAGTAGTCCAAGGATCCAGACAATATTTAATCTATTAAAAAATGGCGAAAAGAGGTTCATTTTTAGGGAATTGATTTTTACCTGTCCAAATCTTTGTATCCTTGATAATGTCAAGATCTAAAATCATTGTTGGTTAGTTTTTACTAACTTTAATGTCAATCGATTTCCTCTGACTCGGACTCCACATGCCTGATACTATCAAATCTAAAATGATGTAACATTTTTTGAAATGTTAATTTGAGAAATTGACATATTGAATTTAGTTCACAATTAACTGTGTAACACCTTGTCAATGAAAGGGTAGACTTTCCTTTCTGTTTGATCACTGCATACTAGATTTTCCTGAATTAGATCTTGGCCTTCTACTGAAAGCAAATCAAGTTACACATTCTCTTTTCATGACAAATACATAATTTGTTATAGTATGTGATTCATGTAATTGCTGCTACTTATATCTGTCTAAGAAAAAAATAAGCACCTACATATTCAAGAAGTAGAAACCATAATTGTTGTAAATTATACTGGACAATAGTTTTAAAACCAATTATCGACTATGATCTATTTCTAATTAGTGTACATCTTCCAAAAGATATAATTAAGAAAAAAAAATTTAAGGATAGCTACATTGATAATAGTTTAAAGTTGAAAATGTATTAATTTTGAAATCCTCTCCCAGATTTTACTGGAGAGTTTGTGCATATGTCTTTTTGAAATATAAAACTATACCTCTTTTAGAAATAGGGAACGATTATGAATATCTCCAGTATCAAATAATCTTTATACAATGTATGAAAACCAAAGAAAGGAGATATAACATGAGAAATATTTGGAATCAAGTCTCCCCTTGCTGTTATTTCAGATAATTTGAAACCATAGCAAGTTTTAGTCTCCTCTCCATCAAGGCTAGAGGTTTGGGGGAAATATCAGATATTTTGTAATTCATATGCAAAACTAGGAAAACAAATGACTATGATTGAAATATTGGTAACGGTACAGTATCTTTCCACCAACCAAAAAATCCTTTAAAATTATCACTGTTATAGGTTTTCAAGGCTGCTGAAAACGAAAACAGTTGAAATCCCAGAAAACGAGTAATTTCAATGATATGAATAAATTATAGTTTTAAAAAGTAGGAGATCACTTTTCTATATTAATTTAACGTAAAATAAACACCTACTTTATAGCCTAGGTGGCCATAAAGTGGGTAATCACTTTATGTTCAATTAATATAGAAAAGTGATCTCCCACTTCTTTGAGCAAAAATGTGCAACCCTAAGGGCAAATGTCACAATTCAAGTTATTAGCTTTCCACTGAACTCCATTTGTTAAATTCTGATCATTAGTCACCATGATTTTGAACTTATATGCACCACTTTTTTGGCAATTATATATATATATATATATATATATATATATATATATATATATATATATGCACACACACATGCACTTGTAGCCAAATTGAATATTTTACTCATATCTTTGGTTCTATGAGACAAAACTACATGAAAATTTGCAAGCTTTTTGACGATTATAATACTATTCTATGGTTAAAATTTTATGACAATTGTTAAAAAAGAACCTATATTTTCCAACCAATCCTAAATTGGCCTACATTTGTATATGTAGTGTCCTAGCAAGCCAGCTATAGTTTTGCTGCTTCTGTTGTCTCCCCTGTGGCCTTGCCTGGCCACTAATATTCTATTATTCAGAGATGCCCAGTGTTACCTAATAAGTAACAAGGCCCCTCTGTACTCGTGCTTTCAGCCCTGAATACCATATTACTACTTTCATCTTTATTTTAAAAATGAAAAGAAAAATAAGACCTATGTATTATCTTTTATGACTGCCTGGAGTGAATGCGGACCCTATGACATTCTAGAACTCCTAAATTTTAATACGACCATTTGATTTTTCAAACTTTTATTTGAGAAAAGTTTTGGTATGGGTCTGTATTTTCAATTGCATCTCTGGTAATTAATATTTGGAATCATTAATTAGAATCTTTGTGATATATGAAATCGAAGGGAAATTTGAATGGTGTCATGATATTTGTTGAAAAATTTAATCCTTATTGAAGCTAATTTAAATTTTTATCCACAACAGTGAAACAAACAAGCATTAATCTTTTTTTTTTTCTTTTTAAAACAAAGATGTTTTTATTCTCATTAATAAAAGATTTGTTTACCCCCCCCCCCTCAGTTTCTCACTAAATTTATGGATTAGTCCTTTGTATCTTAAGAGACATTGCTGCAGGTGTTTACTTTGCAGCAACGGCTGACCTCTCTGTTTGACACAAAACTTCTATTAAATTTATTTCTTTAAACAAAAATTTTTATCCAATCTTTTGGCTAGAATAAGTGTTGTATCTGTTTGGTGTTAGGTAGTAATTCTCCTTTTAGAATTGCTCCCATTTATCAAGGAGTTCTCGCAGGTATTTGTTTTCCATTCACAGTACTCCTTTTGAGGTGCTGTATTTTCCCTCTGTATTAAAAACCGACCTTGTGTTTAACTTGTCCTCATGGGGAGAGGAAAGTAAATAGGGACTTTGCTTTTAATTGAAAAATCATAAGATGTTCTTTGATTATGGCATTTATAAATGTAAGGTAGAAAAAGAAGAATCAGTATTTATGCAAAATATGGACTGCTATTTTTTTATTTATTTATTTTTTTTTCAATAGGATTTTCAAGTTGAATTTCATTTTTATGGTTTTTGTTTATTAAATTGTTGGAAAGTACAAGATAGTTACAAAACGCTCTTTATGTTAAGAATGGGTTTCTAAATAATAGCACTATTTCAACGCTGTATTTTGCATAAGTACCGAATAATCTTAAGAACATAGAGTATTATCAGAATCGGTAAGGTTTCAGGAAAGCTTGTGTTCTATTTTTTTAATTCTTCTCTCTTTCCATTTTTGTTAGTTTGGTAATCAGTGCTATCTATATTGTATTTCTCGTTTGTCATTTTCACCTTTTCTTGGAAACTACCGGGCTAATCTGGCTGAAGTTTTTTATGGACCTTTGTTATAAGGTGGAGCTAACTAAGTATTATGGTATTTTTCATTGCACAGAGATTAATATGGATTAGTATTTAATGCAAAAATGAGCACAAATTTAATCAGCACTTCTAAGTCAATGAGGAGCTATAACTTTTGAATTGCATCTTATTTACAGTATCTATTGATGTAAGCACGACTGAAGTCAGCAAATTCACTATGTATATTTTAATAGAATTATTACAAAACATTTCTTTTCAAGCTAGCAGAATAGTCTTTTGCTTTTTCTTTTCTGAGCATCCTAATTATGGATTATTTGAACTACTGTACTCATCTTGAATTTTATTTTCACAACATTTCGGTCAATGTAACATCCAACTTTCTTTGGGTGTATCTTGTTGAACTTTGGAATCTACACAGAATTTTGAATGAACCTTTTATTCAATCCACGAAGTAGCATGCTCTTCTTTTATCAGCCATGACTAGATAGAATTCCTAAATAATTTGCACTTGTATTTTTAATCTCTCATGCATGCGCTTCAACCTTCAGAAGAGTGTAACTTACAACTGAATTTTACCAAGCATTTTATCTGTTACGATATGGACCGTTGTGAACGTAACATTCAAGATGAGACCAGTAGTCCGATAATCCAAATAATATAAATTTTCATCTAAAATAAATCATGGCTGATTTTTCAAAACAAAAAAAGAATCTCTAAAATAAAAGGATTTACAAAGCTATTATATTGCATGAGGGGTGTATATTTTTCTATTACTACCTTCCATCATTTCTTTCTTTGAATAATAGTGTAGGGATGGTGGTTTAAAAGTGAAATTATAAACTTTATGGGGAAGGGGGGTAAATCTTGTTATTTATCACTATTTTTAAAACCACCTACACCACTTTTTCTTAAACTGGTACAAATAAAATTGTTTCCTAGATTTTCCTTTATTTTTGTTTATTTAACCCTTAAATTGAATCTACTTGACACAAGCAATTTTAAATTTGCTGCTTTCAAGTAATTTTGTCAATTGAAATTGGATGTCATCTTTGACTTCCTTAAAAAAAAAATTGTGAGTCAAACCATTACAGTGCTCATGAGATGTTCTGCAGATAAAAAACCATATTAATTAATAAGCCATCACTTATCAAAACTAAAGAAAAAAAAAAGTGAATAAACACTTGATAAGTTTAATGAGATAGATGGTTTGGTAGTTGAATGATGAATATAATAATAGGACTGAAAATGAATAGAATGAACAAAATTTTATTATACTGATAGTTTGACATGCATTTGTTGACATATTTGAAGACTACCATGTACTCTGAAGGAAAGCGGTCCTGTGGTAACATGTTTCTCTGATAAAGGTGATTAAATGCTTTACAAATTGGTACAAACCTAATTTTGTACAACTTGTAGTGTCTAGGGGCAGATAAAAAGAATAAATAAATAAATAAAAGTTACCGTTTCTAATTATATGCTAGCAATTTCATGAAGTAGCAAGATTTCTTGTCACCTTGTACATGGAGATGCCTGTTTGAATAAAAAGCTAGTTTTCAGAGACTAGTGAATTGGGAGTAATGAGCTTTGACAGCAGTGTTTGAATTTAACCCCAGAAATTGTTAGTTGAAAGTGCAAAAAGTTATGAATTGTTTATTTAATAAGATTTAATAAGAAATTCTTGGAAAACAATTCCATTTGATGCTAGACATATGGCTGAAAGTAAAAGTTCTTGCAATGAATGTAAAGTTTTAAACAATATCTTATTGAAATAAGGAAAGCACAAACTTCTGGCAAAATTGTTCAATAGCATTTTTAATATTGAAAATTTTATTGAATACTTTTTTTATATTAAATTTTGAAACGATAGTGAAAATATTAGCATGCAATTCAATTATCTTGTGTGTAACACTTTACCAGTGAGGGTTGAGGATATGTGTTGCATGAAGAGAAATGATATAATATAATTAATATGTAATGTGAGTCTTAGGCTTAGATCTGAATTAGACAGGATGTTGGAAGGTGGTGAAAAGAAATTAATAAAGTGCTTCAGCAAAATACAAATTATTTAAAAACTGCTACGAGATGTACCATGATTTCATTGACGTGGATTGGTATTAAAAAAATTTGAGCACGTTGACAAATTGACACAGTTATAGCATCATCAACACTGTACAGCAGCAATCACTTGTGTGCACACTGAATAAGTTCTTACAGAATGGGTTCCTATTTACTTGCCTCCTCACGGATTTCTCCACCACTTTACTTTGATCTTGGCCCAAAGGCTAAGAAATCTTACAGAATTCGTATTATCGTTTAGTGAACATAGTTTGTAGACGATTCACAGTTTCTTTAATTAATCGTTCTGATGGTTAATCGGGAGCACCATAAAACTCACATAATGCATGATATGTTGTTTGAACTGAATTGTGACTTTCAAAATATATTTGCACAATTTGCAAATGCTGCAACGGTTTCAGTCTTTTCATGATGAATTACTAAACCAAACAGAGCTCAAAATAACTTTAATTTGCCAAATATCTAATTAAAGAAAATACAGTTGTCAATTTAAAGTTTGCTGCTTCTAAAAAAAAAAAAGCTTGTATGTATGTGTGTGTATATATATATATGTGTGTGTGTGTGGACAATTAATTGGGGATCAGAAAAATCAGAACTTTTGATAGTATCTGAATTGGAAAAATTTATGCCTATTTTCTGATGCCAAAACGATTCCTTTAATCTTTTTGTTCTTGATTTTATTTAAAACAAAATCTTCCACTGCTGGTAGTAATAATCAAATAAATATTTTTTGATTTTAAGCTACCAGTAAAACTAAAATCTATCCCCCACCCCCCTTTTTATGTTTGAGAAAATATATGCACATTTAACATGTGTTTTCACAGTAATCTGGAAAAAATATAGTTAAATATTATAGATTCATAAAGAATCGGAATTGGGGGAACAATATTGGAATCTGTCCATCAATATATTATATATTATTTTTTAAATATAATTATCCACTGACACGTGTTTCGTCGTCTATGATTCATCAGCGTGGCTGATTAAAACTTTCTGTCCATCACATATATATATATATGTGTATATATAACTTTCTACTATAGTAGAGAGGAATTGAAAACAAGTACATGATTAAAATAAAATATTTCAATAATCTTGGATTTCTGAAATCTCTTTTACAGACAGCGTTTTCATTAAAGAATTAGGTCAGACAGATGCGAATGAACTAAAGTAATTTTTTTTATTGAATGTAAATACTATTAATATATATAATTATATTAATATATAATACTAAGTACTGGACTTTAACATTAAAAAAAAAAAATGAGAATTTTATTTAACTTTCTAACTGGATACATCTTGTGTTATGTTTTTGTCTAATTCCCAGTTTTTTAATCAAGTGTTGAGTGTACAGAAAGAAACAGTAAACTTTGATCATATATTTAGAGAATAGCATACCCTTCCCATAAAATTTAAATGACACTTTTGTTTTCCAACTTGCCTACACATTTTCTCTAATGCGTTGTCCACAGGCTTGGTAATCTTTGTAAGGTCATCCTCGTAACACCATCCTCTTCATTAGCTATTGAATTTGAAATTTGATTATAAGTTCTTGTTCAATTAATAATTCTTATCTTGGTCAAGTGCTTCTGCTGCTGTGAAACATGTGTTTTTTAAATCTCTTGAAATATGGTAGAACTCTAGTTTAAGTAATATGTACACATTAAATTCAAATCATTTGATTTAGTAGGAAGATGTTTGTTAGCTAAGAGGAGAGGCCATTTGGAATTCTTATCCAATTGGTTTATTAACTGACTAGCTTTTAGGGGTAGGGGCTATCACTATCAATAGCATATTGGAGACAACTTTATTTTTTAATTTATTTTACAAACATTTTCTTCAACTTTCTTTTTACCCCAAACCAGGTATATTTCCACTTGAACATAAGGGGCTACTATTTGGGATCATGTCTAACAGGGAACTGTGGGGAGTTGAGCAGTGAGATGTTTGTTGACATTACATTTTATCTTTTGCAGGTTAGTACACAGGTTAGAAACAGGGAGGGAATTCCAAAATTTAGCAGTTTGAAGGAAGAAACTATTAGGCTCTCCAACATCTAGGGATCTCAACAATGAAGGGGTGGGATTTTGCTGTTTATTGGGTTAGGAGTATGTATATCGAGGCGGCACAAGTGCTATGACTTCATCAGAGCACACTACATTAAAGTACTTGTAAAACACACAGGAATGCAATATTGCGTTGTTGAGACAAAGGTTGGAGCTTGGCTAATATGGAATCAAATAGATTTGAGACTTTTTTTGACCCTGTCTAAGAGTGCAAGGTTAGCAAGAGATAAACCAGAAATTAATAATATTGAAATACGGTCCTGTGTACTTTTCTCACATCAACATAGCTTTGATAATTACACATGGAAGTTTTTATTTATTATTAGCCTGGGTGCCTGGCGTTACCCGTGTGTTTGTAGGTGTAAAAAAAAAAAAAAAAAAAAAAAAAAAAATGGTAGTAGGCAGGCAGACTCAAACCTGTGACGCGAAGGCGGAAAAGAACGTGAAAGAAAATCTGATGTCTTATCGTTATGCTAGGACGCGACCGGAAGTGTAACGTAGTCAATCAAAAAGATGACTTGCAGAAATGGTGTTGCTTTTAAATCTCCCATAAAGGTTGTTTTAAATGTCGGGGGGGGGGGGGGAAAGCAGCTATCCAAATAAATCAGAATTGTCTCAGTATGAAGGGTTTCCCCATATATTAACCAAGCACCAATTACAGAACAGATACTACCCAGGTGAAGGCCAAGCACTGGCTGTTGTTTGATTAATTTTGCTTTATTTATATGAAAAAGACAGACACTCGAAACAAGGGAATTTTTTAAAACTCAATCGAAAAAAGATAGACGATGTCTGTTTGCGAATCTGAGATATTATGATCTAGGAAGTAAAAGAAAACTAAGAATGAATCTAACTGACGCGAGAACCCCCACCCAAAAAGCCTTTCGTGCCCATTTTACCTTTTATATCTTAGATTAATCAAATGTAAATATGAAAATTTTAGAAAATCAAATAATACTATAAAATCTTTTTTTCTTTGATTTTTGGTATAACATATATTTTTCAAAAAATTATATAAATTTCTAAAAAAAATTAACCAGAATGCATCTTGGTTTTTTATGTATTAAAAAGAAAAATCCTCCTCTCCCATACACCAGCTCCACATAGGATTTCACTAATTTATCCCTCGCTACATTTTTCACATAGATCTTCACTCACCATGAGCCTGTTTGCTGATGGTATGAACATGCCAAGTTTCTTACTTGTACTTGTGATGGCATTTACTTGAGGTGGGTTGAGTTGGCTCTAAGTGAATTCGATGCATCACAAGTCGAGGCAGTTCATCTAGGTTTGTCTGCTGCTGACTCCTCAGTATACTTCAGCCATTTACGATTCCAATGTCGCACACCAAAGATTTCAAGTTAGCTTTGACTGTTGTTAGTCACGTTCTTGGTTGACTATCACTCTTGCACCATCTCAGTTGGTGTTATTGTGGTGAGTAGGTGGATAATGAAATTTGTGCCAAAACCATCAGAGCCTCCTGACAAAAAGTACTTTAAGTTTACATTGTATGTGGATAAGTTTATACTTAACGTTTTGTTGAGGATTTTTCGTCTTTTTGAAATACTTTTCACTGTAGTTTTTGAACCAATTTGTATTTTTGGCATAAAGTTAACGGATTCAGATTCTGAACTGTGTGAAAAAACAAATTTCAGCCTTTAGCTGGTTAGAATTTATAAATTTGAACTGCCAGTATTTTTCCTGATTTTTCTTGTTTTAATTTTTTTTTTTTTTTTTTAACAAGAAATCTTATCTGTTTTTATTTTTTTATTTTTATTTTTTTCTTGAAGCAAAAATAAAAGTAAAACTTTTTTCTTTTTAATATACCTTTTTCTTTAAGTTTTCAGTATCTATATCTCTCTATACCTATAAATATGGAACCATTTTCTCTATCAGAATTTTTATCTTTTATCAAATGTGTACCACCCATATTGCACAGATTTCAGCATCTGACATAGTGATCTGATCTTACTGATTTGGGGCATGGTGTAAAAATAAGTATTCAGCACCATAACCGTTTGACAGATTCCTCAAACCATTTGTGGCATTTTATGTCAATTTCCTTTGCATTGGTGAACATATCGTTTCCCAGCAAGCTATTAGCCTGTGAATCCAAGAAGTGTCTACCATCAACAGTGGTCTGTGTTACTATTGTGATCATTGACAATTGGCAACAAGTAGTTCACTTCAGACACATAAAATATTCACATCATATTCTCATGTATTTCCTTCATGAAAGGCTTCATGCTTCCCTATTGTTACTCTTGGAGACTTGCTACTTTAGTGGAGCAGCTACCTTAAAATATTGACTGTCAATTTAAAAAAAAGCTTGTGTAAAGCATGATTCAGATTCCATTTTTATAAAAAAATTTTATGAAAATATTAAGTGAATTTTGTTTAATCCTACTGATGACAGTGGTTTTGGCAATCTTATCAGATTGGAACAAATGTAGAAATTGCACCAGAGTAATAACTGCCTTTTCTTTTTTTTTTTTTTATGTGTAATATAAGTCTTAGATCAGATTTGGATCTGATGACCTCAGAGGAAGATTTAATCTGGACAGTGTAGGGACATGTGTGCATAACAGAAGAATTTGGTAATGTTGAAAGAATATATATGCTCGAATTAGATGTCCGGCCAGGGGGGTGCGTCTCCTTGCACTAAAGCCAACAGAATATATAGCCCATTGTTGAGATGGCTTATTCCCTTTTGACTGAGGTATGGATTTGGTTCTGTGCAATTCTATGAGGGTCACTTTTCTAGGCTTTCTTCTTTCTCTTTGAAAAGGGGGTTTATTGCTAATCACCTGAAGCACTCCTACTGAGTGCTCTTTGTCTAAGGTGTTGGTTTCTTAAATTATGTTTCAACCCTTGTCACGTCATTCCAAGGAAAACATGGAAGGAGGTGATAAAGGTTAAAAAAAAAAAAAAGATGGATAAATAAAAACCTAGCTAGAGATAGGCTAATTAGGAAGTCAATTTCTAAAAGCCATTTAATGCATGCCAGCATGTAAAACAGATGGTAAACAGTTGGGAATAAGTCGTACAGGTTCCACTATGACTATGCAATTCCTACATCTATGTATCTTGAATATGGAGCTATTAAACCTGATAGTGATATGGGACAAGGAGTAAGAAGCAACCTTAGAAGTTAGTGTTTTTATTGATGCTGGGTTAAAAAGAACTGAAAGGGAAAAGATAGCAAAATACCAACGTCTTATGTATGACCTGAAAAAAAACTTGAATCTTATAAAGATCTCCATCATTCTAATAATTAAAATCAGATTTATTAAAAAGTACCTGGCAAATATATTTGGCGAACTAAGTGAAAGAGAGATAAAAGTAATTGTAGTTAAAGGGACAGTTAGACTCTAAAAAAGATCTCTTGGTTAGAATGTTTGAAATAGTGAGTGAATGTCTGGCATGATGCCCCAACCCCAGCCCAGCTATTAAAAAAATAAAAATGAGGGGGGGGGGTAAGCTAAATACAACAATATTTATTTCAAACAATTGCACACTCCTAAAGTTATTTTTGTGTGTGTGGAGGGCTCTTTAATACTGAGCACTAACAACTGTACCCTGGACAAACCTGGTACTCGAACATTGGTTCATTCCACATTCAAGTAAAAGATTGTTTATTGTTGTGACTATCGTTAGTTCTGTGTTGCATTAAGTGTCTAAAGTGAATAATATCCTAAGAATGCATTTTTTGTTTAAGAACACATTTTTCTGACAAATTATCTGGTATTTACTTGACTAACAATGATAATGTCTTGTTTGTATTGTATTTATTGAACTTAATTACCTGTCATAGTTAACAGGAACTTCTTTTGCTGTCTTGCTGTTGTCATATTTTACGAATAAGAATAGCTTTCAAAGCTTAGGCAATAATTTCTCTAACAATTTTTGTTATACATGTAACATTTTAATTTTCTGTCTTTTTCTTCTCATTTAACAATAAAAGTTTACTTTTTATTTTTTTAACTCTTATTCATCCCAAACAAGGCAAATTCCCACTTAAATTTAAAGGGCTACTGTAAATTAGGGATTACAGGAATACTAAATAGGGAGTTAAGCAGCAAAATGTCTGTTCACATTACACTTCAATTTCTGCATGTTAATTGATTCAGGATACAGGAATGGAATTCCGAAGTCTAACAGTTCAAGAGAAGAAGCTTTTAAAATAGAAGACTTTTTGACATGGGGGATCTCTACAGTGAAGCTGTGGGATTTTGCTGCTTGTTGGAATATTTATATGGGGGAGGGTACCAGTGTTATGAATTTATCAGAACACATTCCATTAAAACGAACAAAGGGATGGAACATTGCATGATAGGATGGGTTGGAGCTTGGTTGATAATGTAGAACCTATTAGATTGGAGATTCTTCTTTGGACCCCATTCAAGAGAGAGAGACAGACACAGACTAGTGTACCAGCCTAGATGTGGCAACAATATTCCATCCATGGGCCAATAGTGGTTTTATGGAGATACAGGATACTGGCAGAGGTGAGGGATTTTCTAGCTCTGTAGTCAACCTTCCTTGCAGCAGCCTTGGCCATATCTCCTTTGTATTTGTTCCAATCAGTGTTATCTGAATATTAAGCCAAACAGTTTAAATGATGGACTCTCAGGTAAGGTGCTATTATCCATGACAGTGATTGAATAGGTTTTTTATACTTGTTAAATGAAAAGAGCCTTTTCTAATTCTTTGTCTAATTTGTACTAACCGAAAGTGTGACATATCAAGCACTACCGGCCTAACTTTACTGGCCTTGTCCTGTGTATGGTAAATGTATTCCAAAATGACCTTTTAGGATATCCACAGTAGGAGTTTGCCTAAATCTGTACTATTGGTCAGAAAGAAGTTTATCATTAACGAGGTGGTGGACTATTGTTAGATTTATTGAAGATTCAAAGATTTTCACCAAGAGAGATAGGAGACGAATGGATTGATAATTGAGTGGGCCAGTTCTTTCATCAGAATTCTTCAACATTGGTGCCATAGAGGTAATTTTTCCAGCTATCAGTGAAGCAAAATTCAATAAGGCATTTGTAAAATTATTTTAATTTTTTTTTTTTTTTTTTTTTTTTAACATGTTTGTAGTAACAAATTTAAAAGTAAGTCTTGTAGTCATCTTGTACACTCATTCCATCTATGTTTTATGGCAAAACATTCTGATGGCCATGTTCAAAGTTTCATAATGCCTTTCTTTTTACTTAGAAACTCTCATGTCCTATGATGCATAAGGCAGTCAAAGTATAGCATCATTTGCAATTGCAAGCCACATCTACAGAGTTCTTCCAACTTCCTATTATATTTTTTGTCTTCCTTTTTTTCATCAGGGATCTACTGGGGCACTTGGTTAGCAATTCTCTTTGGGGCCAATCGTAGGGTTTGTGCAAGCCAGCCTAAATGTTTGCAGATTATTGATGATACTACCTGTTGATTAGTGTGATCTGACTTTTTGGTTGGTAGTTTGATCGCTCCATTTGATTCCTATAATCTTTCTAAGACACTTGGAATCAAACGCATCTAATTTCTTCTCTTGAGTGATTTTCAGATGCCAAGTTTCACTTCCATATAGCAGTGTGGACAAGATGTTGCTGTTATAAAATCTTTGAGGGTGAATTTTTTTTTTTTTTTCATATCTTGCAGATGTTTACTTAGGTTAAAATATAAACAGACTAGACTACTAAATAAACTAGTTCTTAAGTATCTAAACGGTTATGGAGGAGGGGTTAAAATAGAAAGCAAAATTAGATGTTACCTACCTCAATGTGGGAAAGGAGAATACATGGGCTGATGATCGAGGTCAGAAGAGAATGATAGTTGCAACTCTAGTACTTTTTGTTGTGCTAATTTTATTCCCTAGCTATTATCTCTAATGAGAATTCTTGTGTGGGAGATAAAGTATATATAAATATTATTTTTTTGTTGAGGATCAGTTTGAATTTTCATTGAGAGCGAGAGCACACACATATAAAGTTGAACATTATTATTGGAATAATTCTTATCCGCTCAATTTGACAATACAATTTCAACAACTCCTGTTTTCAGATTTTATGTATGCAAATGATGCTAGGAATTTTTTTATTTTATTTATCACAACAATCTGTCATTGGACGTAGTCATCGCCAATAGTTACAGTGAGTTTTTGACTTTTGTCTCTCTAAATACAGGAGAGCTTCTTTCTAATTTGGCCATAACATGTTGCATAGTCTGTCAGGATAAGCCCACATGGCCAACAGAATATTTAAATAAAAAGATAATTCTTTTACAATAGTAGTTAAGCAGGTTGGTCAGTTTTTCTACAAATACTCTTATATATCGGATATATAATTATCCACCCCACCTCCACTAATAAAAAAAAAACATTGCTCTATTTCCTGTTCTAATCCTGTTTTTTTGTCCCTTCAATCTTTATTTGTCCACGATCAAATATTTTTGATATGGGAAAAATTTGATGTCTAAAACAGCTTATGTTATTCTTTGTAAATTTATTTTTTAATGATCAGAGAATTCTGGAATATTGTGTAAAAACCCTGTATGAGGGCATTTTTTTTTCTTCTGAAATCATAATTCAAAGTTGAGATGAAAGTTGTTGCTAGACACCATCATCCAAAATTTATTAAATAAACTTGTACGTGATGTGTAAGTAAAACTCAAAACTGATGAGAAATCAAAGAGTGGTATCGATATTAATTGTTCATGATAGCGTGGAGTTTTTTTACAAGGTGGTCACCACTTATCAAGGCCCAGAAGCCACTGGGTGATAAGGGTTATTGTAAGTACAGGACGTTATTGTGGAGATTTAATAAAGTGTTTACTTAAGGGGGCGGTTCATCAGGAATTTGAAGACATCCAGGTTGTAGTCAGGTGGGAAGTCGGAACAGTTCCACAGGCATGCAGTTCTAAGAAAGAAGCTTTGTTCATGGAGTCTACATTTTGATTTAGGCATAGATAAAGAGTGGGAAAAGTTTTTGACAGTGGATTCAGCTAGACAGGTATTTTTCGTAAAAGATTGGTGAGGGGGACCAGAGATTGGTGTTCAACGTCTCTTCTGTGGGAGAGAGGTTGCAGGAAAGAGAAAAGTGCATCCCCCACTAAGCCACGAAGTCTATTTTGTACTCTGTCAAGGCAGGATAGGCTGTTTTTAGCAGCTCCTGCCCAGATATGGCAGAAGTATTCCATCCTTGGACGTACTTGACTTTTATATAGATAGAGAATTGCATCAATAGTGAGATATCTTCTGGAGCGGTAGAAAGATCCCACCATCTTTCCAGCAACCTTGGCAACAGACTTTATGTATGTGTTCCATTTCAGATCAGGAGTAAAGGTCAAGCCTAGAAGCTTGTGAAAACATGGGGCTTCTCCTAGAGAGCCATCTATTTCAATTGATGCCAGATGGGGATCAGAGCATTGATGATGTAAAGATAGGTTTTAGATGCATTAAAGGTAACCAGCCACCTCTTCCCCCACTGAGCCACATGCTCGAGATCAGAGGAGAGGGAATCAGAGAGAGCTTTGTTATTTACTGCCTTTGATGTGTTGTCGTAGATGGTTGTGTCATCAGCATAGATGTCAACGAATGATTTAAGTATGTGTTTAGAGAGATCATTGATGTAGATCAGGAAGAGAGTTGGGCCCAGCATTAATACTACAGGCCTCTGATTTTTGTCCATCAACCACTACTCTTATAAGCCTATCAGAGAGAAATGATTTAATGATAGAACATTTCCAGTCATACTGTAGCTGGAAATCTTGTGAAGTAGGCCTTTATGCCATACCTTATCGAAGGCCTTTGATATGTCAAGAGCAATTGCCATAGAAAGGAAGCCTTTGTCAAGAGATTCACTAATCCTATGAGATATAACCGTCAGCACATCTGCTGTAGATCTTGCAGAACGGAAACCATATTGCGTGTCACTAAGGAGGTTATTTCTGCTGAGGTGGTTGACTATTTCTCTATTTAATATGGATTCCAGCAACTTACTCATGACACACAGGAGACTTATTGGTCTGTGCTGAGAGGGAGATGACTTATCACCTGAATTCTTAAATACAGGTCATACTGATGAGGTTTTCCAGGGTGTTGGAAAGCACTTCTTAAGGCAACGCTTAAACAGTTTCGTAAGTATGGGAGCAAGTTCTGGTTGAAGCTTTTTTAACACTATAATTGGAATGCCGTTAGAGCTAGTTGCTTTACTGGAATCAAGGTTCTTGATTAGCTTGGCGACCTCATGCACAGATATTTGTATGTTACCTAGCGAGTTCTGTATTATAGGAGGAAATATGGGGAGTTGATGGCCTTCGTCGCATAGGGTAGAATTAGCTGCAAAGTTCTTGGCAAGTCTGGTCTGCTCATATTGAACATAAACTGAAATTGTTCTTGTTGCTTATCTAAAACTTGAAATTTATAAAAATAAAGTGTGAGAGCTTAAACAAGTACACAGAGTACCTCCATTCATTACTGGGGAATGCTGGCAAGGGGCAGCTTGTTTATAAGATGTATTTTAATGAATACAATAGTTAATACTTACTAGATTATGTTGTAATGCCTACTAATTTCCATTAATCACTTAAAAATGATTTTCTGTATAAAAATATAACTACTTGACCAATTTACATGATTTTTGCTTCATTACAGATAGGAGGTACATCATGCAGATTAAAAAAAATTGTTTTTAATATAGAAGTAATTTTGGACAATTTAATAATTAAGATACATAAACTGTTTATTTTGGCAAAGAATATTTACTAAAAATCTTAGAAAAATGTGCTGTCTCTGTATTTAGAAATACAATGAAAAACCACTCCCTATGCCAAGATAAAATAATTTTTCTTGAAGTAGAATTTTTTGATAAAGAAAAGAGTGGTTTCTGTATTAATTTTTCATGATGATAGCATTAGGTCTGCTCTTATTGGATATAAACTGCAAAGACAATTTTAGTTTATAACTTGAAAATTATAGAAATGAAAAAAGTGTGGGGTGTACAGTAGAAGTACACAGGGTCCCCAGTCCATTCCTGGCTAATGCTGGGAAGGGGTAACTAGTTTAATTTACATTTTTCATGAATACAATTGAGCTGATGCATTAAATGTGACTGTAGGCTGTATGTTTGCCATTTCTGTTTTAAAGACTGCTAATATTAGAGACATATTATGTAAACAAAATGACTCTATTCATTGCGCATTGTGACATGTTTGATATTTATAGCGATAGGTTATATATGCTGTCACAGGACAAAAGCTGCATCAACCTTTACAAGAATTTTTTTTTTTTTTATATATATTGTTATTTTTTATTATTCAAAAACAACTTCAATGCAATATACATAATTGGCACTGCGTCAGTGTCGCTGACTTGAATTCATTTAGGTCATCTTCTCAACCATTATCACCTCGTTTTGTCTGGAGGATGGGTTTATTGCCTTTTGTCTGAAGCGCCTTCATTCATGAGAGTGCCAACAGGACTAAAATATTTTTTGTTCCCAGACCCTGAGTGGTCCATTTTGGAGAGTGTTAAGTTTTCAAATTAAAAACCCAATTTGTGTCTAACTTTGCCATCATAGGGGAAGAAAGTAGACAAAACAATTAATTTCCATATATTAACTGAAGTTTTGTGTTCTAAAATACAATGTTCATGATTTTTATATCTTAACTAGAATACCTGTCTGAGAACAGGACAGTTCTGCACCATTTTATGTCAAATTACGAAGATTAATGCTACTAAATCTTGTTTGATCATTATTTCAATGTTGATTAGAATCCTTTAGATGGTTTTTAATTCTAGAAAATGTTTAAAATTTAAGCTTAAAGGATCTTAAGAAATTGAGATTCAGAGAATCTTGGTGTCTCATGACTAGGGCTATGACAACAGCATGTTCTTATTGTTTTGACTCCTGAGTGTATATCCGTTGATATCTTATAGACTTTTATATAGTGATGTGGTTTTTGTTTGATTAACTGCATCTGACCGTGTTGAATATATACTTGAGTCAAACAATGAAAAGAATATTTTGTTGTCATAGCCCTACTCATAACTATAGGTAAAATCAAAGAAACTGAGATTTGGAGAATATTTAATTAATCTTTGTATAATACTTAAAATTTCTCAAAGCGTAGGTATCTGAATTTTAACGTGCTTCCACACCCTTTCTTTGTACTGTGTTTGCATGAAACCAAATTAAATATAGCACATATTACCCACCCTTATGCTTAGAAGTTGTATTTCTCATTTACACTTTAGAAAAAAAGGCCATTGACTTGTGTGTCCATCTGGTTTGCTAGTTTCTCTGAAAAACTTGTCAACATTTTCCTTAAAAAAAAAATCAATGATTTCTTTTTCAGTGAAAACCTTTTGTTCTTAATGATTTTTTTCCCATGTCTTAAAAAGAAAAAATAGTACAAATATTTGTGAAAACAACTCCACCTTTAAGTAAATAACTTATGTCATCTTTGTACAATTAGTACAAATTTTATGATATTGATTAAACAGTTAACAAAATCGCAGAGGTAATAATTTGAGTTTTCAAATCTTTCTTAAATTGACAAAATATATCACAACTAATGCATGTATTACTAGCTCTACCAACCCACCATCGCCTGGGATCCATTACATTTAAATTTTTGTATTTTTATGTTCTATAATCTAGAATAGTACTGTACACGCAATAACCCTTATCCCCAAGTGGCTTCCGGGCCTTAATAAGTGGCGACCACCTTGTAAAAAAAAAAAGAAAAAAAGTCAATAAATGTCTTCGGTATGTTCTCGGGATTCGTAACTCTGACCACATCCTAAACACCATAATCTAAATCACACATGATTTAAGCTTTCTAGGCTGGAGGAAATACTTATCAGGAGACTCCAATGGTTTGGGCGTGCACTTTGTTCTCCACAAGGTAATAGCACCAATACTGCTACTGAAATGACACAAGTATGATGATCAGCTGACGTGACTCGCAATGGTCAAAGCTTACTTGGAAACTATGACCGGCACTTACGTCTTCGGTCTGTGACAATGGAATTATGAATGACTGAAGTATGCTGAGGAATCTGTCATAGACAGACCTGGATGAACTGCCTTGACCCGTGATGCAATGAGTTCACTAAACCCAATCTGGATAAATGTCGTTACATGTACAGTAAATAAAAACAAAAAAGTGCTAACTCGTTCTAAAAAAATAAGACCTCTCTTTAGCAGATTTTTCTTTTTAGGTTTTGATGTAAGATTATAACTAATTGTAAGATAAAGCCATATGCAATACTAATTTGCGACAATGCATTTTTTTTCATGTGACACATGCACCTGTTTGTTTACATTTTGTTGTGTAACAATAATTCTTTCAATCATGTAAAGACACCAAGAAAATGTAAAAATTCTAACGAAAATTACAATGTATTATGCTAAATTAATTTATCTAAAATAAAGTTACGTTGACTCTGAATAGTATTTAAGAGAACTAAGTAAATGTGTGACAAATGTTTGTCAGAAAATAGTTAAAACTAAAGACTGCTCATCAATATATACTGATACTATTGGCCAAAAACATTAATTCGTTCACTCTCAACTGGACACTTTTCTACAGGGAGGGGTCGCTAGTTTTCTCTATAAAAATAAAACCATTTGATTGATTTACATAAGTTTTGGAATATATTTTTGTTTCGTCACTAGTACGTACATCATACAGATTTTTTTTCTTTATTTCTGATATAAGGGGAAATTCTAAACAAGAACCCGGATTTTCTACTCTTTGTTTGATTTTAATCTTATGTGGAAAACTCTGTTAACATTTCTTTTCTACACACCCACATATACTTCTGCCACGTCATCACCATTGCTAGTACGAAAGTATGAAAGTAATGAGACAAACTTATGAAAATGTGAGGAAAATATTTCTCATGAAAGTGGTTTCTTGTTGGCCGCATGAAATCAGTTCACAGGCTGCATGTTTGAGACTCCTTTTATAAAATGATCTTTGTACTAATATTAATGACGAGCATGCCACCCGGCATTGCTTATCTGTAAAATGAGCTCGAATATATTTTAATTTATGCAGACTTTGTATTTATTATTATAGAGCCAATTCTCTATTGATTATTATTAGCAATACCAGAAACCATAACATTCAGCGCTGAACAAGACGCACACTGCTACTTTAACACTCATAGTTTTTAAATCAGTAATAAGTACATTTCTCCTACGTCCATCAAAATAAAACGTATATAACTGGATTCACAATAAAATTTACTTTAAAATGATATTTTAATATTTTTGTTGTGATTTGTATACTCGAAAAAATCGCTATTTAAATCCGACAATTAACAACGAACCATACCAACATAACATGCCCGCTGGCAGTAAGATCACTTTTTGCAAATAAGCGGTTGCAGTTGGGTTCCCATAAATACTCAAAGCGGAAATTGTACCCGTTGATAGCGTTTCTAGTGTTTTTAGCTAATCAGAAAATTGTGTTTGCTACAAAATTTGAACACCACACGTACATCTTTCCAGTCAAAAGTTAGAATATCTCGCTTTGTAGTAAAAAGATAAAGATAGAAATTGTGTTTTAAACGCTATTTAATAGTGAATATATTAATTTCTTTTGTCCTAAAATTTGAAAAGAATTGGATAAAAACTTATGCAGGAGTTGATAGGAATAGTGACAAACGCATATAAATATGAGAATTGGTGTGCGTCGTGACGCGCACAAAAAAAATCTGTAAACAAAGTGATCATTAACTAACTTAAGAGCATAAAGTATCCATTTTATTTTTGTTATTAAGAAAACATACGTTTTTAATGATGGACAGGAAAAGAATACTTTTTTACAAAAATAAATTTGGAAAAGAATAGCTGACAATGAACATTGTTTTTTTTTTTGTTTTTTTTTTCTTGGTTTTCAAGTCGTAAATAAAACATCTCAAAGTTAACGCTTTGTAGTACAAAGATAAGTAAATATAGAAACTGTTCAAACGCTATTTAATAGCGAATATATTAATTTCTTTTGTCCTAAAATTTGAAAAGAATTGGATAAAAACTTATGCACGAGTCGATAGAAATAGTGACATTCTCATATAAATATGAGAATTGTGCGTCATGACGCGAGCGAAAAATCTGTAAACAAAATGTTTAACTAAATTATGAACATAAAGTATTCATTTTATTTTTAAGAAAACGTAAGTTTTTATTATGAAAGGAAAAGAATATTTAAAAAAAATAAATTCTTAGAAAAAGAATAACCAACAATGACCACACTTTTAAATGAGTTAAAACACACAAACCACTTATCCAGTTAAGAGAATAACTTTTATTGGGTTTGTTTTACAATCCAGAGGTATGAAAATGTAGAAAAGCATAACAAATAAATCTTATCAAAGGCAAGTTACTCTTCTATCTATCTCAATAAATTTTTGGTGTTGTAAATGTTTATTCTGTTTAAAAAAAACAAGTAGTGTTGAGCGTTACATGATAACAAGATCAAATGCCTGCAATGTCTTTTGAAGTCTTGATAATGATTTAAAAATAGAAAAATTATACAAAATAGTGGTAAAAACTCGATAATTGTCATGGGTACTTGAAACCGTTAAAATGAAATTTAATTATTCTAATTAGTTTAATAATCGGTACAAAATTTCTTTTCATTTCATATGCTACAAGCCGTATTTTGTTAATTTCTTGGAATCATGTTCTTGGAATCATATATCGAATTATAATCACAATATTTTGGTCATTGTTTTAATTAGTCTATTTTTATTACCTTTTGTTGTTGCAACAATATTTACTCTGATTGGTTTAAGCAGTTTCTTTTTTCCTCCTGGCCTGCACTATATCCCGAATTACGGTGACCCATGCATGGCAGTCCTGATCAAGTTTACACAGACGGCTAACTGATTGTTGAAGATTAACGACATGTGAACCTGAGCTAAGTCCTTCTTGATGGTTGTTGTCTAGGTGTTCAGCTGTTCAGACATGCTTGCGCCACTCAGGTTGGGAGATTGTGAGGATTTTAAGTTAGTTCCTGCTTTGGGTGACTAGCTACATGTCTAAACCATCAAAAATGTTGCTGCAACAGAACAGATGGTAGAGACTTTACATTGCGATCTTAGGGAAAAGCAGCAGTTAGTAGAGTCGGCGTGCCAGCAATGTAATATGTAGCACAGGCAGCTTTTACCAATCTGTTACCCATCATCTGTTGTTGTTCATCTGTCATCATGCTTTCAACTAATGACTTTAGCATAGGTGGCTTAACAAATGCAGGAAGCGAAATATTTTTTATTTAAAATCAGAATGAGTATGATAGAATCTATGGTTGATGTATTCACCTTTATTTGAGAGTTTTATTTTTGTTCATAAGTGGTCACTGTAAGCAAGATATTTGTTCACATTACATTTAAATTTATACATGTTTATATGGTCAGGGGAGCAGGGAGAGAAATCCAAAGGCAAGCTGTCTAAAGATGGAAGCTATTAGAGTAGAAAATATTCATGCATCTAGTGAAGAGTGAAATTTTGCTGCTATCCAGGTGGGTTGGGGGTATTTTCATTGAGTATAATTCAATGTTCAATGGAGGGTATTCCATGGAAGTATTTATAAAACAAGTACAGGGATGTATTGCAGTGATGATGCGACATTCATCGTCTAAACTGTCACATCAATGTTTGAAATGCAGTTTCAACAGAAATTTCTCAAGATATAGTAAACCATTTATGTAAGCATCTTTGTTTTTTTTTTTTTTTTTGTCACATTACATTTTTTAGTTGTCTGCACATCTCTTAGAGGCACTATTCTTTGAACTGTTATGTTTAAATTTTAGATAGAATTTCTGTTGCTGAATGTCCAGATTAAATGGCCTCCTCCTATTTAGAATGGATCCTTTTATGTTTTGTGAAGCTTTGATGAATTTTTCTTTAAAGTATTAGGTTAGGAAAGAAAATAACTGCTGAACTGTTTAATTTATGATTCATATCTAATGACTTTCAACATTCGAGATGTCCTTATTGAGGACTGGTTTATCAAAATCTAATCAAAATAATCAAAAGCAAACAACTAGGACAAACTAAAATTGAAGTTTAAGAAGAAAAAAACAAAAAAAAAAAACACAGTATATGCAGTGTTCCCTGGCAACTTCATTATTTAGAAGTTTGCAAATCGTACAAGTTTAATTTGATAGTGTTTTATTTTGTACTGTGTTACATATTTTCATAAAATATAAAAAATTTAATTCTTTATTTTAATTATCTTAACGGATTGGGTGGCATTTTTTTTTCTTCTCAAACTTCAATTTTAGTTTGTCCTAGTTGTTTGCTTTTGATTATTTAAATAGAAGTGATATATCAACCTGATTTGTATTATCCTAGTTTTTATTAGATAAAACAGAATGTTTTTTTTTGGGGGGGGGGGGTCAATGATAAGTCACATGTTGATGAATCGTTTTATCTAGCAGTGCTATCTGGTGTTGCTCAGGCATTATATAAGGTATATCCACACTCCCAATCTAATCATTATCATTAAAAAGATTAAAAAAAAAAAAAAAAAATTAATCCCACTATTAATGTGTAAATTCAGAATGAATTCTGTTTTTATTTCTTGGCTATTTCACATCATAACAGTAAAAATTAAGACCATTTTTAACATTTTCCTTTTTGTTTACTGTAAGTTTTTAATGCTTAAATGTTTATATATATATATATATATATATATATATATATATATATATATATATATATATATCGGTATAAATAAATCTTTTTTACCTCAAACAAGGTACGTTGTCACTTGGAACATAATGGGTTACGATTTGGGATCATGTTTAACGCAGGATTATGGGTAACTGAGTAGAAAGATGTCTGCTTACATTACATTTAAACTTCTACAGGTTAGTACAATCAAGGAAGCAGGAAACGGGAAAGGAATTCCAAAGTTTAACAGTCTGAGAGAAGAAACTGAGATTTTCCAGTATCTAGAGACCTTAACTATGTATAGGTGGGATTTTGCTGCTTGTTGGATGCAAGTCAGGGGTATCTATGTCAAAGGAGCACAATTGTTATAAGTTCATCAGAGCACATTCCATTAAAGTACTTGTAAAACGGTCACAGGGATGCAATATTGCGGCGATGAGAGCTTGGCTGATAGTACAAAACCTATTAGATTCAAAACTCTAATGAATGATTAGTGGTAGATGCACCAACAAGGTGTGCTAACAATACACATGAGTGAATTGTGGCTTTGTAAAGATACAGAATACACTCTGGTGTGAGTAATTTTCTAGCACAGTAGAGGGAGTCCACCTTCTTTTGTAGCAGCCTTGATAATATCTATTGTATATGATTGATTTAAAACCACTTCCTATTTTACTTAAAGCCAGGGGAAACGCCCCCCCCCTTCCTTGGAAAGAAAAGAAAAATATAGTGCATAATCAAACTCAATAGATCCGATTGCGATTTAAAGTCTATATCAAATGATATCTAATAAGTCAATCACAACTTTGACAATTTTTACTGTACATGGTGCTATAGAAATATTTTAAACGTCTTCCTATCGTGTATCTTTTTGAATGACATAACTCTGAAAATAATTTGACTTTGGTAATGGCTAGGTGGTCACAATACCAGAATTTGACTTTGTAGTGCGAAATACTATTTTCTATACCACTGTAAATTCCATTATATGTCGTATGTTATCCTATTGTTTCTGAACAATTTTATCGAACTTCACTCAAGTCTATGGTTGACCTATAGCATAAAACCTTCAGACACACGCAATTCTCCATGCAATGCATATCCTCAACCTTCACTAATATGAAATTCATATTAATACATTAAAACTCAATTTCAATGTATTTTTTATAATTCGTTGTAATATTCTAAATTAGAGAGAGGGAGGGGGTTTGCATGTTATGGCATTATCCAGTCAATTTGGACTGATAAGATTAGCATTAAAAAATGTTTACCCCTCCTCTTCCTCCAAAACCTAAAACTGATGATTGAATCCTTACACAAAAGAAATATCATTGCTTATTAATAAGTATGAAACTGAAACCTGAAAGTTAGATTATTTTTAGTCATCCTACAAGTTTGTTTCAGGGTTGAATCATAAAAATACAGTTTCTTGGAGCATAAATTATTTTTACAATGTGACTTAGGTGTGACTTTGATTCATTAGCTTGCCTCATTCTTAATCATTTTCCACTCAACTAATTAGTATTCTCTTTATTCTCTTTTACTTTTATAACTTGTAGTCATTTTATTTTTATTAAATGACCTTCACTTAACTCCACAAAATGCATTTTTTTCTTCTCTTTTTTGCTCACTTTGAGATTAATGTCTCCTCAAAAATATTTTTCTTTGTTTTAGGAGTCTGCTTAAGCCATTTAGCACATCCTCCTCTGAGTTGCGATGGGGTCATCCTCTTCTATTAGAGGGCAGTTTTTAATAAAAACTAAAAAGGCACAATGAGAAACCCAAAACAATATGACTAAAAACCAAAGTAAATACTGCTAGGCTGGCACCAGGATAAAAAGTGTTCCTCAAACCATTTGTGCACCAGTGGAGGGGGGGGGGGCTAAACATTGGTGTAAACTATCCTATCTCTGGAAGTGGCAGTTAAGCCATAACAGAGGTCAATCAGGATCAGCTACCAAGCCTTGATGAAAGAAGTCCTGGGCTCCCCTTCATTGTAGTAACAAAAAATAAAAAAATATAATCAAGATATTATTCTTGTATAATTAACAAATATTCTATATTATATTATTTATAAGTATTCTTTATTATAGGAATAATGACATTTTGCCATGTCGTTTGTCGTGTGTACAGGCACATATGTAAATTAGATTACTTTCTATGAAGAAACATTTTTCTCTAAATGTTCAGAGAGATTAACAAATATTAGAGAGGTAGAATCAACCTAGTGAGGGAAATACACAGATAACTAAAACGGCTGATTAATTTGTTCAGTTAATTACAAATTACAACTAATTAAAACAATTGGATTTTTTTTCTAAGCATAACTCAATCCCAGAATTAAAGTATATTTTAAGATGTATTTTGTATGATTAAAATTTATAGGAAAATTGCTTTAGGAAAACAAACATTGATTAACTCTGTTTTGATATAATAGTAGACACATAAAATAAATATCTTGTTTAACAATGTATGCTTTTAGTATTTTGCAACATTTTATTATACAATACGCACAGCATTTTATTTATTTATTAATATATTCTCCTGTGCACTATAAGCCTCAAAACTCTTGCATTTGATAACCCTTCATCCTCTTCTGACATTGTTACTTGTTACATATATTAAATAGTGATCAGATGGCCTGAAATAAGCAAACAAGCATATCTTATATTTTTCACTGAATAACAGTGAAAAATATAAGATATGCTTGCTTTTTTTTGTTTTGTAATCAAAGCATGCTTAAATGAAATTAAAAAAAACAAAAACAAAACACAAACATGACATTTAAAATTGATCAGAATGGTCTTGCAATATCATATTAAATTATATACACTTTATTTTTTATGGGCTGGCATGTAAAAATACTTAGGTTGATGTCTGAAAATCCAGTAATCGCAGTAGAAGCAATGCATGCTTGGTTTTATAAAGACAGCCTTCTAGAAGGATAACTTCATCTTATAAAATCCACTGCTCTACTCAGTTTTGGAGCATTTTGCTTGTCAATAGGATTCGTGTATTGCTAGTGTGAGTTGTCATTGTGTAAGCCATACATTAATTTAAATTGGATACGTTGCAATCATGATGTATAATGGTGTCTAACTAGTAGCCAACAATCAAATTGATATTTTATTAATAATCGATTGACTTCTTTTACTAGGAACAAAGTGCAGTATCTGTAATGATACTGTTAGAACTTCTCCTTCACTGAGTGAGGACAGAATAAACTGAAACAATTTTAATTTTTGTCTCTATCCAGAGATTAAAAACAGACATTGTCTTTTGGGAAGGCAAGTAAATATGAACAACCGATCAATTTCAATCAATTTTGTCTGGCATTCAAATTGATTTTATTTATATATATATATATATATATATATATATATATATATATATATATATATATATATATATATATAATTTTCTTTTATGTATTTGGTTTGGGGAGAGGGGATATATAATTTTTAAAGTTTCAGGTTTTATATAATATTTTGTAATCTAAAGAAAAACCAATATTTATTTTTTCTTTTACTTTTTTCTTGAGAAACCAAAAATCTTGTGCTCAACAGGTGCAATATATTTTCAAATTAGCGTTGACTGCTTAGGAAAAAGAGGAGGAGAAGGATGTCCTTGATGAATCTAAAAGTGCATTTTCTCTTTCACCGTTTCTCCAGTTTTATATGCACACGCTTTTCTTTTTTTCCCATTAGCCAAGTCACTATATTGTAGTGAATGTAATTACTTCATATGATAAATATTTCATTTATATAGACTAAAGATTTTTTTTTTTTTTTATTTTTCCCCCCTCTTTGGATTTTTCTAATTAAATTAGTTTCTTTACCATCACTAAAGGTGGAGGAAGGGGAGTACCAATGCTCGTTTTTTTTTAACAATAAAAAAAAGTATGCGTTAACAATTTACACACTTATGTTGCATTAAAAGTTTAAAATCTATCACTGTTGGAAACGCGGTTTATTTATTGATTTTTTTTCTCTCCAACTGATAGATTTCTTTATTATTGACAACTTTCCTTTCTTTTTCTTCATAGTGTTTGTACCTGGGGATCCTCACAGCGATTATCAAGGTTAAATTTGGAGCAAATATTTTGCCCCCCCCCCCTCCCCGGCAAGATGGTATGTCTATTCTGAAAGCCGTTCTTAACATGAGGAGGTTTGGAGTGTCCATTCTGAAAGACATACTTAACATGAGGAGGTTGGGGGGGGGTATCTATTCCGAAAGCATTCTTAACATGGGGGGGGGGGGAGACAACAACCGTACTTCATTTATCTTTTTTTTTTTTTTACAATTGGGGTGGGCATGTTTTATTATAGAACTTTTTTTTTTTCTTAAGATAAATTTTTACCTTAGATCCACCTCTACACACTTTTCTTTAAAATGACAACTTTTATAGGTTTTTCCACTACGCTGATTAACAATATCTCATTTACATTTGACAGATACAAATAGTTTTTGCAATATAAAGCCCTGTATTATGCACTTTAAATCACTAACATCAACTGTACTTTAATTTTTCTACACGGTAGGGGTGTGGGGTGTTTCTACTGGGCGATGCCGGTTAACGGGTTCTGCTAGTTTTTAATAAAGAGGAAATTCTAAACAAGGACCAATTTTTATTCTTTACGGTTACCAAGATTACTGTGAAGAATATTTTCAAGAATGTAAACAAATTTAGGGCTAAGAGACAGTCATACGCACCTCATATTTTTTCTCATTAAGAAAACTGATATAACAAAAATCTTTTAATACAGAACCATGTACATAAAATAAATTAAAATTTCTTTTTACCTTCTGAGAGAACAAGTTTTGGTTGTTTTGAGAAAAGAATGCAAAAAAAGTAATTTAATCTATGCAAAATTGACAATGTACGCACCTTTTTCTATTTTGTGTGCTTTGTTGGTATTTGATATACTCATACTCCATTTTCATGCCACTTTCTAGTTTGCCTGAATAACTGTCCTCAATCCAGAGATTGACAGGCAACAATTTTTGTAGGAGTCTGTGTCAGACATTTTAAATCTGATTCCAGAGTTGGACCGTTTTTTTTTTTTTTTTTTTTTTTTTTCTAGTTAAAATTAAAAATCAATAATTTTTATTTATCAGTTTTTTATATTTGTTTTTATTACTGATTCCTCATCTAAAAAAAAAAAAAATTGCATGTAGCTTTTAACCTAATTTATATGAAACCAATGTATGTGACCTAATTTACATATCTCTCGACTTATTTTACAGTTTCTAATGATTTTATCAGGTGTAAATTATGCTAGCAAATTTCGTTTTTTCAATTTTATTTACAACTGCTGTGAGAAATAGTACTAGCAATTTGTTTTCTTCAAATTATAGATTCACACGGACATTAAAAACAGTCCTACTCTTAATTTTAATGTACTGAAAAAATGTAATTCATTGGGTCCCCATTGAGTTCTGGTTAATTTTTAAAAAATTTTATAGAAATAACTTTTCTTTAGGCAACACCAAGTAGCCCTGATATTTTTATATAAATAACTAAAGGAGGTTAACACTCGCAATACAGTAGTCGTTTTTTTTTTGTTTAATTTTCAACATGTGGTTTAAATGTGTAAATTATTAAAACATACGATGTATAAAGCTGATCAGAGTATATTTATTCAGCATGTAATAAAACCAACATTTAAAAAAATATACTTTAAATACATTTCTCTAAACATATGCCTTTAGCATTAAACTGGCATAAAAATTGTCATTTCTCTATAAAATAACATGAATTCCCATCTATTAAATGTTTATTTGAATACATATTTAAGAAATTTTTAAACCACTTAATAAGTGGTTTCTTCTCAGATATTGTTTTCATGCAATTTATTTTTTAGTGTGATTGTAGAGAAAATTAAAATGTATGATACTGCGGGAATTGAATTCACACAGAAAAACATCTAAACATGCTTCTCGTCATTGTTTGTTGATAACGTCTTCCTTAATTAATGACTACCTTTGTTTCTTTATATATAACTTACATATTATTACATTTTTGAAAATTCCTACTTGAATTCTTCGGAGTACTGCTCTCATCTTTAGTGTTTTCAAAGTTTTGGTCAATGTAACCTCCAACCTTTTTCGGGTGTATCTTTCTGTTGAACTCTGGAGTCTGCATGGAACCTTTTATTTAATCCATGTGGGTAGTCTTGTTCTGTCAGCCTTGACTGGGTAGAAATCTTAAGTAATTCGCAATTGTATTTTAAGTGTCACCCGCACTGAGGATTGTACCTTTAACTTCTAGAAGAGTAACTTGCAACTGAATTTTACTAAGAGTTTGCTGACAATTCTAGTATTTAATTTTAGGAGCCTTAATCTTATTTCCTTTTTTTTTTTATGTAGTCTTACTACTTATGACTCATATATATATATATATTTTAATTAATGGTTCCTATATTGTGTTAAATTCTACACTAGTTCTGGCTTAGATAATCGTTGCTCATCATATGCACTGCTTTTTTTGAGTCGTCTTACTCTCCACCATTCTTTTCTGTCCATAAGTTTACTTCATCCCAAGAGGTCATATGGTTTCAAGAACATAGCTTTTTGAAGTTAAGAAAAAATTGAAAAAACTTTTGCCAAGATGAACAATGGAACTTTAACTTGTGTTCAAACTAAAACCATTTTCAATTTAACGCTAATTAGTGATTTTTTTTTTCTTTCTTTAACTCTTTCAATTTGTTATGAAGATGCATATTCTGTAAATGTCCAATGAAGTGGAGGCTGGACATAGTATGGAAATCGGTTTTATAATATAGACTGATCTATTTGTATTCTGTTTTAGCAAAAAATAACTACTTTAGAAAGTACCAAAAAAAAAAAAAGAAAAAGAAAACTGTGATACACTTAATTAGCCAAACTCATGACAAATGATTCAATATGATTTAGCTTTACATGGTTTCTTTCGAGAAAACACGATATTAATCTTTTTCCCAACTAATTTCCTTGTTAAATAAAATTGACCATTTGATTTTACACAAAACAAAAGTCTTTTATGGAACATTAAAACGACTGGCTCCATTTTCTAGGTATATAGCATACTCAATAGTGAATGATGTGTGAGTTACTTCTGTTACTTTTGTCATGTTCCCAGGCTGCTTATCAATCTATTTTTGGGTGATTTAATTCTGATTCAGTATCTATTGTATATGATTGGTTTAACACAAGTCACTATTCTACTTAAAGCTGGGTCAGAGGGTGTGTATCCCCCCCCCCAAAAAAAAAAAACGATATTAATGCATGATTATTAGTTTGTCCATGAGCGCTGTTTCTGACAAAGGGAAACTGCTGTTTTCTACATCAGAATCAATCTATCTAATACTTATCTTGGGCTAGTTTTTGATCTTAAAATAGTATTTGGTTTTAGTTCCTTACATCAAGTGGCTTCATATCTTGTCTGGAGAGATTTCAAATATAAAAAAAAAAAAAAGTCTGGGCAAATTCTAAGACTAAAAAAAAAAAAAAAAAAAAAATGTTAAAAATGGTGGTCTTGCCTGTCCCACCCTTCAAAATTATTCTACAGAACCTTGAAAAACAGTCTTTTTTAATAAATGTTGACCACTATTAGATAGATATAAACTATATTTTTCAGGCCAAATCAGGTGTTTGGACAACCGACTTCACAGCCTTGTTTGCTGACCTATAAAACATGTCTTGTGTATCTTGCACACCATATAACAAATAACTCTACAACTTTAAAGAGGTCATCATCTCGGATTCCTGGTCATCTATTTGCTTATGCTACAAATACCCTGTCTACTCTAAATAAATAACTAATGCTGTTTCATTTTACTTAAATTTTCTGTGTGGGAGGGGAGGAGACGAATAATATTTTTAATATAATGAAAAGCTGCAGTACATGATACAACAGTTTTATGTGGGAACTTTCACTAAAACCATTACTGATATTGTTTTCAACTTTCTGAACATTTTAGAAACTGACAAATATTTTAATTCAAGTGAAATTAAAAATGTTAGCTTTTCATCTCACATGTTATATTTATATAAATACAGATTAAGTCTGGTTACAGATTTCATCTCTACTTATATATAAAAGGCACTGTGTGTGTGTGTGTGTGTGTGTGTGTGTGTGTGTGTGTGAGTTCCCTATATTTCTGAAATGGTTGTACCAATTTCTTTGAAATTTCACATAAATGTACTTTGTGTCTAGAAGTGTTCTTAGATAGGTTTTGTATCAGAATGATTCTGATAAATATTAATAATAAAAAAAAATCCGATTAAAGAAGGAACATTCTAATTTTTTACCAAAGTTAACATCATTATACAGTCTAACATCACAAATGCAACTATAAAATAATGGTATACAATATCAATAAATACGAAATTAGATTGGGTTTAACATATTAGCATGTATTGGATGGTCTTTAGAAATTGACTTAACTGACCTATCTTTGGTCAGGTTTTTATTTAACTCTCTCTAATCCAAGAATTTTGCCCATATTATTTTTAATATGATCAAAGCAACAATGGCTCCTATTCTACACACATTTCCCTATACTGTCCAAATTTAATCTTTGTCTGAAGTCATCAGATTTAACCGGTCTTTAAAACTCTGATACCCATCACAGCATTATCATATTTCTCTTGATGCAACGCATGTCTTCAATCCCCACTGACCAGGTTTCACTTTCATATATCATCACACTGCAGACATTTGCCTGATAATTCTTCCTTGGTCAACAATGTTAACACACAGCTGCTTAGTAATAGAATTTTTCTGAACTTAGTCATTTAGAAGTAATTTTTCTATAAACACGTATTGTGAATATTGCACCTCGTATTGATAAATCAATGAAAATATACCGATTAGTCTCTGGAAATAACATGCTGACTGCTGTGGTGATTGAATCTACATTCAAAATGGCAGCCACTTAATTGCAATGCAAGCAAGATTTTGGAGATTTAAAGTGTAGTATTTTGGACATCTTAATTTTTATTTCATTAAAAGATTTTTTCTCTTGATCAAAGTGTAGTACTATTTAAATGGTCTCCAATTGTTGGATGTAGATTTCTTGATTTCATTTTCATTGTTAAATCAATGTATTCTCGTTGTCTTTTTTTCTATAATATAAAGGACAGTTAAAGTAAAAAAATTACAAAACAAACACCCACAAGGTTGGCATATTGTTGGTCAATATTGCCCTGGATGAATTGTCTAAAATTTAGAAAAATGTATCCTTTGGAGCCAACTGGGCTAGGTTTTGTCGGGGAGGCAGGAATGTCAACCATTTCCAATGTTAGCTATTATATAAAGGAGAGAGGTGAATGATTAACATTATTTTCAATGTACTAAAGCAAGAAATGGGCTGGGCAGGGGTGGCAGAGGGTAGAGGTTTGTGCAAAAAATGGAAGGAGAGAAAGATATAAGTTTCAATATAAAGATCTTGCACACACTTTTATAACTCCCTTCTATTATATTTTTTACGGCCCCGAGCAACGCCAGATAGCCTTGATAGTTGTATAAAAGTGTTGCTTTTCCAAAAAGGATTCAATATTAACTTTTGTAATATATATTTATAAGATTTAAAGATCAATAAGAATTAACAAGAAAAGTATTTGTCTATTGTATGCGTCCATAATAATGGTCATTTGTGTGTCTATTTTGTCAGTGATTAAGAAATCTGACACTTTATTTGTTGTAACTATGGATTGTATAATTCTGCAGGTTTTAAAAAAAAATCAGCTTATTGTGTTTTCTTAATTTTTTTTTTCTGAATACGGATTAAGATCTTTTTAAATTTTATCTTTTTATACATATATAATTTTATATATTTTTATGTTTATATGAAATAAGAGATTGAAATTTGTAGCATCGCAGTCAATCTTACATCTGTCTTCTGGCTCAGTTTCTATATTTATGAATAGAATACCTACATCTAACGTGATCAGGATGTAGTTCATGGTTTTCTTGTTCACTATTAAACGATACTATTTGTTTTGCAGTTCAGTGAGGTCAAAGTTTAACTCTCCTAAAATTTCTGCTATTCAGACCAGCCTAGTTTGCCACAAGGTCCTTCAATGTACAATTTAAAAAAAAAATTTTTTTTTTTTTTTTTTTAGTTCTGGATAGAACATTCACCACTGTCTCAGACATTCCAACTGACAGATCTTTTTAAGATTCTGACCGTCCCTTTAAGTGCAATTGTTTGTAATTGTATGCTTTACATTTGGTTTGGCAAGTACTTTTTGAAATTAATTTTCATGAATCCAGTTGCTACTGGAATGATGGAGATCTTCCTAAGATTCCAGTTTCTTTTCATGTCATTCCTAAGACCTTGGCATTTTATCTTTTCACTCTGTTTTGTTTAGCGCATCATTATTGGGGACACTAATTTCTGAAGTTGTTTCTCTCATTCATGTCCTATATCATTGTCTGGTTTTCTAGGTACATAGCTGTAGTTGTTCTTTCTGTATATTAATGTGCATGTGTATTACCTGTTCATTAAGCTTCAATTAATTTCCATAGCAACACAGCTGATACTGAACACAGTTACCTAACAACCGAAATGTTCAAACAATGAGAGGAGAAATGTTAAAACAGATGAAAGAGAGGAATAATTCACATGTGAAAGAGTGATATCAGTAACCTATGCAATGTAGTTTTAAATTTAGTTTTTGCCACCAAGTAAATAAAATGATATAATTTTCTTAACTACACATTTTGGTTCTGGTCCAGAATTCGTCCGATATTTTAAACAAAAATAAAGAAAATGTACATTCCCCTGACGAAACAATATATTCCAAAAGTCATGTAAATTCATATAGTTCTGTTTTTATAAGTAAAATTATTTTTACTGATTATGAGACTTCATAGACATTACAACAAAAATAGCTCAAGTTTGAATTAAGTTACCCCTTCCCCGTTTCTTGAAATTATTTTCAAGATGATGATGTAAAGCAGTTGTATCTATTACTAATAAAATTTGATTTTCTTTAAAAATAAAACTATGATTTAAAAAAAAAAAAATTTTTTTACATGATATTTGGAATCTGATAGTTTCACTCAGTCATGGGTACATACATTATACAGATTCTTTATTTTTTGTTTTGTTAATATAGGGAATAATCTGGACAAGAACCCACATTTTTTACAGGGTTTGCTAGTTTATTAAAACTACATCTTTCAACGTTCTGTTGAATGAGTTGTGTTAAAGTTATGAATACTAATCGATATTTAAAGATTTTATTTTTTCACTATTATATTCATATTCTTTCCAATTCTAACAAGTAAACAAACTATTTCTTATATTTGTTTTTGCGTGTGCACATATGTAAACATGACTTTTATAAATTTTTAGATATTAATTCAAATACAAAACAATGTTTCAAAGTGAATATTTATCTTAAAAACGTGCAGCCACATGTAACAAATGTGAACCTTCCAATTCAATCGTTATTTCCATCAAGCAAACTATTATCTATGAGTTTTTTTGTTTATGTCTCTAATGGAAAGGATGATTAAAAAAGAAAAGTAAAGTCTGTATTTGAGAAGGACACTTCGAAAGCTCACGTGTCTTTAAAATAATTTATATAAAAAAATCCTTGTTATTTAGCTTTTATATATGTCTAAATTGTTATTCAAATATATGTATATATGACAATGTTAAGATAGTTTTCGCTTGGTATGGTGAGAGATCGTTTCTCTCACACTCTTCATGTGTGACGTGCAAGATCAGTATAGTATCTGTTTTGATGCTACACTTTATCTTTTCTGTCCTCGGTCAGTTGAGAAGAACTCCTTCACGACTGAGACAATTTAAATTTTTGTTCCTATCCAGAGTGCCCCATTTTGGGAGCTGGATTTTCCCCAGATTAAAAACACTTCATGTCTAACTTTGCCCTCGTGGGGAGGCAAGTAAATAGGAACTGCCCAACAGGTTTAATAATACCTATTTTCTGACTTAAGATGGCTGACATTGGTCATGCCCCTAAAAAGTTGCTTATTTTTCTAAAAAAAAAAAAAAAAAAAAAGTGGGCGTGTCCTTGTTTTCATTTGTATTATGATTAAGAACCGATAATTTTTTGCCAATACTCAAATATCCAGATTATATTTCAGTGCTCAGCTGTCCTATAGACATTCTTTTTTTGTTGTATAACACAGAAACGTTAATGAGAAAAACAATGCAAAGATATGAAACCTTTTCATGTTGAGACTACATATTAAACTAGACTTCAGTGGTTTTTCAGAATGGCTAACAAAGTAAAAAAGAGGTGAAAAAAAATATACGACAAATCTTACAAAACACAAGCTAAGTTACTTTCATACTCTGTATAAGTTATGTTTTAACTTATTCTAAAGTATTTTTTTTTTTTTTTTTTCGTTCAAAATATAGGTAGTGTAAAACGTTAAGTTAAGAATGAAAAACAAAATGGTAGTTCGAGAGCCTCAATAATCATTCAAAAATCGAAAATTAAACACTGAGAAAACAAAATGGTGGCTTCATCTGTATTTTAAGCTATTATCAAGACTCTGAGATTGCCATTTTGTTTCTTATTCTAACTTTACAGATTTTACACTACCATTATTTTTAAGTAAAAACACACTTTAAAATAAGTTAAAACAAAAAAAAACTTGTCCAGCCAGATAGAAGAGTAACTTAGCTTTCCTTTGGTAAAATTTATTTGTTATATATTTGTTTTTTTTCACCCTGTTTTGCTATTCTGGAAAATCACTGAAACTTCATACATCTAAGTGTATACTATTTTGTAAAGCTAAAAAGTAAAAAAAATTTTTTTTACCTATTTGGCCAGAAAGATTAGAATTATTAAAGTTTAAGTAAAAGCAGATATTGATCCTTTTTCTTTCCTTTTCGTTTCTTAATGTATCTAACATTATCTTGTTAGATTTTCAGATCTAAATAGCATTTAAGCCGACAAATCAAACTTTACCTCTGATTAGCTAATTTTTAGTTGTTGTTGTACCATGTTATTGGCAATGTAAGTACTTTACTATGACTTTTTTCATAAGTTAATCTGGCCCAGACAACTGCTAATATGAAAAAGTTTGAAATAATCACCCAAAAATGAAATCGATAGGGGTAACTCATTTTTTAAATGAAAAATATAGAAGTTGTCAACTGTCACTTTAAAACTGTACAAACAAATATTAGAAACAAAAATGATTTCAATGCCGAATGAGTACAGATAGTAAAATATATAAAGCTAAATTCTAACTTTATGTTCTTACAACAGGTCTCAAAAATTCCCCTCCCCCTTCAAAAACTATACCCTCCCCTAAAATAAAAAAGATAAGTTTAAAAAAAACAAAAAAAAAAAAACATTCATTATTCATTTATTTTACTGTAGGTGCTTTTTTTTTTTGTTTTTTGTTTAATTATTATTTGACTATTGAAAAGGTAAGAGTTCTGAAAATGCGTGATAGACCGAATCTTTGTAAGAAATTTGTAGAATCGAATGTCATCTTGTTGAAAATCCTAATTGCTTTACCTCTTTGTTTAAAATTTTGCAGTCTTGTCTCATAATGACTATGACATAATTTTACAAGTTTTTTAAAAATTGGAGAACTCTTAGTAACTTATGATGTAATGATTTGTAACCACGGCTAGTTAACCCAAATATATACGTAAAACAATCAAGAATAAAAAGTACAAGAAAAGAAAAAAAAGATACAAATCAATACAATTATAAATCATGGTCTGTTTGATCTTTATTAATCTACTTAAAATGTATACTCTATATACCAATGGTATTAACCCTGGGTGGGTTGAACTGGTTTCCTCAAAAGGAGAAAGTATCAAGAGAATATTAAATTCACAAGCAGTCCCCAGTTGTATGTATGTTCCAATCAGAATAGATGATGACGTTAGGTTTTTGTACGTTTTGCAGGAAGGTGTTGACATCCTCCTATATAAAGCATCTTGTATTTCCAAATGGTCACTCATCTGGTACTGACTAGGGTGAATGTTGCTTAACTTCAGTGATCTAACGAGAACTGGTGTGTAAACGTGATTATGCCATGCAAAAGTTTTTGTTTTGTTTATCGCACTTAGATTACTATCAAAAGGGTTCACTCTTATAACAGTCTTTTGAAATATATAATAAAGTGCACAACCCAAACACAGCTATTTGTATAACTATTTTTTTAAAAAGTGTATAATAAATTAATGTTTAATGTTATTCATTTGTTATTTCATAGTCTTATACACACACACACACACACACACACACACACACACACACACACACACACACACACACACACAATAGTTTTGTTAATATTAACAGTAATTAAATAAACTAATTTTTAAAAAAAATTGATAAATTACCAAAACCGTTCTTGAAAATACTAATTTTCAAAGGAGGTAATTTAAATGAAAACTTTGTTTTTAAAATTACAATAGATTTATAGTAAAGACAAGCGGGGAGAGGGATTTGCCAGTTGTAAAATACACTTTATATATTTTAATTCATGCAGATTTTGTATCTATTATTGCAGAACCAATTCTCTATTAAATATTGTACTTAATATATAGGATTGATTTTAAAGGAAAAAAATAAAAATAATAATAATTTGAGTACCATCAGCTAAGATTGAAGCTAAAACATTGTGTTCCCTCTGCCTTCCCTCATTTTGCACTGCAGCTGCATTCATACTGTTTGAGTTAACTCGACAGAAAGATAAGTTATAAAATTAAACCACTTTTAGCTATGATTGGTTTACACATGCACAAACTAATAGAAATGTCAGCGAGTTAAAATGAACGTTTTGCATTTCAATTTCTCTACGTCTTACTCATTATAAATCATCCTTGGTGTATGATTACTATTTTCTGTTACTTTCAGTGTTATGTGACCAGTAGTTTAGTTTATTGGTTAAATATTTACACATGCACACATATCTACTGTTTTATTTATATTAAAGATATTTCCCCGATTTTGATAACAATAAAAATATGGGAGTGTGAAACATTTGATCATCAATCTCAAGAAATGTCGGGTCTGTGTAATGCAAGTTATGCATTGAAAAAATACTTCAAAGTGAGATTAATAGCTGTCGGATGGTGAGCAGGCTTTTTAAAAAAAAAAAAAAATTTTTTTTTTAATTTGCTTGTTTGATAAAAATTAAAATGAAATAAAGTTTATCTTCACTTTTACTGTCTGTAACATTCAAAACTTGCCAGCTTTTAAAAAATTTTTGGTGACTGGCTTTCTGGAATTTCCTGATTTCTAAAACCTGAGTAATCAGTTCATTGCTTGTATGTAAAAAGAAAAAAAAATGTTAATTCTAAAGTTAATTAATCTTTTAATTACTTTGTTGTGACTGCGTTTTGTAGGAAATTCTTTGACTTATATTTAATTGTTGCTCTCGGTTCTTAGAAACCTTGCATGTTCTTGATATACTATGAAGTACCCATTTCATTAAAATCAGCAGTGCTGAATTGGAAGGTTCCAAAATATCTGACTCCAACTTCTTATTTTAAAGTCTTTCAATGTTCAGACTCTGCTGATTCTTGGAAATTAAAAAATCTGACTTTGCAACTCAAATCCAAATTCTGGTGCTACAAGATCAAGCCAGTTTTGTTTACTGGCTTCCAGACTAAGAAATGCACCAAAAATGTTATTGTCTTTACAAAACTCAATCATATTCTGAAAAATCAAAAACAATTTTCCTTTCCAAAACACCTGAATCAGACACTAAACAAATATTTGACGATATAAAGAACTTGAATTATAACATCTTTTCCCAAATTTACTGGATTCAACATTAATTCAAAAATAGTTGATATGCTGAAAAATAACCAATACCATTTTTGGTCCTCCCACAATTTCTCATTCCATTTGATTTCATTGGCACATGTTACATCATGTTCAGTAATGATTGAGCAAATGGAAAGATGTATAAACATGCATATCCTAATAAAAATTAAGATTGATTTAAAAGGTTGTATTAATGGCCAAGAATGTTATATTTATGATATGGACAAATGTTATTTATCACCCATAATTTTGTCCAATTCATTCATCGTTATATAAACTAGAGTAGTTCCATAGGTAAAGCTTCCTTTTATTTATTTAAAAAAAAAAAAAATTTTTTTTTATACTCAAAGTTGAAGAGCTACAAAGATGTGAGTGGTACCATTAAAATGAACAACCTTTTTATGTTCTAGAATTTATTTTTGTACATGGTTACCATCATTCTCGATTCACTTTGGCCAGGAATTTAATAACGCCTGTTTTTTGAAGCACATCCGTAACGGGGGTTGCATTCTTAGTTTCACACCGTGAATATCTGTAACAGAGAGAGGAAACTTTCAGATCATGAATAAAATGTACAGATCATAAATAAAATGCAATTTGCAATCCCCTCTGATCCATTCAGGTGGAAAAAAAATATAGCAAGTGTTACTTTTGGAACACTCCGTGTGTGTGTGTGTGTGTGTGTGTGTGTGTGTGTGTAGTTTTTATTTTTCTTCCAAATATTTTAAGAGAAAACGGCTAAATCTATGATTAAACAAACAAAAACTTTCATCATATGTATTTGCAATAAAAAACAGAAGAAAATTATTTATGCAGAATAAGTACCATGCTATCGTCAGAATTTTCCAGACAGTTTATGTAAAATGCCGAAAAATGTTAAAATGCTGAGCCAATGTAATTGCAGCAGGAAACTTTAATATCTAAGAAAATATTAATTTGCTATCATTGGTTTATTAAAATAAAGGTAAATATTTATTTTGATTCATGCTATTAGTGGTTTCAAAAATAAATATTCATGAAACTATGTATTTTTTTTTCTTTATTTGGATTTTAATTTTCTTTGATTCATTAAAATAATCCAGTTATTGTTGTATTTTCTTTGTAACAAAAAGGATATTGTTTTCATTTTTCAATTAATTTTTCACTGAATTGTGTTTATAATAACAGAAATATTTTTCCTATCAAAAATTGACCAGCAATTATGCCAAAAAATCACAACTTTCATTTGACACCTTCCGGCATTTTACGCAAATGGTTTGGAAAATTTCAGCAATAAAACCGTTCTTATTCTGCATAAATACCAAAATGTATCAATTTTTTTTTTAGATTTCCATTTAATAAGTTTATTCAATTGCTTTCTATGTTTATAATATTGTGCATTTAATTTATATAATTTTTGTATTTATTTAAACCGTTTGGTACCATTATGTTGCACTAAGTGCATTTATATTTCTGATAAAATCTGCCCCATCTCCTTCGAAATGAACTCCCATAACATGCAAAGTTTTTTTGTTTTTTTTTTAAACTCAGCATGCTTTCAGTCACCTATAACTTTGTCTGGTTTCGATGGGAGATCACAATAGGCATAAAAGTCTGCAGTTAGACACTTGTTCAGACAATCCTTTTCTACATCTGACATTTCACCAATGAGAGCTGCAGATCATAAAAGGCTGGTAATGTTTGACCTTTACTTTCTCTGCCAAATTCTGCAGGTCTGCTGGCACTGTTTCGTCTCCAATACCCGAATTGGGACACTATGCAGGATTATCCCTCTCAGTCTCTTAAAAAGATAACCCAGGAGAATTCATCCACAAAGCTCCAGAACTACTTTAAAGTTGACAAATGTGCCTGGGAAGCCAGCTGAAGCAGATGTAGAACTTTCCTCCAGTACATAGGTCTACAGCGTTTGCAGCTAGTCCCAAAACTAATTGTCCATTACTATCTAAGCTGCTATATCGTGAATCGTCTGCATTCATTCGGGATGTGTTCTATGGAAGGAGCCAGATCAACTAATCCTAGGTGAAAGTCGGTGCAAGTCAAAATTAATTTGCTAGAAAACAACCTTAGGGCAAAATTGTGACTTGCGAGTAAACACAAAGAAAATATTTTCATAACTTTTTACTCGTATATAGACTGAAACAACTTTGAGTTAGTGACACTTTTTTTCAAGTTAGACATTTTATTTTTCTCATAAGTACAATGTAAAAGAACAAGGATTAAATAAAATTTTAAATATTTATTGAATGAGAGATAAACCATAAACATAAAAAGAATAACACAACTATACTATATTCTTCAATGTTTTATTTTTTACAGGTTGCCATCAAAATCATTGATAAAACCCAGATAAACCCTTCCAGTTTGCAAAAGGTAAGATTTAAAGATTTTATTTTAAGCAAAAAAAAAAAAAGTTAAAGAATTTTATAAAATGCAAATATTGATTTTTATTTTTTTTATATTCTAGTTATTATTCTATCATTATTTTTATTTTTCTTATTTCAATAGATATAGTAATAAAAAAACTGAGCTAATATATCTTGAGTAAAAGATATACAATTTCATGCAAGATTTTCCACTTTTTTTTTTATCTTCAATTTTATTTTCTTCTAGCTGGTAATGGGGCATATTACAGGATATCAGACACTTTCATACATTCCAACCTAGAGATCATTTTAAGATTTGAACCGTCCCTTTAAGTGTAATTGTTTGTATCTTGTGGACTTGGTTCATTGGGTATATTTGCCAGGTAGTTTTGAAATTGTTTTTCATGAGTTCGGTTGCCCTAATAATTACTAGAATGATGTAAGATTCCAGTTTCTTTTATATTGTACGTAAGACCTTGTATTTCATAAATTTTCTTTAACTATCCTTTTTCCTCTTGAATGTGTTAAATTTATAAAATCAAATTATCATTTCTAACATCTTACCGTTAAGATTTCTTAATATACTAGCCATTTTTATGTCTTATATTTATTTGTTGTGACATGGCTTGAGACGTGACTATGGTTCATATATATTTAAGGAGAATGAAACTGGTTGGAGTCAGTTGGAATGCAAACACTTAGCAGTTTATTTTTATATAACTCATCAACTGTTGCTACCTGTGAATGTCACATTCTATAATATTATCTGGCAAAAAAGGTGTTTGTTTAGAATAATAGTTTTTTTACATGTAAGGTAAAAGCGCTATGTACTTAAGTGGCATGTCAAAATTAATAAGAATGTCAAAAATTATGAAAAATGATTGAGTAAAAAAATAATTACAAGTAAAAATAATATTTATTGAATTAGAGATTTATTGTATTTGTTACCGTTGCGGAGTTCTTAAACCCCAAACTGACTTATCTTTCTTGCTTTCAAGTAAACGCTGCCATTTTAAAATAAATAATGGCAGACTGCTAACATCTTTTTTGTAAAAAAAAAAAAAAAAAAAAAAAAAAATTCTAGCAGATATTCTACTCCATCGTTTTTTGCAATTTTTACTAATTTTGGCAAGACCCGTAAGTATGTAATATTTTTACCTAAAATAGATTTGAAATCCCATTTTTCACAAGCACCAAAAAAATAAAATACTTTTCCTTTTAGTTATATTGTTTTAACTAAAAAAAATGCTGAAAATGTTTTTCAAATAAATCGACAGCATTGAATGTAAACATATCAAAATAGCATTTACATTCAAGCAATGAGCTACATATTTTTTTATAGAAAAATTTGGCTTTTTTTTTTTTTTCCTTCAATGCTTGATTTGTTTTAAAAATGTAACTTTTATAGAAAAGGTTCTCTATATAACAATTGCCATAGTGAAAACACATATCCAAAATAACGCTTTTAACAGTCATTTATACACAAAGCAAAAAAAAATAAAGCTATATTTAATATTACTTATCTCAAAAAATCAGATTTATATATTCCATCTATAAGAAACATCTACAGAATGACACTACTGCTAACAATACTGACGCAATTACTCTTCCATATTCCTAATGACTGTAGTACCATCCTGACACTAATATTTTTTTAATTCAATTTTCACTCCAAACAAGGCAGTTGCAGGCATATTATGAAGGGAGATTAGTAGCAAGATGTCTGTTCACATTACACTTGAACTTCTGCATGTCAGTACAGTTGAGAAAACAGAATCCCGGAAGGGAGTTCCAAAGTCTAGTAGTTCAGGGGAAGAAACTATTGGAGTAAAAGGCTTTCTTACATTTAGGGATCTCTACTGTGTAGGGATGGAATTTAGCTTCTTGTTGGGTTTGTCGGGGGTATTTACGTCCGGGGGGGGGGGTACAAGTGTTTGTCAGAGCATTCACCATTAAAATACTTGTAGAACAGGCAGAGGGATGCAACATTTTGTCAATCGGACAGAGGCTGAAGCCTAGATGACAGTTCAGGACCTATCAGGTTGGCGTCTCTCTTTTGAACCCTGTCCAAGTAGCAGATGCACCAGCCCAAATGTGACAGCAGTACTCATACAAGAGCAAATTGTGGCTTTATAGAGGTACAGAATACTTTCAAGCATAAGTAGTTTTCTAGCACGGTAGAGAGCCCATTTTCGCAGCAGCCTTGGCAATGCTCTCCGTGTATCTATTCTAGTTCATGTTCCCGAGGAGTTTAAAGGAAGTTCTTTCAGGTAATGTTTTTGGCCATTGCTATTGGTGGTAGAGGTTTCTTGTAGTTATTGAAGGAAACAAACTTAGTCTTGGCAGCATTGAATGTGACCATCCATTTTTGTCCCCATTCCACTACAGATTGGAGGTCTTCTGCCATTTCCTTAGATACGTGTTCATTTTTCATCAGCAAATATACCCATCTCAGAAACAATTTTATCAGGGAGGTCATTTATGAATATCAAGAAGAATAAAGGCTCCAGGATAGACTCCTGATGAACTCTCGCATTTATATCATTGTTTAGATGTATGACCGTCGAGGACAACCTGGATTTTTCTCTTAAGAAGGATTTAATTACATTGTGTTCTTCCAGTGATACCAAATGATCTGATTTTTCTTAGACCATCATGCCATATCCTGTCAAAAGCCTGATATATCGAGGGCTACCGCTCTACTCTCCTCTGCTTTGTCCAGTGAATAGTATATACGTTCAGAGATTGAACCTGCAAGAGGTTTCAATTTAATTCTAAGGATACTAACTCTGAATTTTACAGACTTATAACTCGTGTAACTCTTATCTTCATTACTGACTGACTTTTTAGGTGATTATCTAACGTTTTGTATTGGCAGTTGTCTAGTCCCAAAAAATTATAGCTAAGTATGTTATATTATCAACTAGCCTGGGTGCCCAGCATTGCCCGGGTGTTTGGAAGTGTGTGTTCAGCAAAAAAAAAAAAACAAAGTGGCAGGCAGGCTCAAACCCTTACCACAAAGGAGGAAAAGAATGTGAAAAAAAAAAAAAAAAAGTGACTTCTTTGCCGCTGTCCATCGCTAAACTAGAAGTGGTGAAGGTTTAAATTAATCGAAAAGAGGGGATGACTTTTTAAAATAAAAAATCAGCGAAAATATTTAAATTTGAAAATCTAACAAGATGATTTTATGTGTGATTATTATATATAGGTTTACTAAAGCTATATAAGAAATGTAATTTTTAAAATTACTTACATCCCACCCCCTCTTGTGTAGACTAGTACTTAAGCTCATTTTTTATTGCTCTGCAAATATTCAACACAGTATCTACAGAGAGAGAGAGTTACTTGAGTTATTTGTCTGCAGCACAACAAAAAGTTTCAGATTGGTGGATGTTCTTATTTTTTATAGGTATAATGCTTGTGTAGTTATTGAGGGTCTTAATAGCACATCAACAACTTATGCAATAGTCAAGTAATGCTGAGAGAGCAGCTCCTCCAATGTTTGCTTTGCATGCCAGAAATAGCTGACAAATCATGTAATTTAGCCAAGAGTCAGCTCCATGAAGTATACATTACTTATACCCGTCATACCCCTAAGGATATTTATATTGGGCTTGAATAGTAACTTGAAATGCTTTTTCTTAATCTGTTAGTTTAGTTGATAGTATAAAAATAAAACAAGAAAAGCTGTATGGGGTTCAAGCTTAATATGAAATCCTCTCTTTTATATATATATATATTTAGTAGAACCCGGGATACGGCATTAAAAATTAGTAACAAAATATAGTACAGTATATAATACACATGCATATAATAAATTAAGAAGATAAAGCATAAAATTATATAGGAACTTTATTAAATTATCAAGCCAATAAGAAAGAATATGGGAGAAATCTTTAGGCCATGGCATTTCGAAGCTAAATGCTTCTCATCAGAAGATAAAGTCAGCATTATACAAAAGTAAAGGTAAAAAGACAACACCGACTTTAAAAACATTCAGATTAGAAATAGGAAAAATTATTTGATAGGGGACAGTATGATGAGGGTAAAAGAGAGAAGACAAAAGAACAATAAATGCTAAGAGAATATACAAAATAATATATAAGAAAATCGAATACTTAGAAAAATTTTTTGTTTCAATTTATAAAAAAAACTTATTTTAAGAACTTCAAAAACAAACTTAATAAAGTTCTGATAAAATATTTAAAAAATTAAATACGAAGAAGAGAAGAGTAACAAAGGGAAAAAGAAAAATAAGTTAAAAAGCAAATCAACTCAAGTTTTTGGAGTAGTCCATTGGTAATTAGGTGTACTCTCGGATAAAACAAGATGGAAGTTAATATCCAGTGTATTATATATATATAAATAAAAGGTAGTCACCACTTATGAAGGTCTGAAGACTACACACGGATAAGGGTTAATGAATGTAAGGTGGTAGTTTAGTAATCGTTAATGGTGTAGATTGGATAGAATTTGGATTATTTAAGAGGATGGCTCAACAAGAACTTGTTTACATTGTACTTAAAGGCTACCATATTGTAATGGGTGGGAAGCAGGCTAATGGAACAGTTCCACATGTGGACAGTTCTAGGAAAGAAGCTTGGTTCATGAAATCTGCGTTTAGAATTAGGCACATATATTTCTGTCTATTAGTTCCACTTTTTCTCAAAAACTTAGTTACTTTAACAAGTATTTTAACAAGTAAAAATACTTGTTAAATTATTTTCAAAAGAAAGAACAAAATAATTTAACAAGTATTTAACTTTTCAATTTTTTTTATTTAAAATGGAAAAACTTAAATGCCAATTGCACTTGCCATTATTTATACTCCTATAATTTTTTTTGTATATTGATAATCATATACCCCCCTCCCCTTTTTAAAATTTTTTAAAAAGAAAATACAACTTTGTTATATATGGGTCGTGGAATTGCATTCATCTGCAAAAGAACTAGCTAATTTGCATATTCTTTTAATCATTCATTTTAATTAATTCCCTATTAGTTTTTTTTTTGTTTCCTTATGGAATGATCATCTTTAGTTAACTATTATGTGTGATTATATTCATGCAGATATTCTACATGATTTATACTTCTGTAATATTTGCATAAAAAGGTTATAGTAAACACAAACCTCTCTCTCTCTCTCTCTCTCTCTCTATATATATATATATATATATATATATATATATATATATATATATATATATTTGTTAAAAAATTTTGATAGGTATGGGCAAAAATGAACGAATAAAGATAGGGGGACCTAGTTTTGAAAGACGATTTGTCATAATTCTTTTTAGATTTCTGACTGTTTTTTCACTGCATTTGAAAGATTAAGGACTAAACTTAATTTCCAAAAGGGGAAAAAAAATATTTGTACACATGAAAAAAAAAAAAAAAATGAAAAATGTTTTCACAAAAACCAAATCAGCTAAATTTTGAAGTTAAATAAATTCATTGTAAAAATCCTTTAAAAGATAAATATTAGTTTTTTGGGTCTATTTCAAAGATGAAGTCCTAAGATATTGAATTAAATTAAAAAAAAACCTTGTTTGTACAAAAAATAGCTTAATTAACCCCAAAACAACCCCTAAAGCTCAACAAATGATAGTTTTGTAAACATGGATTATATGGAAACCTAAAATCTGAAACAGTCAAAAAATTGTCTGAGAATGATGTCATGTAATTAAAGGGGAGGGGGGGGTACTGGGTTTCTTTTTTTCCTCCAGATATCCGTACATTTCTATCCTCGACGTTTGTATCATTTTTACCATTTTTTAAATTTAATTATTTTTCTATGTTCTTGTTTTTAAATAAAAAAAAATTTTTTTAATTATTGGCCAATATTATATAAAACTTACGTTATGCCGAAAGTTTCACATTCATTCAAGGAAAATATTAAAATCTTACATATAAAAATTATGTGAAACCTGTAATTAAAAAAAAAAAAAAAAAAAAAATAGAAATATTTTATGCTATTATAATCTTTTGTGTGAAAATATTAAATAAACAATGCTTAATTCAATGATAATATCGGTAGTTCAGGAAATTAGTTTTTCTTTGAGTTATATCGAATTCATTAATACAGACTTTAGGGGCTTTTATCATAATGTTCCTGTAAAAATTAAATAATTTTTTTTTAATTGTTAAATTTTATGATACTTTATTTTCATGAAAAAAGCAAAAATAAATCCATTCACTTTTTTTTTTTTTACTACAGAAAATCATAACTTTAAAGGTATTTTTTGTTTAAACAAAATAATACATTTCCACTAAGATTTAAATAAAAATAATGGGTTCAATATATTCCGTGATCATTATTTTGATAAATACTGAAAATTTCATTAAAATTAGTTAATTTCCTAATTTTTTGTGAATTTTTAAGTAAAGGGACAGGTCTAAATGTTCATTCATTTTGAGCATCAGCATTCATTTTGTACGTACCTAGTTTTTGGTCTAGACATTATATGGTATTTGAACCCATGTGAAACTTTATATTTGTCTTTTAGCAGGAGAAAATTGGTGCAAAAGTGAAAAGAAAATGGAATTTGCTAGATGAAGGTCAAACAGCATTACGAATATGCATGCGTAATGTAATAGCTATTGGTTCATGTTTTAATTTTTAGCCTTGCAGCAAACCTATCGTCATAGCTCAGGCATTAACGTCAAAGGAAAAAGTAAATCATAAGCTAAACATTTTGGTTTTGATTCTCGGTGGTGGCGCACAAGTCATTTTTTTTTTTTAAACTTTTTAAATCATTACTATATATTGGGCATAATATAATAAATACAAAATCTGTATTAATCAAAGTATCCTATTTAAGTGTATTTTACGACTGGGAAAATCAGTCTTTGCGCGTGTCTGATAGAATTTTTTTTTTTTTTTTTTTTTTTTTTTTTGTAAAATTATTTTTCCTAATAAAAAAATTTGACTTATTCTCCGATTTTCAAAGATGGTTGTTTAATTATTTAAAAAATTCAATGACTAGACAGTTTTAAATTTTTGTTTTTTGTATATAACCACCAAACTATTTTATTTCTTTAAAATTTTATTTTTACAAAATCAAATGTCTACTTGGCACAATTTATAGTTTTATTTATTTTTTTTTTTATTATTAATTTGACTAATGTTTTTCATCTCATCGATGACATGTTTTTTACTTTAATTTTTTCTAAGTGAAGTGAAAATAGTCAGTTTAAAATAACACTAAAAAGAAAACTGAAAATAATTTTTATTTCTTGGTGTCAAAAATGCTCTTTTTTAAAGAATACACTATATTTTAAACTGCAAAATTGTGAGAAAAAGAAATGTGCAAACTTGCAGAATTTACTTTTATTGTGATTATTCGGACGACTTAAGTGTTATTTTAAATTGTTTGGGTCAATGTAATCTCCAACCTTCAGGTGTATCTTGCTGAACTCATGGAATTTTTTTGTCAAATTCTGGAATCTGCACTCAAAATACAATTGCAAATTACTTAGGATTTCTACCCATTCATGACTAACTCAACGAGAGCATGCTACCACTATTGATTAAAATAAAAATTTCTATTTGGGAAAATGAGTTTGACAAGATACACCTGAAGAAGCTCGGAGGTTATATCAACCAAAACATTGTGAAAATAACTCAAGATGAGAACAATAGTTGAAAAAATCCAAATATGAATTATCAATCCTCATCTAAAAAATTCAGAAACATAATTTCAGAATTTGGTTTAAATGTGTGAATTTATTTTTTCCTTGGGATGATAGGCAAATAAGTATGGATGAGGTTGAAAATGCGGACATCTTTTTCTTGTGATTTAAATTTACAATCTTTCAGGTTTTACACGCATTTGAACAAAGTTGCATATCATCTATAATCGAACATTAGATTCCATATTTAGTCGCGATTTGATTTTTCTATCGAAAATTTTCTTGCCAGTTTCTCTATCAGTGCCTATCAGTTCAACCAAGTTCTTGATTCTTACCCACTTTTTCTGATACTTTTGTGCTAAAAAAGTAGATTAATTCTGCTTTTAGATAAGCTACATGCTTTAAACATCGGTGGGAAACAATAGCCAAGGTGCGGTCAACCTGACTATGATACAGAATTTGGTGGAGGCAGTCATTGTCGAAGACATCCAGCTTCTGCAAATTTATCAACAGAAAGAGGATAATAGATTGATAGACATGTCACTCGATTGATATCAAAATATACACATAAAATATACCCCAATATTACGACACAAATCAAATTCTATTAAATATTTCAATCTATAATTCCCCCCAAAATGTCCTTTAAATTATTAATCTGATCTTCAAAAATATATTAGTTTATTAGCAAAAATACTAATTGCTTAAATAGATTTAGTTGTTGAAATTTGCCATGAAAGTATATTTCCAGATTGAGGAGAAACAATGATTTGAAATTGATTTTGTGTTTTTGGTCATACACAAAGCAGATTTAAAAATAGCATAAGAAATAAAAATAAATGCAGAATAAAATATAACATTATCACAATGATAGGTCAAAAATTAAGGAGACTAGCATTAAAATGAAACTCTTTTAGTGAAACTGGCAAGAAAATTTTCAATAGAAAAATCAAATCGTGAAACATAATACCATAGGGCTTCTTTTCAAATCTAATATAAGTTCTTGTTGAGCCAGCCTCTTAAATAATCAAACTCTACCCAGGTTCTACCACTACTGATCATCACTATGTTGTCTCACTGTCTACTCGACACTCGTTAACACTTATCCTTGGGTGATCCTTGGGCTGTAAGCGGTGATCCCCTAGTAAAAAAAAAATGTAATCAAACTTTTTGAAATAGGATTTTTAAACAATTCATTTTAGTACTTTATGCTACTGAATTTTGAGTTTCAATAAATATTTGATCAGTAGACAATAAAAAAATGTTTAAGTCACATACAGGTAATAAAATACACATGCACACCTGAGAAGTGATCACACAATTTTATTTATCGAAACACTTGAACTTTAACCTACTGTAGATAATTTCCTACAGTAATATTTTAGAAGATCCTTCTCTATGGTTGTGAAACAATGAAAGCTGCGGATCTCAAAAGGCTAAAAGTGTTTGACCTGCCTCTAATAAATTCTGCTGGTTTGCTGACATAATTTTTTCTTTATTAGTCAAATCTGGATGTGGTGCAGGATCATCCCCTTCGACCAATCTCTTTTAAAGAGAAAACTTGTTGGTTAGGAGTTCATCCACAAAGCTCCAGAACCTCTCCAAGATTGACAAAGATGCCTGGGAGGCCAGCTAAAGACATAGTTATACGCTATTAAAGCTGATGTTGAATCTGTCTCTGGTCTATGGGTTTACAGTATTTGCCACTGACCCTAAAACGAGCTACATACCAGTATCTTAATCGCTGCAGACCATTGTGTGTGGTCAACATTCATCCTGGATGCTGTGTATTCTATGAGAGGAGCCAATTCAACCTGTCCTAGGTGAATGTTCAGTCAATATCTAGTGCATTTTGGAATATTCTGTAACTGTTGGCATACTATTAAACTTCTCACTAAATCTGCTGAAAATTACCATTCATGTAATGTTTTAGTTTGTTGTCAGCATATCCAATAAACATTATTCCAAACTATGAGGTCTGCTTTTAAAGAAATAATCTTTTTATGATAGGAAATAGAGAAAAGAATAATAAAGCTCATTAACTATTTGATAATTGCATCATTAGATATGTTGACAAACTATACCAACATGTGGAGAATGTAGAAAAAATATTGTTTTGTTCAAATTGGATATTTTGTTTACCTCTATTTCTAGGAGGTTACACACAAAATCAAGTGTGGATTTGATGGATGAACTGAATTTGAATCTGGCATACTCTGATATTCAGCTTGTATCATTAACCACTTAGCCACCATCAAATTGGATATATACATACAGAAAGCGTTTCTCCCAAATTGTTGTAATTAAGTAATGTAAACTTTTGTAATTTTAAATTATTTTTTTTTAACACTCAAACTTCTGGAGATTGATCTAAGTGGTCCGATCGCAATAGGTATTAATTTTGTAGTCTTTTTCCAGAGTCAGGTTAATTCTACTCAAAGTTAGAGTAGTTATCCATTTTTTTTTTTTTTTTTTTTTTTTTTACTTACCACTCCTACCCAAATTTGATTACCAAGACCCGCTACATCAATTTGTGTAGTGCCAGTCACATGAAGTATTTTGAGAATTTGAGGAAGTCTTTTCAGGTCTACCTTATTGTAATAGTCTTGTATGCCCCAAATCATCTAATAGGGATGGATGGACCAAAAATAGCCACATGTTCTGATTTTGACATGTCTTGGAATTTTCACCAAAAGCCTTTTATAGCCATCTTGTGATTCTAATACCACTGCATATTAGGATTGCCTGCCTTGAATGGCCTTACTAGGAACTTGAGTTCCTAATGGTAAAACTTTGACACTGCCATGTTTTCACCATCCTCAAGGACGAGTTGGGCTTCAAGTTCTTTGCTAACTCGAGCCAAGCATTTTCTGGTTGCCATGCAAGATGACTTTGCCTCATGATGCCAGGTTTTCTCTATTGAAGAATCCATTTGTTGATGATACTCAGAAACTATAACTGTCCATAAAAGATAGAGAAATTTTCTTATTGTGGTTTAATTTTTAGTTCCATCATATATGGGCTTCCATAGCAGGCCAGAGACGGAGCTAGCTAAACCTGATTGGGATGAACTTCATTGCAGCAACAATACTTTGTTATAGCTTGTTTTTTTAATTCTATCTTTCCCTATTTACTTCATTCCCTATGAGGACAGTGTTAGACAAAAAGTCTATTTTTAATGGATATGTTATGGTTATATGGATAGATTCTGAGCCAGAAAAGAGCAATTCTCCTCTCTTTGTCAGAAACTTCATATTCATATGAGAAGACGTAAGGAAAGCAAAAATTACGAAGCTGCTGAAAAAGTAAATCCAAGGTCCACTTTACTACTCTCCAATTCTTTCAAGATTACTTTTCTCCCATGATAAAGAAAATATTTTATTTTTAAGCTCTGATATATTTAGATCTAGACACGAACTTCTGTTAAACATTAAACATTTTTTATTCTACAACCTATAAATTGATTGTATTGTTAACGATGCTAGTAGCATTAGCACTACTATCACTGTTATTACTTTTATGTTATTGCATATTTTTTCCATGCAACAATAACTAAATTTTATGCTTATCTGTTAATAACTTTTTCTGATATTTTTATGTACAGATAAATGTTTCATTGTATATACTGCTTTTTTACATTTGCGAATACAAAGAAACTGTTTCCAATGAGCCCAATAATTTTTTTTAGGTCTGGGCGGGGGGGGGGGGGCGATTTAAAATGCAGACGTACATAAATGGATTTGCCGTTTTTATTCTAATTTTATTAAATGTTTCTTATAGTTATATCATAAATCGGAGATTATTTATTTCTAACATTTTTTGAATTCACCCACACACAGAACCCACTTCATTTGTATTGTCTGGACTTTATATTTCATATAGCAGAGTTGAAGATGACCATTGTTGGGTAAAAGATTAGATTTATTTGGCTTTTTGTCAGATTAGACTAAAAGTAATGTTTGTTCTGTTAAATAATTATTACAATTGTAAATTTGATGCTCACTAGGTGACGGACCCCCCCCCCTCTCACACATTCTCTCTCTCTGTTACACACACACTTACCCGTTTTACAAATATTTGGGGTTTTGTTTAAAATTCTCTTATATCAAAAAAATAAAAATATAATGCATGTACTCGTTTTATAAAGATTATTTTTAAGCTATCAATGGAATTTGTAGGCATTAGAACATAAAGTTATCAAGTATGAATTATTTTTGAGTTATTCTCCCTTTGTTTATAGAGATATTTTTCAAAATGATGGGAGAGATGGTCATTCCTCGGATACTCCAGAAATTTGTTTTTCTTATTAAAAAATAACAGTACTTGATCAATTTATGATTGGAATATATTTTCGTTTTATCACTATTTTTTATAGGAGAACCAATATTTGAAAAGATTTTTACAGCTACATTTTTAAAATGTCAAGTTGATCTATTAAAAGTGAAATGAAAAACAGATTCGTTAAATATTATTTTCACTTGAAAAATGTCTGAATAATTTGAAAAAAAAATTAAATATTCATATAATGGCTTGTTAAAATGTTTGGCTTGATATGATACTGTCATGTTGCATAATTTCCGCCCATAAACGAATTCTTTTTGCTATTAAGACACATTAATTTGTGCTTTTTAATTAAAAAAAAGTACTTTAAAATAAAGTAGACATATACACACACACACACACACACACACACACACACACACACACACAAGCAACTGTGGTAATTCTTATGCTGCAAGTGCATATTAAGGCAATTTTACTAATATGTTGGTATGTGACAAAGTTTGTTTGCCCTTAGGACAGTGATGGAAATAACCTCAACTCTCTGGACTCTCTTGTATTGGATTGTAGTGTGTTATGATTTGATTTGAATTTTTAGCACAATCCATTAATAGCTGATAAAAGCTATTTGGTTACGCGCACGCACGCGCAGTTTAGGCTTATGAGAGAATAAGTTTGTATATATCTCTTTTGAAAATGTTTGATATGAAGTTAGTTGTTAGTAGAACCAGTGTGTGTTTCATTTGTCCAGCATACCTCAGCAAACCAAATAAACACACACACACACACACACACACACACACACACACACACACACACACACACACACACACAGAGGTGTATAACACCTGTCACGAATAACAAAAATTATGCTCAATCAGAGTCCGCACTAATATTCATATAAAATGTCTGAATCGGTGAAGTAGAAGTTTAAAAAAAAAAAAGTTTTCAACTGGAAAAGTTCGGGGAAAATAAGAGTAAAAAAATGTATATATTTTCTGTATAGAAAAGAAAAAATGAATCAATCGATATAGAAAGACAAAAATGAAAACGTCTTACGGAAATTGAAAGTGAAGATTATCAGACTTTATATTTGCTTTCTCAATTCCCAAAATGGATTCGCCCTGCATTTTTTTTTTTTTTACTGGCTAACCTTTGTGAGATGCAGTGTGTGTGTGTATATATATATATATATATAATATATATAATGGTTGCTTGATATTTTTTTAAAGCTTTCACTCTAAATGTGACACAAGGCTGGGAATCTATAGAACCCAGTGATGATTAAACTCTAATATTAGTCTGACAGCTTAAATCCCTATTTATTACACTATGCACAGCAGTCTACCAACATAAGTTGTAATTTTCCTATTGTGCTTCATGTTAAATGACACCAATTACAGAAAGTACTTTTCAACAGCATATTAGTATTCAGGGCTACGATGTTTTGGGGGGGGATGTCTACCATCAGCCCAATTTGTTTTTCTTTCTTTTTTTTCTCTTATGTTTAAAATCATTTTTCATAAATAATTTTGTTGTGAGGGGGGGGGGCGCAACTGTATTTTGTTACATTTGTCAAGTATGAATTTATTGTAAAGACTGCAAAAAATGTTGCATGGAATTGAATATCACTTTACATTATGGATATCAATGAGCTGATCATGTGACCTTTCCTCTTTCTCCTGCCTGCTTGAAATGGAGGAAGGCAACCAAATCTTGTGTACAAGTAAACTAAATTGTAGGATATTAGTTGTGTAGATCTTGCCATTACAATATTGGGTTTCAACAAATTTTATATTGGCAAGAGAAATTCAAATATTTTCTACTACATGACAAAAGTACTTGAACCCGAGCAAATAAATATTGAACCTAAAGCTTCTGTTAGAGTAAGGAGGTACAGAAAAGGTTGTCTGAGCAGTGTTATATATTTCTCCCGCTATCGAACTACTACTACTACTACTACTCACTAATGCTACTGCTCATTTTTTTTTTTTTGTTCTTTTTTTACTATAGTGGATGGCCTAAATATAGAGCTAGTAGGAAATCTTAGTAGAAGCAGCTTATCAATTTGAGGGAATTGCCAGTGTAAAATAGCAGCTGGCTTATTGAGTTAAAAAGGCTGACTTCAATGTGAAACCTATTTTCTCTCGTAATAATTTGAAATGTTTTTGCAACAGCGCCAGAAAAACCAAGTGTTAATTACGCTAGACTTGTTTGTGGATGTGCTCTTTAAATCTCTGAGATAACAAATTAAAAAAAATGTAGAAAAAAAAAAAATATATATTTACACACACACACACATTGTGTATGTATGTACGTATATATAATATATATATAATTATAATTTTTAAATTTATTATATATATATATATATATATATATATATACTAGCAAAAGTACCCGTCATTGACTGGGTTCAAAAACAGCCTACAGAAAATGGACTCTGATTTATGAAAGTATGATAGGTTATGAAAAGGAAGGGTTGGTAAGAGATAGCTTCGAATTTGGGGGTATCAAAACCAAAGCAAAATATGATGAATCTAAAAATAAAATAGATAAACCCCATAATTTATTATACCATACCTGTTCACACTGAAACACTTATCACAATATTCTGTGGATCTATATTAAAAAACCTTGTTAAACTTTTTGACATATTTCTATTCTATGGAGGTCAGGCGTGAATGAACACCCCATAATTTTATTACACCATATTTCTTCAAACTGAAACATAATTATCAAAGTATACTTACGCAGATAGACATGAAAAGTCTTTATTAAAGTTTGTGCCTATTTCCATTGTCTGGAGGCCAGACGTGAACACAGACCCCACAATTTTATACCATCCCTATTTTAAGTTAAAACATACTTATCAAAGTATTATGTAGATCTATATCAAAAACACTTGTAAACGTTTTTAATTAAATTTTTTATTTCCATACTTTGTGGACCAGGCGCGTATGCAGACCCCACAATTTTAATGAATCATCATTATGCCAGATCAAACATAACCATTCCTGTGTCTTGATACATCTATCATATGTGATCAGTTTTCTATAATAGTCAACCATATAGGAGCCTATTCGTGACCACACACACACACACACACACACACACACACACACACACAAAGACGTTCAGCTTTATATTATATATATATATATATATATATATGTATTTTTTTTTTTAATTTTTATATATAATATCTGTACAAAAATAAAATAAAAATGTTTGAATCTTTTGCATTTTCTTTTGAAAAGATTATTTTCTAAGGCCAAATCATTGCGCAAAGTGGAAACCTATTTCAAAAATTCTTTTCACTAAAAAAAAAAAAATTTTTTTTTTTTTTTCTTCCTAATCTTTAGTCTGACTACTGAGGATAGGAACCTGATTTTCCTGCCCATTAGCAAACACTCTGTCAAATAGGCATGTAAAGTTAGTCATTAACTTTATTGAATTTTATTTAATGTTTTAGATATTTTAAATTACACCACGTGTTAAATTTTTGTATAGAACACCATCTATATAATTTTTTTTTTACTTACAATAAGTAATTTAAATATTGATTAAACTTTGCAAAACATACGATTTAAAAATTCATTTTACCGTCAATTAAGTTGTAACAATTAAGTTCCATCATTTAAAAATATTTACATAAATTTATTACACACACACACACACACACACACACACACACACACACATTGCACAAGTGTCGGATATTTGTAATACCACGATATCAACAAACTAATTCTTGAAAATAGTTTAAATTGAATGAAAGTAAACTCTTCTCAAATCTTGGTGCACATAGTTGGTCTAATGCATACGGTTGTCACCTATGGAATCAGCTATGACGAGTTCAAATCACTTTCGATCTCTTTTGCTTATTTACACACTTAAATGGTTGATGGGTTTTAAAAAAAAGCATCTTGTGTTCAATTACCTGTATATAATGAGGTTTATTTTATCCTTAAATAACCCTAAGTGAGTTATTATATAGTTAAGTAAGTTCGTTATTAGTAAATAAGTTATTATATATTTTGTAAAACAAATGAGTAAGTATGAATCTTGGGCTCCAGCAAAATTTTTAAATAAAACTTGTATGGAAGTAAAAAATTTTATTCTGACGGGTTGTATTAATTACTTTATAAGGGTAAATAAAAAAATTGTAATTCAACTAATCGATAGGGTATGTGAAAGTACTATAAATAAGGTTTTCCCCACCTCCACTCCAGCATGGCCGTTTTGATGATAAACCCTATTTCTTAAATGGAAACAGTTTTGTTACAATCGTTATTCAACTTTTTATATTTTTCTAAATTTATATATCTTTGAATATTGTTAAACTTTATTCTTTTGCATAAAAAAAAATTAAAAAATTTGATGTTATACATGAACATGTCAATTTTAAATGAACAAAATTGAATATAAAAATAAATCTTTACTGTTTGTAATTGAAAGTTTTTTTTTTATTTTTGTGATATATTCATGATTTATTAAGATAGTTACTTATTTAAGGTCCTAAAAGACATCCGGTGGAAAGGCCCCATTTGAGGGTTGTGGGGAATGTGATGTGTGCCCCCCCCCCCGTTACCATTGCTCCCAGGTCCACTTTGGTTTGGGGTGGTAATAATTATTAGAGTATCTGATGCTACCAGATCAAGCTGTCTGAAGATACTGGCTTTCTGACTAAAAACGCACCAAACATTGATGTTGTTTTTAGTATATTTTCCCCTTTTCCCTCTGCAAAATGTCACGGTCAACAATTTTCTTTTATAAAATGTCACGGTCAACAATTTTCTTTTATAAAACAATCAAACCAAACACCATGAATAAATATTTGAAGAGATAAAAAACTTGAAACATAAAAACTTCTTCCAAAATTACTGGATTCTGTATTAAATGACCTAAAAACAGGTTGATATGCCATAGAACAGCTAAATAAACTTGTGATGATTCAAATCTTTATTAAAACGTTTGATTTAATAAGTTAGGTAAATGTAAGAAAAATAGTCGCTTTATAAAAAAAAAAAAAAAATTTTTTTTTTTTTTTTTTTTTTGCTGGATTGCAGATGTACTGTATGGTGAATATCCATCATGCAGTTAGAATCCTTGCAGTCTAATCAGAAACACGTTTTTGGTACACGTCAGTCCAAACCTTAGTAAAATTGTGTATGATGAAACGGTTAGATGACATGGCCTGCTTGATAATTTAGATAATTATATTTTGATTTCCACTTGTCTAGTTCGTAAAAAAAATATTAGTGCCACATTTTTTAAATTTATTTATGACGTCTTTTAAATGGAACATTAACTTCTTTATACTTTACCCTCCCTTCCCTCTTAAAAAAAAATTCAGAATGGTAGATATTTTGGTCCAGAGTCGGAGTTGGGCGTTTTAAAATTGCCCAATTCTGCGGTTTACATTTCATTTACTGACTTCTCAGCCCAGGAAAATAAGCATTTTAACTATTTGCGATATTAGTTTTGTGTATGTTTCAGAAGGATAATGTTAACTTCTAGTTTTCTCCAAAGAATAAAGCGAAAACACAATGTAGACAAGAATATTTGATTTGTATATGAAAAAAATATGATTGATTTTGTTAATGTATGTCAACTCCTGATCTTTGTTTAAATGAATCTCTACACGGATCAATATTTCCTAGTTGATTTATCTGTAAGACTGTTTTTAATCTACCTTCATTGTTTATTTGAAAATTGTCCAGTAGGATATGTTCTAGGTTACATGCAAGTGGTTATTTGCAAAGGATTTGTAGACCTTGGAATGAACTTTATTTTTTCTCAGAAAACTCTAAGAAATCTTATAGAATTAATCCAAAATAAAAATGTGTATTTACTTGATCATCGCGTGGTAAAATTTAGTTGTGACGAAATAAATGATATTCAAGATAAAAATAGTAGACTTAACTCGATGTCCCTGCTATTAAAACTGGTTATATTTACTTGTTTCATTTTAGAATTTTTTTTTATTATGGAAATCGCCCCAGACAAGGTATAAAGCCACTTGATGTTAGGAGCTAACAAGAACGAAATGATTATTGGGAAAAGAGATGCCTATTGGCCTTAGTCTTGAAAAGATCAAGGTTGTAGGTAGGGGGAAAACAGTCAGCAGGAAGAAAATTCCACAAGCCTGCAATTCTTGGAAAGAAACTATTAGAATAAAAATCTGTATAACAATGAGATATCAAAATCACAAATTGATGGAGACTACTGGACCAACAAATCAAACAAGCTGGAACAAAGGAAGCAGGAAATAGATCAGACAATTCTGAAGAATACATGCCATAATAGTATTTAAGAAAAGCCTGATACTAATAACATCAATAAATTTAATGCAAAATATACCATTTTATATTTTTGTACAAAAAGACTAACCTAACATGAGGGAGGGAGGGGGGGGGGCTGAATGCCATTCATCAGCCTGAAAGAAGAGTAGAAAAAAAAAGTAATACACTAATGCTGACACACCTTTACTTAACATCATAACCCCTTAATCAGGCACACGCATGTGCACATAATTATATATACGCATATATTAAATATAACATGTCGCAACCAGCTGATGACTAACTTTAAAAAAAACAAAAAAACAACATATTTAGTATGGGCTAACATTAAATCAGATTGAATTTTTAAGACTAAGAACTTCATTTTTACACTAACCGATGCATTCCAATGCATATGACATAATCACATTAACACCACGGTTCTCATTAGATCACCAAAGTTAAGCAACATTAAACATGATCAGTACCAGATGGGTGACTGTTTGAAAATATCAGGCGTTGTATGTAGGAGGATCTCGACACACACCGTCTAAGAACTGTAAAGACCTAATGTTATCTCCTCTGAAAAAGATTTACAGTGACTGGGAACTGCTTGTGAATTTAATATTCTCTTGACACTTCCTCCTCTAGAGGAAGCCGATTCAATCCGCCTAGGGTGAATAGTGTTTAAAAAAATATAAATTATCTGTGTATTTAGGTAATCATATTTTCATTTCCATTTTTTTTTTTTCTTATCAGTTTGTTCAAGCTGGGGATGGTTCATCTTACCGGATGTCAAACATTCATCCGCTATTTCATATATTCTAACTGAGAGAGCTTTGAGATTCTAATCATCCCTTTAAGTGCAATTGTTTTAATCTCTCTTGCACTTAGTTCACCAGGTATATTTGCCAGGTAGTTCTTGAAATTCTTTTTCAGGAATCCAGTTGCTCCTATAATTACTGGAATGATAGAGATCTTCCTAAGATTCCAGTTTCTTTTCATATCATACATAAGACCTTAATATTTCATTATCTTTTACCTTTCAGCTCTGTTTTAACTTCTAAGATTGCTTCTTTCTCCTTTAGTCTCATATCACTGAGTTTTATAGCTCAGTGTATATAATAAATATATATATATATATATATATATATATATATATATATATATATATATATATATATATATATATATATATATATATATATGAATGTTTTTTACTGAAAAACTGGTTTTCTGATTTCATTTGTACACCAGAAACCACAGAAATTTTCTTTTTTAAATAGAATTTTTTCAGTATGTTAGCAAGCAACCATATCCAAGGAAATGTTTTGAAAGTAAAGTTTTTTAAGAAAATGAAGTTTTATCAATATTTATACTATTTGAGTAAACAAAAATATCATAAACACTTTATTAGAATCATCATATTTAGTTTAACATCTGTTTAACATGCTTCCAAACTGACTGGTTTTTATCCATCTCTCTTCCATTTTTATCACTTCACATGTTTTCTTTGACTTTTTCCCTGGGAACTGAACCTACTATTTGTTCTACATCTATTATCACAGAACTCTTTCTTTCATTCTTTCAACGTAACCATAGCATCAAAGTCTACATTTTTTGCAAACGCATCTCCTTATATTCTCTAGATATAATCTTTCTCTGAGGTTATCAGAACTAAGCCTTTCTTTAAAACTCTATAAGGCCATGTATGGAGTATTGTTGCCATATTTGGGCCGGTGCATCTGCTTTTAGTCTTTCACTCCTAGACAAGGTTCAAGAGTCGCCAACCTAATAGGTCCTGAACTGTCATCCAAGCTTCAGCCTCTGTCCCATCGACGTAATGTAGCATCCCTCTGCCTGTTCTACAAGTACTTTAACGGTGAATGTTCTGAGGAACTGCAAGCACTTGTACCCCCTCTACGTAAATACCTCTGACAAACCCGACAAGCAGTACAATCCCACCCCTTTACAGTAGAGATCCCTAGATGTAAGAAAGCCTTCTACGCCAGTAGTTTGTTCCCCAGAACCGCTAGACTTTTGAATTCCCTTCCAGGTTCCTGCTTCCCCAACTGTACTGACATGCAGAAGTTCAGGTGTAACGTGAAGCGACATCTTGCTGCCCAACTCCCCACCTAGTACCCCTGTAGCCTGTGTTCCTAATAGTAGCCCCCTACATCAAAGTGGAAATGTGCCTTGTTTGGGGGTGAAAATGTAATTAAAAAAAAAAACAAAAAAAACTTGCATTACACATCCATCATATCATTTCTCTCTATGCAGCACATATCCTCAATCTTCACTGGCCAGGTTTAACTTCCGTATATCATCACATTGCATCTACAAGCCTGATAGACTCTTCTCTTGGTCAACAGTGATATTGCTCTGTTTGGTTGTAATGACAGAAATTCCCTAAACTTACTTCATCCTTTCTTGCAATCAAACTAGCACTTGCTCCGATGGTATCACCAAGGTAACAAAACTTTTCCATTTGCTTTACCACCCAGATATACTTAGTCTACTTCTGAGTTCTCATCCATGTCTGGTATCTTATAATCCTTGCAAGCAAACTGCACTTCTTATGCTAACAAATATTACAAAAAATTGCATTCAATTCCCTTTTTACAAACTGAGCAGGGGAAACTTTCCTCTTTTTGGAAGCTTCCAACGCTATAACCACTGATTGTCATTTTGGTCTTGGTAACATTTATAAGACATTTACTTTCATAGCATTCCTGCGAGTCTTGAACCTAATAAGTAGGCTTTTCATTATTTCACAAGCAATTACTAAATCATCCACTAGATAATCACTGAATAATGCTCCTAAGATACAAATGAAAAGCAACATACTTTGGACAGAACCCTGATGTACTCCTACTTTAACATTAAAACTTTCACTTACTGTGCTGTTAATTCTAATATAACTTCCAGCATTTCTTTATATTTCTTAAACAACCTTCCCCCACCACTTGTTTGCTCTTAGTTTATGCAACCCCCCCCCCCTAATTTTCTCCAAATTCACAAAAACAAAATACAGGCTATCATTATTACCAATGTACTTCTCTTGCATGTATCTCAGAATATAGATCTAAGCACTTATAATGATCTATCATTCAGCTTTGTAATAATTAAAAAAATGTGTTAAGTTCTTTTTATGAATAGGAAATAATAAATGTTGGAAGTGTATGTTTACATTTCAACAGAATATTTTCAAATATGACATGGTTTAATTCAATTCAAAATTGTAGAAAAATTTTGTGAATATATTTCAGCTTGAGCATGATGCAGATATATTTAGTTCTTGTCCAGAATTGACCGTATATTAAAAAACAAAAATCAAGAAAAATCTTGGATATATTTATCTGTGATAAAACGAAAATATCACATTCCAAAAATCACATAAATTGATCAAGTAGTATTAAAATTTTGAGTATCTGAGAAATAACTGTCTCGCCTGCCATTTTGGAAAAAAAAAATCTCAAGAAACAGGGAAATAACTGAACAATAATTCATACTTACTGTATTTGTTGTAATGCCTACAAATTCCCATTAATCGCTTAAAAATGATTTTCTTTATAAAAATAAAATCACTTGATCAATTTACATGATTTTCGCAATATATTTTCATTATATATTAGTAGGCCATGGTACTATTTATTAACTATGGATACTTGGGGGATTTCAGAAGCACTTAATCTAACCATCCAAGAGTTTGGCGCTTATTTTTCTGATTATCACTGTATTGACATGGCTAAAGCAGATGATTGCAAAAGCAGGATTTTAGAACATGAGGTTTTGGTTGCAACAAATTGTCAGGATTTGGTTTTCCCAACAAAATCTTCTTAGGGCTGTCATACATAACGCTTTTAGCAGATATGTTCGATCATTGGGTTTATCTGGGATCTGTCTCTGGTCCACTGGTTGGGGGTGACATTGCTGAAGAAATGAGATAGGAATTCTGGGGAAGAACAAGATGATTACTGTTAAATGCAAAGTTAAAAATGTTGATGCAGATCCTATGTAATTGAGGACTTAATTGAGCCTGAGCAGAACTATGCTTTGAAGGTGAGATTGATTCAGAACAATTTTCATCTGATTCATGTCTTCAAAGAGTGGATAGATTACTACATAAAGGCAGCACTGATCAATTTTGATCAGTATCAGGGTTTTGATCACTATCTTTAAACTCGACTTCCACAAATAGATCTCTGTTTTGTATCACTTAGCAATGGCAGTGGTGAAGTAAATGGAAATCATTTAGTTGTTTTTTTTGTCTCAGTCTGTGTCTTAAGGTTGTCCATTGTGGCCCTTACTTTCCATATCCTTGCGTTGGAGCTCTTGCTTTGCAAGCTATGAGATGGAATAGCAAGTTTGGTCCTACATTGAATAAGCTTACCTGAAACAACCAAGGTTTCTGTGTTCTGATGATATCCTTGTTTTTGTGTTTTGGAAATATTATGGTGCTTACATATTACAAATGATTGTGGGGTACTAAAATCAACCACAGTAAGTAGATTAATCTGCATGAGTGACAAAGCGAAGGCATGCTATACTAACCTTCAGTGGATTAAATAAAGGGTTCTGTTAGAAATTCTGTGCAGATTCCCGAGTTGAACAGAAAGATTCTCAAGTTCAGCAAGATATATCGGAAGATAGTTGGTTACATTGATCAAAATATTGTGAAAATAATGCTCAAGATGAGAACTGAATTATCCAAAAAATAGATGCAAAGTAAGGGATTAGTATTTAATGCAAAAATGAACTCAAATTTAGCCATATTCGGTCATCAATTTGGCATAAAGCACTCATAAGTCTAACAGGCCATAACTTTTGCCGGTTTTGAATGGGCTAAAAAAATCTAGTATTTTTGTTTAAGTTTAGTTGGTTGTCCCAAGTGACTTTGAATATTCCATACTGTGATCAACGCTATACATTTTAAGCTTCAATAATCTCCACATGTAAGCCATATGTTGAAAATCTGGCACAGAATGACAAAGGCAGTTCTGTTTTTGTTACATTATCCTAACATCCCTTCCCCCTTCATCTAGTTATGAAAAATATAAGTTCAGTATTGTATATTGTGCCTTGCAAAATTATTTAGGTGAGGAATTGTAGTTTGCTTTATTTAAAGTGATGCTGATATTCTCATTTTGATTATTAATCCCATGTTTAGTTGCTGAAGTAGTTGTACTTGTAAATTTATAAACTAAGTAAATCTGTAAGGATAGATTTTCTTATTCTGCTGTTGTACATGAATATTTAATGCTTTATTATCATTTATACAAACGAAAAAATATTGAATTTCAAATCAAAAAAATTGTAGCTATGTGATTGTTAGGTCGCAAATAGTAACATACCCAAAAATTATGAAAAACGATAGGGTAGAAAAATATTAATGATAGCTGTTTTTGATAAAGTTTGAGGAATAAGTTGTCCGACATTTTAAATTCTGTTTGTCACATGACATAAGGAACAGAATTTAATTATCTCCCCTGTCAATGTATCTCTTTTTAGTAAGTGTAATATAGTGATTTCACTTCCTTTCACAAATTCCTTTTTTCATTAATAATAATTTTTTTTTACCTTATCGTTTTCATAATTTTTGGATATGTTATTTGAGACCTGACAATTACATAGGTTCCATTTAGCTTGAAATTCTATATTTTTTTATTTTGTATAATAAATACCAAATATATTTTTAACTAGTGTATAGATCTCATAAAGCACTTCAAAAAGACTGACATTCCTACAATTACGTACCTATAAAACTGAGTTATTAAATTGGACATATTGGCGTGAGACGAGGCGAAAGTAACAACTTCAGTAGATGGCAGGTGCTCGTCTGAACTCCAATCTCTGGTCCCCCCTTGCCAATCTTTCACAAAACACCCGTCTAGCCGAATCCACTGTGAAAAATTTCCCCCACTCTTTATTTGTGCCTAAATCAAAACGTGGATTCCATGAACAAAGCTTCTTTCTTAGAACTACACGCCTGTGGAACTCTGTTCCGTCTGCCTGCTTCCCACCTGACTATAACTTGGATGTGTTCAAGTCCAATGTTAACAAATTCCTAATGAACCGCCCCCTTAAGTAAACACTTCATCAAATCTCCACACTAACGTAATGTACTTGCAATAACCCTTATCCCTGAGTGGCTTCCGGGCCTTGATAAGTGGTGACCACTGTGTAAAAAAAAAAAGGTAGTGTCCCCCGATGATATTGAGTTAAACAGAACCGAGAGGGAAAAGATAATGAAATACCCAAGTCTTAGGTATGTTATGAAAAGAAACTGGAATCTTAGGAAGATCTCCATCATTCTAGTGATTATAGGAGCAACTGGACTAGTGAAAAAAAACTTTTAAAAACTACCTGGCAAATATACCAGGTGAGCCAAGTGCAAGAGATGCTGACAAAGGAGTGGTTAGAATCGTAAAAATATTTCTCAGTTGGAATGTATGATAGCAGGTGAATATTTGGCATCCAATAGAATGTACTATCCGCAGATAGAACAAAATAAGAAAATTAAAAACAAATTTTTTTCTTTTTAATTGGACACTTATACCCCTAATATTTCTAGTGTATTTTCTCACTGATGGTAGCTTATTTAATTTTAAAAAAATTTTACTTTGTCTTTTTTCGTTGCTTTAAAAGTTTCCATATAATGTTTCTATTAATGCTAGGCATGCTGAGATGATTGCATGCTAAAATGCAGATACCTTCTTTGACCAACTGCTGTTTTGTCGATATTTCATTTATCTACATTTCATGCTGATCATGAATAGTAATTTGAAAATGAGTTATTAAACTAGTTATTAATTTTAACTCTTTGATGTCAGACCATTTCAAAATCGAACAAGGACATGTATATATGTTTTCATGGGGGTGGGGGTCATAAAGATGCAATGTAGCAGAGGATAACCCTAAATAAACATGCAGTTGATAAGATTGTTGGATTCACTTTTCTAATCTTTGCTATTTATGGATGCATAACGTACGATGATCATATTTTTTGAAGAAGACAAATTGGATTGCAATTTTTACTTTCTTCTTTCCCAAATTGTATGGTGTATGCTATGCCATTAAAAAAAAAAAAAAAAAAAAAAAGCTTAAGGTACTTTCTCAAATACAGCACCAAATGAAATATACTTTTTTTTTAATTTATTATTCCTGTAAAACATAATGCCTTTAAAGTGTAAAGGACTACTATTTTAATAGGGTCCATATGTATAAGAGGAACCTGGATGTGAAGTTGAGCTGGGCAACTAATTGTTTGTTAATATTGCATTTAAATTTCTGCATGTTGGTATGGTTTGGAAAATAGTGCAGAGAGGGAATCCCAGAGTCAAGCGGTCCAGTTAAAGAGGATATCAAAGTAGAGAATCTTCTGGCATTTAAAGATCTCTACAGTGAGGGGATGGTATTGCTGCTAGTTGGGTCGGTTGAGAGGATACCAGTCCAGGAAGCTCTGTAGAGATAGGACAAGTGTGAGAACTTTTTCCTACCTTATTTGCAGCAGATTTGGCAACATCTATATACTTTTCCACTTTTTGTTTCCCAAGGTTGTCAGAAGTTTAAACATTGTAAGGTAGAAACCTTACAATGTTTAAACTTTTGATAACCTTAATTGGTCATGGCAATTGATGCTTGGAAAGGTTTCTTAAAGAAAAGGAGCTTGATATTTGGTTTATCATCTGCTTTACATGTTAGTATGCAGTGGACGGCTTTAAAAAATTGACTATCAAACTAACACATCCTTAATCAATTATGATGTTATTAACAAAAACCGATAAGTAACACCAATGTTGGATTTCTAGTAAACTTTTACTTGGTTGTTTGATCTTAGTACAGGGTTTCCTTTTTAATTTCATCCTCCAAACATATACACCACATTTGTATTATAGATTTTTTTAATAGCAATATTTCCTGGGGTGGGGGTGGGGGTAAAATAGTACAATTTAAGATTTATATCTCTGTTCACTCAGTCTAATAATTAATAAATTATGCCAAATAATCTTTATGCATTTGATATTATCTCTTGTAATGTGTCTTTATTATTTAGGGATTTGTATCTATATGATTTTTGACAAATTGGGTTGTTGGATGCTATTTTGAGGAATCACCCTGTTGATTTCCATCTCCATATTGGGTACTTGCAGACAATTATAGTATTAATTTTGGGAGCCTTAAACCTATTTTTGTTTTTAAATGTACACTAACTACTTATCACTATATATCGCTACATATTATTGCTCGTAATGATTTCCATAGGTTTTCTTAGGTGATTGTTTACTCATTCAGAAACATTTTGATTTGTAAAAGTATTTAAAAAAATTGCTTCATTAAATTGTGTTAATGTAAGCTTTTCAGTTTTGAGAAGCAATGAATGTAACAAATTATTTTAGAAAATTGATGATTCAAGTTTATGTTAATTGCTTCACATAATTGAAAAAACATTCTTAAAGCATAGTTTAAAATAAAAAGACTAATTGAAATGTTTCTAGATGCATGCTTTTCTAAAAAATATCAAATATCAAGAAATAAAATAATTTTTTTATTTTGAATGTTGAAAACATAAAAAAATTGAATACAATTTACTCAAATTTTCCTTCCATTTTGTTAAGCAAATTACAATTTTTATGTTACAATTGTGTATTAATTATTTAGAAAAAACAATTTGCATAAAACATTGATTAGTTTTGAAATCCCATTGAAATTGAATCAACTGTTAAACAATTTTTTATTTTGGTATAATTTAAAAAAAATCCGCATTTAAAAATTTTTTCTCTTAAACCTTTGACTTTATTTGGTGACTTTTAATAGCAAGTCGAGTAAATTAAAGTTTTTTGCTTTTTAATAGAAAGAAATCAAAAAATTGTTTTGTTTCTTACTTTTACTGTTTGCAATTTCATAAAAACTAATTTTATGCAGATTTATTTTAATCCTATTTTAATTACTTTTAAGCAATTTTTAATTTTTTTTATTAGGGGTGTCGAATCTCTTTCCCATTTGATAGTTCTTGATAAGGTGCAGAAATGTTTCTGTAATTTGATTCGCCCCCACCCATCCTTTCTTCTTCAATCTCTCTCTCACAGAGGTGATGCTGCTAGTCTCAGTCTTTTTTATAAATACTAATGATGTATTCAAAATTTTCCGACCTATTCCCTGCTTCCTTTGTTTCAGCTCATTTGACTCATTAGTCTAGTGGTTTCTATCAGTTCAGTTTTGATACTTCATTGTAATACAACTTTTTATTCTATCAGGTTGACAAGAAAGTTCTTGCGGTTCTGAATTTTTCAATTCAGATGAACCTATCTTGGCTAAAACAAAAATTTATTGATCAAAAAAAAAAAAACACTGTCAAAATCAACACACTTTTGCCAATGCAAAACAAGTGTATTTATGTCAGTAACATAAAAATCTTGCTTTCTGATCGCAATGAAGTCGCTAAAGTCATTTTTGATATCGTTTAGGTTTTTGAAACATTTGTCACACAGAAAGTTGCCGAGATGCTTGAAAAAGTGGTAGTCGGTGTGTGAGAGGTCTGCAGAGTATGGCGGGTGAGGCAGTTTCATAGCCCAATTCGTTCAAATTCTACAGGGTCAGTTTAGCATCTTAAAATATAAAATTAAACACGACTTTTATAAAAATGCTAAAATGTTATGGTTGACATTTTCAGAAATGTGTGATAAAGTATATATAATGAATAGATAAATACAGTTTATATGAAAGATAATGCATGTTTTAATTTCATTTTTATATTCATGACTTTTGTTTAATATAGAATTTAAAAAAATTTTTTTATATAAGTAATCTTTTAAATGTAATTCAAATTTGACTTGTTAAGTATTAATTTTGTTTGAATATTATTAATGATTCATGTTTTTTCTTTTGATTTCTAGTTATTCAGGGAAGTAAGGATTATGAAAATTCTTGACCATCCTAACATTGGTAAGTTATTGTTTTTGACTTTTCACTTCATTTGAAAAGATAAATGTATTTATCATTTGTTTTATTATGATTTAAAAGCACTGAATATCATTAGTTCTGCTTTAATGTTAGTCAGTTATAGAAACAGGTATGACCTGTATTTCCTACTAGCATGACTACTCAGCATTGATAGGGAGTATAGACAATAAAATTAAAGTGTATGTAGCCCTCTTTCCTCTGTCTACCTCTTACCACCTCATCCTTCCTACTCTTTCAGATAGATAGAAAAAAATTACTTTAAATGTCAACTTCCGTTCATTTACTACAAAATTAGTATCTCATGATTCTCTGAAGAATGAATATTGCAAAAAAAAAAAAAAAAAAAAAGCCCATATTCTTTTCTTTATATAATAAATGGGTCCAAAGATGTGCATAAAGTATAAAAATTAAATTTAAAATATAATTTCAAATAATTATTGGATGAATTTTAATAAAATTATGTCATTTAGCTATTTTATCTAAGAAACTGAAAAATATAATAGCAGGTATGTAATAGTGGTTTGAGCTTGGCAGATAGTGCAGGATTTATTAGGTTTGAAATTCTTTTTTCCACTCTGTCCTAAAGGGGAGAGGAGGCAAATAATTGTTGCACGAGCCCAGATGTAACGATAATACTCCATGTACAAGCAAATGGTCACTTTATAGAGATATAGGATACTAGCAGGTGTGAGAAGTTTGGAATATTTTGGCTGAGAATGTCAAACCTTTCAAACCTAACATTTTAAACATTGGACTGTCTTGGTAAAAATGCATAAGATAATTTGATTTTTATTAAACTTATAGATTAGTGTAAGGATGATTAATTGGAATTGGTAAAATCATAACTTTTTGGGGTATCTGAATCGGAAAACATTGTGCCTATTTTCTGATGCCAAAAAACAATTCCTTAATTTATTTTTTGTAATTTGATTTTATTTAAAAATCTTAGAAGTTATAATAAATTTATTAAAAAATCTTAAAAGTCATAATAAAATATTTATTGATTTTAAACTCCCAGAAAAAGTAAATCTGTAGATAACCCTTCCTCACAAGTGTTTTTTTTTTATGTTTGAGAAAATATATGCATATTTAACATGTTTTTATGGTAATCAGGACAAAATAATTATTTTATAGAGATTTATACAAAAATCATAATTGGTAATTGTATCAGAATCGGAAATTTAGTAGTGAATCAGTAATTGTATCGGAATCTGGGAAAAATATTGGAATCGTCTCATCACTATTATATACCTTATTTAATATAAATATGTTGTTAATCTGGGTTAAGAGAAATCTGAAACTGAAATAAATTGGGCTAATCTACAAAACTGTCCCTCTGCTGAGGTGCAGACCTGTTATTGTCATTCGTAATTTATTAATATCTACTTTGGGACTCACTGAAACTGCAACAATCATAAAAATCTCAATGAATAGTTACTTTTTTTTATCTTCCTCTCTAATGGATTCTACCTTAACATTAAAAAAAAAAAAAACTAATAAAAATAACTAATCAAATGGAACCTCGGGTTAAAAAGGAATCTAGTTTTGGAATTTAGTATGAATGAGAGAGTTTGTTCTGAAGGATGAAGACTATCAGATCATCTTGAAGATGATAAATGACATGTGTTGGGAGTTTGTTCAAAATGAAGCTGACTTGTGCAGAGCCAGCCTCATTTTCTTGTCCTAATCGGCCTGATCCAGCAGCAGAACAGGGTCAAGACAGTTGGAGACCAGGTGGGAGGCAGGAGTTGCTGGACGTGTTGACGTCGTCTTACATGCAGTACCTGGTATTCTCAAATGGTCATCCATCTGGTATTGACCAGGCTCTATATTACTTTAGTGATTCATCAAGAACCGATGTCAACATGATTATGCTGTATATAATATTAATAAAGAATAATTGAAAGCAGCATTGACTGAAGAGAAATGAACTGACAGTTTTTTGTATGATTCATTATTTTTATACTAGCAGGACCTGTTAACCGGTGTTGCTCGGTGGAAGCCCCCCTTCCCCCTGTAAAAAAGTAAAGCCTGGTTGTTGTTGGTGGCCACTCCCTACCTCCCCATGTTAAGGTTTTCGGAATAAACGCCCTCCCCCCTACCTCACCATGGTAAAAACGACTGTCATAATAGACACACTCAACCTCCGCAAGTAAATTACAGTGCAGAATACAGGTATTTATATCTTGAAAAGTACCTGTGTACGACAAATATAAATTACCTTGTCTTAATAAGTATACTGGATAACTCCTAAAACTCGTCATTCTCAAGGAAATTGAGGAATTGGATCTAATGTAAAAATTCCCCTGCCCTGCAAAAAAAAAAAAAAAAGTTGTAGAAAGCCAAAAAGTGGAAAAAACAAAGGAAACATAAGCCCCTTCGCCTCTTCCCAAAATATATTTCTGTAAACTGAACTATGCATTATTTCCCCCTCTCCCATGAAAGGAACCCTGGGCAGATGGTATGTAATTCCCACTTCCTCTCTAAAGTGAATAATGTGAAAATATTCTTTAAGTTCTTCCTTGGTAGTGGTCAATGTTTGTTACTTTCAAAGTATATAAGGAAATACACTTAATCAAAACACACTTAATCATTGTTGAGAGAGAGAGGAATAATTTGTGAAGGTGTTTTTAGAGAGAGAGAGAGTAGATGACAAAATAAATGTAAAGTAAACTAGCCAATCGGTAAGTTTGTATTGTTGGTTTTGGTTTGATATATGAGAGCGGCCAAGAAGTAAACAATCTAAACATAATGTTGGTGTCATGTGATATATGCTGTAACTATTTGGTGTAACGCTTGTCTTACAGATGACATGTGTTATAATCCATGATAGTTTGTTTTTGGTGAAAGTTTAAAATCTGCAATAAGAGAATTACAGCTGGCATCCAATGAGAAAAGATAGAATTTGCAGAGAGGTATCCTTATTTTCAGAATCTGCGAATTGGAACTGAACATTATTTATGAGTTGATGATTCAGGTGTGTAATTTTACGCGGTGGAAGTGGTGAGAGCAGTTATGAATTAGAGGGGAAAATAGGAACTACTTCCTCCAATGATATTGGGGGACAGTGATGATTTCTCTCCTAGGATGAATTCCAGGATTTTATTATAAGGCCTAAATCTGTCTATAATGAAGTTACATAATGTAGTAGATAATAATCTAGACACAGTAAATTTGTATGTGGCATTTGTTGTAAACCTACAGTAATTTGGTCAAGAAGGGAATTTCTGCCATCAAAATATTATCTACAGGATAAATACAAGCAGGGAGACCCAACGTTACCTGGAATTGAATGAGAATCAATGAATATTCCACGCCATACTTCTATTGCTACTAAAATCTGAAATAGCCCACTTTTTCAATTGAATTGATTCATTGCCTGTTCCAGTCGTAAACACAATATGGGAAACCAGGAGGAAGCTTCACATGATTCTCCACAGTGAGTTTGTTCACAATACATTGTAATCTACATTGCACAGTAGAGAACCTACTATATTTTTATATAATGTCTTGAATTAAAGTTCAAAATTCAAAAGTCAAGCATCATGGTTTGATTTTGCCTTAAACAAAAACATTCATTTCGAATATGCTCCGATCTTATAAAAAACCTACTGTTGATTTTGTACACTGGAGCCTTCTGCTTGTGCGGTGATAAAACTTCTCTAATGCACTTGTGGCTTTGCATTTTTAAGGTGTTAACTTTGTTGAAAATCGTACTGTTCCTTATTTAATTTGATTTTTCGATTATCAATTAATGATTTTCCATACTTGTCAGAAGCATTCTGATGCAAAACCTATCTAAGAACACTTCCGAACACAAAGTATATTTGTTCAATTTCATAAAAATTGGCCCAGTCGTTACGGACTCCATAAGGAATGAACATGCACACACAAAGATAAAGTGCCTTATATATTTAAAATTCTAAGAAAGTACTTTTTGTTTTCATAAATATTTTTTCCTTTTCTAATTTGTCTTCTTTTTTTTCTTTGCTATTACAACTCTTTTATCGCTGTATTGACCTATATTCCCCTCCTGAACTCATTACTGATACTTATGCGTATACCTTTCACATATCTAAGCCTAAACGACCTCATGTAGACATCAAAATTGTCATATCTTTTCTTATTCACTTTATTTTTATCAGATAATGTGTGGAAATGTAATTTATATTAATGTAGACTTTAGACTTATATCATGTTCAATTTTCTTTCTGTTGAATTATTCACATTAATATCTCGAGCTATTTGTAAAAATTGCAGTTTTTGTTCAATGGAAATTTACAATAGGTATTTTGCATTATCATTAAATAACTCCCAAAAGATTGAAATTAAATTAAAAATTTTTTTTTTTTTTTTTTACCCCAAACAAAACCTTATAGTAAGGAGGCTAGCAGCACAAGCAATATGAAACTTGTTTGATAAAAACTAGACAATGTTTTATATTTAGCTAGCTAATGAACTAAATATAATTTAATTAAAAAAGAAAAAAGTGGTATATAATGAAAAATAGTTCTGAGCTTAGAATTCTTGTGCACAATCAGCTGTATGTACAGCCATGAAATGTATTTCCCTGATTCTCCACAAAATTGAGTTATGAAAAAAAAATGGAAGGGTAGTTCAGGTCTACTGCCCTTATAGCTAACTAGAAATGGTGAGAAAATGAAGGGGGGGGGGCAAAACAGTATATATATATATATATATATATATATATATATATATAAATTTTAATGGAAAAATTGACTTGTGTCCTTTAGACACATTGATAAGATGTTTTGCCATTTAGTTTTTTTATGAATCTGATTACAATATGCATAGCTACGGCAACGTTGTTTGTACGTTGCTTGTTATCCAGAATTTCCCTATGATAAAAAATCACATAAATTGATCAAATAGTTTTAAGTAAAGAAATCAAATTTTATGAGTAACAGAAGAGCAGTTTTCTTGTTTGCCATTTTGAAAACAAGGTATAAAACAAACAAAAAACTAAAAAGGGAGATAACTCAGTAATTCAAACTTGTAAGATTTATATAATGTCTACAAACACTCCTTAATCACTTATGATCTTTATTTTTTATAAAAAATAAAACTACTTGATTGATTACTTTGATTTTTTTTAATATAATATTTTTTTTGTCATAGATTTGTACATCATACAAATATTTCTTTATCTTTTTAATATAGGAAAGAGAATTCTGGACAAGAACCATGTTTTTTTCATTCCCAAACTGCCCATAGCTTTATAGAATTGTAGGATAGGGGGCAATGCAAGCAATATACTTCACCACTCCTCTCAATTTTCATACGCTCTCATACGTGCTTCAAATGATATTAATTTTTTTTTTTTTTCATTCTATCCAATCTTTCTTGCACTATTCACTGCTTTAGAGGACTATTTTTGTCAGTCCACTCAATCTCACGGTGTGGCTAAACCGGTCGTGTTTCCTTCTATGGATGCATTTGAAAGAGACTTGCCCAGATATGTTTTCAAGTAAATTTCTGAAAGATATCTAACACATGCCAACATGTAAAAAAAATGGACATTAAAACTGATGATTTGAATCTTTAAGCAACAGAGCCTGATTTAGTTATAAGTCATTATGAAAATTTGCTTCCTCGAGTCGTATGTCAAATGAAAAAAAAAATGATCATTTAGCAGAACTATCGAGTTATATTAGCTTAGACACTCAACTCTTATTCCTGAAATTTTAAAAGTTGTGACTGAAGAACCACAATTTAGACATTCTATATTTCTTATAACGTTTTGCTTTTAAAGTGGACAATCTTGTTTTGCAAGGTTTGTCTTTTGTTTGTGAAAAAAATTTAAATTATTCAGTTTTTCTTCTGTGATCGTATTTATCTGCCTCCCACGGCAAGATAATGTGACACAAGGGTTAGAAAGTGGGATTAAAGAGCCAACACCCCACAGGAGGATAACTCTACCCAGTAAAAAATTCCAGCGTAACCCAGTCAGCATTTTCCCCAGTAAGGGCACCCCGGATGATTAGCAATAAACAAACCTTTTCTCAAAGAGAGATGGTAAAACCTAGGAGCATATACCTCCTAGAACTTCACAGGACCAGCAACATACCATGTTGGGGGAGGGGCTTTTCAGGAGTTGGCTTTGGCACAGTCTATGGCAGCATCACAGCTACATGTTTTTTTTCTTCTGTGGTACATGATAAAAAGTTGCTAGCTAAGATACCTAACTCCACTTCTGACCTTGGATTGAGACTCTTGAAATTTAAAATGTTCATCTCTAAATAAATGAATGATGCTCTGACTCTTACTCAAATCCCACAGATGTGACAAGAAGTCAAGAATTATATACCATCAAGCACATACTCTTAGATTGCACTCATTTCACCTGTCTTTCATGGAGATTATATTAAGTATACTACTATAAAGTATGAGACATAGAGGAGCTTTTTAGATAAACAATCAAAACCATGTGCATAAAACAGGTGAGGCTTTGCACAAAGAAGTAATCATTTACTTGAGAACAAGGCAATCTTTAATCAAAGGAATTTATTTACAGTAAAAAGAATCTAACTAAAATGACTTCATGAAAATATACTTTTAAAAAATTTTTTAAATTATAATCTTTTTTAAACTCATATTTTTAAAAATGCTTTATATCTTCTATAAAAATGATTTATCACAAAGGTTGATGTGCTATTAAAAGAAATTAAGCATGTAAGTTTAAACTTGTTAACTTGCAAAGGATGGTCAAGAATATAAAAATGGATACTTAAGCTGAATTAGGACGATGCTATATTCAGAATTTGCTAGGTAATTTACATAATGTTAAGTCAAAGAATTGCAGCAGCCAATGTTATTTAAGAAAACATTTATTTGCAATCATTGGTTTATAAGAAATAAATATTTATCTTGATTTGAAAAAATAAAAAAAGATTTAGCTACCTATTATTAAAAAGATAAATATTTATACATGAAACTTACAATGAGTTTTTATTTTATTTTAATTTTCCTAAAGTTTTGTAAAAATTTCAATTATTCATTGTTTTTTCTTTGAGCAACAAAAATAATTTCATTTTTCAATTAATTTTTCTTGATATTAACAGCAATAATATATTTTCATTGACAAAATTGCCCAGCTTATGCACACAAAAAAATCTCAAAACTTTCGTTTGATATATTCCTGCATTTTGTGTGAAATGTCCGGAAAATTCCGGCAATAGCACAGTCCTTATTCTGCATAAGTACCTAAAAAAAATCATTGGTAATTAAATTTGATTACTATATAATGAAGTGTGATACCGGTAATACAAATGCCTGACTGATTTAGATTCCTGAAAATTTGAAAGCTTTGCATCTCTTCTAAGAAATATTCTAGTTGTGTGTATGTACATGTGTAAAAACATAATTATTTGCACGTTGAATATTGTAGATGGAATGGAGAGTAGCACAATAAGTGGGTAGCAATGACGTAAAAGATGAGTATGACAGTGGTATAAGTAAGAAGTAAAATTATTAAAAAGTACAATATTCTAATGCTGATTCAACTAATGATGGCTTGCTTTATAAAATGTCTTGGTGCTTGTGCAGTAATGATGGAATTTTGAGCAAATGCATTTCAGGGAAAAACACTTGCATACTTACTTATCCTGTCAAAATTATAGAATACAAAAATTACGAAAATGAACCGGTAGAAAAATAATTACAAGTAAAAATAAAATTTATCAAAATATTGAGTTTTATCATATGTTTTACTATGGAAGGGTTGTGCAACCAATTCTGCATGATAAACTGACTTCCCTTACTTTTCTTGAAATCTGCCATTAAAAAAAAAAAAAAAAAAAGCTATCTTTTTTTTTTTTTTTTTTTAATTTTTTTTTTGTGAAAAATAGATTTAACACATCTTCTACGGGATCATTTTTCATAATTTTTTGAATTTATACTAATTTCAACATGACATGTAAGTACATAATAGTGTTTCTTACCTGAAATACGTTGGTTCAAAATTCCTTTATATTACACAAGTATCCATATCTTATATACAGGGTCTGTCATAAGTAAGTATAGTGTCGCCCTGAAGAAAACAATAATACAGTATTTCAAAACTTTTATTGAAAAAGTCAATTCAGGTAACTTGGTTGTGTAGTAGAACTAAGGTCTATTCAATGTAGCTGCCTTCAGCCTCAATCGTCACCTCTATACGGGTTTGGAACTGGGAGCATGCCTTTTCGACAAGCGCTGACGGGAGCTTGGTGAATACTTTGCGAATGGCGGCGATCAAGCTGGCTTTGGTACTATGTTGGTGATGTTCTCGACGTATGACCAAATGAAGTAGCAGGTTCAGGTCGGGTGAGGAGTGGAAACAGTGAGAGAAGAGTAGCACTCTTGAAGATGAGACTAGGTCTCTTTAGATATGAGCCAACACCTAGTCCTGCTGCTACACCCAAGGTCTACCTGTAGCCACCTGACTGCACCAGAGGATCACCACATTCCAGCACATGTTGGTGCCAACTTTGAAGATGTGAGGTGGCATGATGTGACCCTCACTTCAAACCATACCAAAGACCATAACTATGGCCGTAAACTTTCATGACTTTGGGCACATCCATTATTTGTGGTAATCCAGTGATGTATTTTGAGGGTGCTGACAATGGTCCTGTTGTCATAACTTGGATCGGTAAAGATCATGAGTTATATAGCAGTGCATCTCCGATCTTGCTCATTGAACATTGTCATTTTCAGACATGATTGGGATTTGTACACAAATGGCCAACTAGTAGATGGTCTGCAACAAAAAAAGAAAACCGATTTTCATCGAACAGAAATGGAATTGTCTTTTCTATGGTGACAATTTTATTTTTCCACCCTGTATATATTTTCTTTTGTTTGAAATAAAATTATATAGTTACTTATGGCAGACCCGGTATGAAATAGATTCCCCTATTTCTATTGACTAGCATAGTTTTTTTGTTTTTTTTAAAACAAAAAGTAAAATAAAACAATATCTTGTCAGAGTTATATACTAAATATTGGCCCACGTTTCTAATAAACATTTTATTTTCACTCAATTTCATCAGTTAAATTTAATCTTGATCTATATTTTATTAATCATAAATACAGGAATCTGAAGGAGCACTTGGCCTGACAGTCACATCAACTCTGCCTGCTCCCCATAATACCAGCAAGAAATTTAACAAGATAATGTTTTTTTACATACATCATTTTGTTGACTATTAGTCTCCCTTTCTTCTTACCTGTGTTCGATTCTTATAAAGATGGAGGTCAAAAAATGTTTATAGATTTAACAGCATGAAAATTTTCTTACCTTCCATTGTGAATCATTTAAGGAGTACATTGCACTTACAGACCAAAGTTATCAATTTGAACCTCACCTGAGGCATGATTATTTTTACTCTATTTTCGAAGGTGTCTTTTTAAAATTTTGTCTCGGTCAAATGCTATGATAGATTTTTATAATTATTGCTTAAGATATTTTCCTGGTATGTCACTTACTTTTAAGAACATTTTTCTTTTTTTTAAATCTTCCATTCTCTAATGAAGACCAATGTGTATTTGTATGTGTGTAAGTATTAAGGGAATTGAGAAAACAAAATAAGTCAAACTACCCCTCACCTTCAACCTATTTCCACAATGAGAATTTTTTTTTTTTCTTTTTCTATTCTAATTTATACGACTTTTTTTTTTTCTTTTTCTATTCTAATTTATACGACTTTTTTTTTTTTTTAAACTTCACTGATTCAGGCATTACTGTATATGAATATTAGTGTTAGCACAGGCAAAGGATATTTTTTTTAATATGTAAGGCAATTTTCACTGATTTTGACTCCTGAAGCAATGAATTTGTTTAGACTTGGACCCCCTCCCCCTCCTATAGTACGACCCTGGTTTAAATGAAGCCAATATTTCCTCTTTTTTTTTTTTTTTTTTTTTTTTTTTTTTTTTTGCGTCAGCTTTGCACTTTGTCAAACGTTTCACTTTTTCTTTTGTTTTCCCTCGTGTTAAATTATGATTCATTCAAGTTAAGCATAATTGTTTTGAATAGTATTCCATGTTAATAGTTTAAAACAAATGAAAATAGGCAACTAAAGCAAAGCTGTTACGTCCAGCTGCTTGAACGATAGGTGATAGGTGAGGAGAGTTTTATTGCAGCCATCATGGATAAAAATAAACAGAAACATTGACTTTTACATCTTCATAGCTGGAGATGTCTGTCAGCAGGTCCCACTGGACCATAGACTATTTGGCCTTTATATTGCTTTTTTATTTTTATTTATTTATTTATTTTTTTTTTGTAAACAAATATGAAATTTTGGTTTGGTAGTTGTTTTGTCTTAAAGTTTTGTTTTTAGCAGCATTCAAAATAACAAAAAACAATTACAGACGATTAGGTTTTAAAATCAAATATTCAAAGAATATTATAGTTTGTCTACAAATTAGGGCATAACGATCAGTTTCCTAGTTGTAAACAAATATGACTGAATTTTGAATTTGAAAACATGCTAACTGCTTTCCTGGGCTATATTAATACATAGGATTCAAAAGACCTGTTTAATTCTAGATAACATTCAATGATACAAATGCCCACTTATATCCCAAAGAATGAATTTTTTCCCCTAAATTTGTAATATTACTTTTCCGGGGCTATGCTGATTTAAAAAAAAAAAAAAAATGTAGAGGATTTAATGTGTATTTTTGAAATTTTTATTGGACATAGACAACTGCCGTTTGCTATTTTTTTAGCGGAAAGAAATTTTTATTTTAGTAATGTGAAAAAAAAAAAAAAAAATGGTTATTAAAATATTTAAAAAAAAAAAAAATGTATATTTCAAAATTACTAAACTCCAAATCAATTTCTTCATTTTAATGAATTACATTTTCATACTGAAGACAAATTATCTGTTACTAAAAATCTGAACGTTTTTGCTTGTCACCGTGCATATTTGTTTCTACACGAATGTTTTGGTTAATGAGAAGGATAACGAATAACAAAAATAGGGAGAGGAAAAAGAGCTAGTTGTTTATAAACTGACAAAGCTATTAATATTTAATATAAGATTGCTTTCTTAAAATAAAGCTGTTGGGCAAAAGTCGTTAGCTTGTAACAGCTAACATTTTGTTACCATGTCTTTATTGTATTAAAAATAGTCTTTTGATATCCTTTGGTGACTCTGTACATCAGGTTATCTTGCTCAACTCTATCTTTAACCTTGGAAGTTGAGGAAATTGATTAATCTATTAATGTTTTATATATATCCACAAACACTGTTTCTTTGTCTTACAGCTCTTCAATGTAGATAGACTAGTAGCCATCTAAAACCAGGAATTGAACTTACAATCGTCTAGTTGATAATTAGCAATTCTACCTTTTAAGCCATGGAATCAAAACTCAAAAATCATATTTCTAATGTTTATATAAGCAAATGAAGCACTTTAAAAGAGCTTTGTATTTTGCGAAGTAAGTAGCAGTTGATATAATCTACATGGGAAGGGGCATACATGAGGCATTGGGTCACCTACTTAGCTCTGGTTAGATTATTTGATCCAGGAAAAAGTCAGCGTGTAAATCTTGTGGGAGATGATCGATTTTCTTTACAGTCCTTGATGTTGCTAGTCTTTCTCTATTCTATAAGAATTTCCATGGTAAGTGCTCGACAGAGTTCCAATCTTTGCACCTTCTCCCTTAAAACCTTCACAGCAAGAACTTCTCATTCTAACAACACTGCAAAGAACTCTTTCTCTGCATACCTAAAATCAAACGACTCTCATGAACAGTTCCCCCCCCCCCAAGAACTTCCTACCTATGGAACACATTACCATGGACTTGTTTCCCTACCAACTGCAACATTATCATTTTCAGGTTCAATGTCAACAAATATCTGTTGACTCGTCTTGTGAATTAAACCTTATTCTAAATTCTTTTATAATATTGTTTCATCAATCTCTTGAAAAAGTAATTCCAGAGAATATTGTTGAGTACATATTCAAAAAAAAAAAAAAAAAAAAAAAAAAAACTGAATTCATCATCATTCAAAAATATTTAGCTATGAATGCTGGAATAAAACTTCTCAACTGATTTATTTATAATTCTTTTTAATATGCAATACAAAAGTATACTGAAGATTACAAATGATAATGCATTTAAAAAAATATTCTAAAAAAAGTTGGATTTTATTTACCACCAGTAAGGTTAGCTAGTATTGCCCAAGTGCATGAATAACAAAATAGAAGGCCCAAGAAGTGTGTGCAGCATCATTCTCTCTCTCGATTTTTTCCATCTGTCCTAATTATACAGGGTTTGCACAGACTTAAACCCCAGGAAACTACGAAAAATGTCTTGAAAGGCCTTGAAAATTGCATTCTTTATGTCCAGTAAAAATGTGTTGAAATATTAAAAATATCAAAATTAATACTTTGAAATTATTTTTAAAGTATTAATAAAAATATCATTAAAATATTTTTTAAATATTGAAACTGAAATCTAAATATATTGTTCTGAAATTGCATATTAGTATTGTGGATACAAGAATAATCACATAACTCTTGTATCCACAATACTAATAATGCTAAAAACGATGAAAATAGGAATTTGGAAAATTTGCGATTTTTATAATGTTGAAATTCTCAGTTCAATCCTGCTGCTATTTACAATAAGTAGCTTCTTAGTTCAGTTATTTCTCTTATACATTTCCCATCCCCCTGATTCTTTTGAATGTATTCATTTATCAACAAAGATAAAAGAATGGAGTTCAATTACATTGTAATGTTTGAGGAAAGGTATGAACCCATTCTTCCTCTACTAAAGGTGTGGTCAATGAATCTTGTATTATTTTTACACGGATTGGCTTAGGAGTTTTAGTAATTTCTGAATTGTTATGCTATATAAACCAATCAAAGAATTGTTTCTAATATGCATTACATTTCCATAAAACAAATTGCACCTTAAATTATGGGCTCTGTATTTGGTTAAGGACAAAAATATATATTCCTCTGTCCCCCACTTTTCTCTCCATTTCAGAGTAGGCTTGACTCCTAATTTTTTTTTTTTTTTTTTTTTTTTTTGTATAATGGTTGATGGCAAACTAGTACCACTTGATAGGAAGGCCTCGAATATCAGGCCAACTAATGTTGGATTACCCACCACCACCAATACACTATAAATGATAAGGGGGCTTTCTGCTTTCTTCCCATCCCTACTCTTATTCCAAAGTATCTTCATTTTAGCCTTATCTTCAATGTCTTCCGTTCTAAGCATTAGATTTTTTTTCTTTTCTATCTGCCATTGAGCTTCTTAGTCATTACTAGGCCTCCATTTCATTATGTTGATTCAAAAATTTCTTTTTACTAATGTATAAATTGGTAATGAACTCACATCTTATATATTGCATGATTTACTATTGAAACAATAGAAAGAAACTGATACAACATTTAAGGATATACAACAATTATTCTTATAAGGACATATTTCAAATATACAAAATGCAAGAACGTTCCTGTTGATACTTAATTTTCTTTAGGTGTATCTTGTCCAACTTAGATATCTGCACAGAATTTCAAATGAACCTTTTTTAATTCACAGGGTAGCATAAAGCCATGACTGAGTAGAAGTCCTAAGCAATTTGCAAGGACCTGTGGCATAGTGGGTAAAGTATTTAGTAAAATTTAGTTATGAATTATACTTTTGTGGCGGTTGAAAATTCAATCCTCCGTGTATACGACACTCAAAATACAATTGTGAATTACTCAGCATTTTTACTCGGTTATAGCTGACTGAACAAGAACATGCTACCTCCAGAAATTAAATAGAGGGTTCTGTTTGAAATTTTAGAGTTTGACAAGATAGACCTTAAAAAGGTCAGAGGTGACATCAACCAAAACATTGTGAAAATAACACTCAAGATGAGAACAGTAGTCCAAAGAATCAAAATAGTATGAATAACCAATCCTTATCTATATATATAAAAAAAAAATTCATAAACAAAATACAAGAACTTAAATTTTTTTAATATACTGAATCAGTTCACATGAGTAAACTAATTTGCATATTAATTTGAAATAGTCCTCCAGTTTTAGGTTTCAGCTTTTTTTTTTTTTTTTCTTTTACATGGTGGTCACCACTTATCAAGGCCCGGAAGCCACTCAGGGATAAGGGTTATTGCAAGTACAGTACGTTAGTGTGGAGATTTAATGAAGTGTTTACTTAAGGGGGCGGTTCATTAGGAATTTGTTTACGTTGGACTTGAACACATCCAAGTTATAGTCAGGTGGGGAGCAGGCAGACGGAACAGAGTTCCACATGCGTGCAGTTCTAAGAAAGAAGCTTTGTTCATGGAATCTACGTTTTGATTTAGGCACAAATAAAGAGTGGGGAAAATTTTTGACAGTGGATTCCGCTAGACGGGTGTTTTTCATGAAAGATTGGCGAGGGTGGACCAGAGATTGGAGTTCAGACGAGCACCTGTCATGGAAATAACGATAAAACAAAGATAGGCTCGCAAAGTCTCTTCTGTGGGAGAGAGGTTGCAGGGAAGAGAAAAGGGCATCCCCCACTAAGCCACAAAGTCTATTTTGTACTCTGTCAAGGCAGGATAGGCTGTTATAGCAGCTCCTGCTCAGATATGGCAGCAGTATTCCATCCTTGGGCGTACTTGGCTTTTATATAGAGAATTGCATCATTAGTAAGATATCTTCTGGAGCCGTAGAAGGATCCCACCATCTTTCCAGTGACCTTGGCAGCAGACTTGATGTACGTGTTCCATTTCAGATCAGGAGTAAAGGACAAACCCAGAAGCTTGTCAAAACATGGGGCTTCTCCTAGACGAGAGCCAACCATTTCAATTGATGCCAGATGGGGATCAGAGCGTTGATGATGTAAAGATAGGAGTTTGGTTTTAGATGCATTAAAGGTAACCAGCCACCTCTTCCCCCACTGAACCACGCGCTTGAGATCAGAGGAGAGAGAATCAGAGAGAACTTTGTCATTTACAGCCTTTGATGTGTTGCTGTAGATGGTCGTGTCATTAGCATAGATGTCAACGAATGATTTAAGTATGTGTCTAGGGAGATCATTGATGTAGATCAGGAAGAGAGTTGGGCCCAGGATTGACCCTTGAGGGACTCCAGCATTAATACTGCATGGTTTCTTTGTATTAGAATAGTTTTCAGTTGGATCCGGTTGATTTAACCAATATTCCAAATATTTTACTTTGGTAAAAAAAACAAAACAAAAAAGAAACAAAAAAAAAACTATTTAACTTTATTTTATACACGTAGGACTAGTTAATGTTTGCATAGTATTCTATTAGAATAATGCTTGCAAGCATTTCCAAGGAATACTCCTCTGACCCACTTACTGCATTTGTACCCCCTCAGCTTAAATACCTCCAACCTGTATAACTAGCAGCAAAATCCCACCCCTTCACTGTAGAAATCCCTAAATCTGAAAAGTGTTCGACTATAATCACCTTTTCCAGGAGACATTTATTTTTATTTATTTTTAGTCGCATGCAAGCGACTCTATAAGTCACTCCGTCGGTCAGTCGGCAACACTTTTGTGCTTGGCCTTTTTGGTTAAGATCAAAGGTCCGTTGTTAATAAATGCTGTTCTTAGCTTTTTAAGCTTTTCTTGGACTTTTGGCCAAGATCAAAGTGTAGTATCTATTCCGGCAGATACTGCAAGCAAAGACAATATGTGGAGGCAATCCCACATATAAGACCTTGGTCAATGTACGGGAAACCCTTCATACCAATTGTCACTATCCAGTTCCCCTACTCCCCGGGGAGTTGGTCCCCATTTCCCCTTCACTCCTCACATTAAAAATCGGCCTTGTGCCTAATTTGCTTGGTGAGAGAACAAATAAATACAGCTTTTCTTGGCCTTTTGGCCAAGATCAAAGTGTAGTATCTGTATTACATGCTGTACTTATTGTGATATAAAGTGGGGGATCACTTTTCTGTATTAATTTAATGTAAAATGATGACCCACTTTACAACCAGTCAGTCTCAAAGCCATTCAAGTCATTCTCCAGATCATTCAAGTTGTTTTTGAAGGATTCCAGTTATTTTTTAAGCATTCAAGTCCTTCTTAAGGTCATTCAATTCATCCTTAAGTTCATTAAATTCATTCTAAGTCATTTACTTTATATTTATTTAAGTCATTTCAGCCCATTTTTTGGTCATTTTAGTTTATCTTTAAGAATTTCATGTCAATCCTACATTCACGCATTCATTCATTACACGAGAGCATGCAACTAATGGCTATCGGTCTTGTTTTTTTTTTTTTTTTTTTACAATTCTTCAATATAGGTAGATGTAGCAAATATATTAACAGATTTGAAACTCAAAAGCTGATCACATTCAAATGTAATCAGCAGTCAGGTACGCTATATAATCAAAGTTCCATTGTTGATAATTGATTTTTAAACAAACAAAATGTATATATTTGAAATTCAGTGCTTGTGAATTTTTTTTTTACCTTGGTTTATTAAAAAAAAAAAAAAAAAAAAAAAAATTATACTTGGTTATTATTTCAAAATTTTTTTTTACCCTATTATAATTTGAGGAAAAACCTGCTTTGTTGTTGAAGCATATATGAACCAGGACAAAGTCTGGTATGCATGTTGTAAATTCTTTAAGGTCATGGATGAGAGTTGTCCATTAATTTGTGGAATTACAGTTTTCTTGATGGATCTATGTGGATATTGTTCTCAAATTTTATTTTTTGTTATTAAAAATAAAAAAATGCTATTTCTTCAACTTCCTTTCAATGGTGATTATGAATTTTTACTATTGAATTGTATGAATACATAAATTATTCATAATTTTGTTATTTACTGATATTTTATTAGATATGCCCCGGCAAAGCTGGGTACCTTTGCTTAGTATATTAAAAATAGTATAAGCAATTTACAAATTCTAAAATCTTTTGTCTGTTATAACTTTTGGAATACTCAAATGATGCTGGAGTATTATTTTATGTTTTATTTATCTCCTTTTTAGGAGATTAGACATAAGGTCAAGTGATGAGTGTTTCTGTGGAACAAACTTGATTTGAACTTGGCACAACCAGGTTTTCAGTCAGTGTTATTAACCACTTAGTCAGCACTTCTCTTTTTGCTTCTTATGTTATTACACATTTTTGTAATGTGCCAGTATCTTCATTCATAAAGTTTCAATAAAATATCCGACAAAACTGTGCTACAAAGATGCTGAATTAGTCTTTTGTTAATTTCAAATATATAAAAAGGATAAGCAAACCATATGATAAATTAATAAAATATTAATGTGGGGAAAATAATTTAAAAAAGGAAAAAAAATTGCTGCAGTCTAGAAGGACCTCTTCACTGATTGAGGATAAGGCAAATGATATATAATATCAGAACAGGTATTATAGCTTGATCCTAGCCAAAAGGAAAAGTACAATCCATCTTAGTAAAGTATTTGAAATTTTAGCAGATTTCAATTGCTAAAGGAAAAAGAGTTTTCATGTTAGACTTTATAGATATATCGTCTGATAGGCTCCAGACATCACTGGCTTCCTGTTGATTCTTGAACCAGTTGATCTTGACAGAAACGGTGGCAAATGGTCCAATGGCTTGATGGTTTTTCACTTTGCAAACAACAAGTCATTAATATTGGACTAATATCAACACTTTTGCGTTCTCGTCATAATATTACATTTTCCAAATGGATCCATTTGAGGAATACTTTTTTTTTTATTGTTTTCAGTTGAAAAAAATGAAGAAAAGACGGAAAATTATGATGTAAGAGAGAACGGAGAAAATATGATTGGCCATTTATTTCTGGTTCAAGTCTCAAGGTTTCTTACTAACCTGATCCCATATTATAATTTAAGGAGAGTAGAAAGTAAATCTTGTTTACTTTTGGCAGCTGCGTAACTCTTACTTTACTTATTTTGTTCTTTAATCCTTACATTCCATGAACGATGTTTCTGACAAAGAGAGAAGAATTGCTATTTTATTAGCCAGTATCTATGCCATCTAACAGTTCTTATTAGCAAGTTTTTTATCTTAAAGTAGTTTTTTATTTAAAAATTTTTTTTTATAGATATCTCTTTACATCAAGTGATTTCATACCTTGTCTGAAGAGATTTCCATTTTACAAAAAAAAAAAAAAAAATCAATGAAAAACTATGTTTAAGTATGAGCAATAATCAAGATATGCTGATCTTCTCAGCAGATTTTTATTACAATTGATTGCTGTGACAAGTTGAATGATAGGCTCTGCCATGTAGAATTTTCTTGGCAACCTTGATCTATCAAGTAGACATGTCACACTTGGGAGGAAAATGACTCTCCATCAGTACTACTTGAGAAATCACTGTGAGCCTGCTCTCTATTTGCCAAGCCAACAAGATATTTGATCATGAAATTTCCTGATTTCCATATTATAGGCTTTTTAAAATTGGTGATTGAGATTTTTATGAACTGAAATTAATAAAGTTGTAACACCAGTTAAATTTAAATTCTCAAATTTTTTAGAATAATTTTTTTCATTCTTAATGAACCACTTTTTATCAAAGTCAAAAACCACTTGAGGATACATGTTAATAAATGAGTGAATTGTCAATTAAATGATGAATATTTTGAGAGTATTAGAAATGATCAATAGAATGAGTAAAGTTTAACTACTTCTGATGATGGTTTATGACAAGTATTGACATTGAACATATATATTGTAGTCTACAATGAAGCAATTTTGTAGTAAAGTTCTTGAAAAAAAAAAACTGTTCATGGAAATTGTGCCTGATGCTAGGCACATGGATAAAGAAGGGAAATTCTAGTAGCATGATATATTCCTGCTATAAATGTCTTACAAGAGGGAACCGGAGATTACAGCATTTCCCATCGAAATAGCAATAGAAAAAGATGCAAAGTCGATTTTGTATATTGTCAAAGCAAGAGTGTTCATCCCCAAATGTGGTTTCATTACTCCATGTATCTAACTCTTATATAGGTAGAGGAAGATTGCATCAGGAAGCAGATGATTTCTGCAATAATAGAATGATTCAACCATTTTCCAGCAACCTTAGCAACTAATTGAATATATACCCTTTTTTTTTTCTTTTTTTTTCACTTCAAACAAGTCATACTTCCACTTGGATGTATGGGGTTACTATTTTTGGATCATGTCTAACAGGGAACTGGAAAGTTGAGCAGCAAGATGTAAACCTCTGTATGATAAAGAGAGAGAATTCCAAAGTCTAGCATTCCAGGGAATGAAACTATTGGAATAGAAGGCTTTCCAGCATTAAGGGTCCTCAGCAGGTGGGATTTCACTGCTTGTCAGGTTAGTCAAGAGAATGTAGGGAAGGGGGCACCATTTCCATTAAAGTACTTGTAAAACAGGCACAGGGATGCTACATTTTAGATCTGAAGTGAAGGTCAGTCCTAGGAGCTTATCAAAACAAGGGGCTTCTTCAAGACGAGGGTGATTGATTTTGACAGAGACCATCCAAGCATTCTGGAATTGAAGGTGATAGGAAATAAGCTTGCTACTGGAGGTGTTAAAAGTAACAAATCTTTTTTTTTTTCTTTGTCCCTCGCACAACATATTCAAGTTGTCAAATTCTTTAGAACTTAGAAATTGATATTGTATTCATTATGTGAAAGTCGAGGTTGGAGAATTTAAAGAGAAAATAATAAATTTATAATTATCATTTTCAAGATAGCTTCATCCAATCTAGTTTAGGATGCTTTCATGAACATGTGATATCTGCCATCTTGGATATTATCAAGAAGATCTAACGCTACTAAAAACATTTCAGTAATCTCTCATCTCAGATAAAGAATTTAAAATCTTGTGCATTAGTGGCCCGGCAAAGCCACAGGGGAAACAACCAAGCAAAAACAAAAACAAAACCCTAAGAAAAATTCATCAACACAGCAAAACTGAAACTAGCCTATCAGGACACTATATATATACAAATGTAGGCAAATTTGGGCAGGTTTTATTGATAAGAAAATATAGGTTCTTTTTTACCAATTGTCATAATATTTTAACCATAGAATAAGTATTATAATAAAAAACCCTGCAAATTTTCATGTAGTTTCATTCCATAGAACCAAAGATATGAGCATTTCAATATTTCATTTGGTTACAAGTGTATGTGTGTGTGTGTGTGTGTATATATATATATATATATATATATATATATATATATATATATATGTATATGAGAAATACCTTTTTTTGGCAATTTTATAAGTTCGAAATTTCGGCAACTAATGAAGGAAATTTAACAAATGAAGGTGTGTTTGAAAGCTAATAACCTAAATTGTGTAGTGGGCTATGTGATATTTGGAAGCTCTGGGTTATAGATGATCCCATGTTTGGCACTTTTTTACAGCCATAAAATGTTTTGGTAAAGATTTATCTTTCCGCCTTCAAAAAATCCTTTTAAATTACCACTATTACAGGTTTTCAAGGGTGCTGACAATGAAAATGTTTACAATTTCAGAAAACGAGTAGTTGCCAAGATATGAAGAACTTATAGTTTCAAAAAGTGTGTGTGTGTGGGGGGGGGCACTTTTCTATATTAATATAGTGTAAAATGAACACCCACTTTATGGCCACCTTTAATAGTGGTGATTTTAAAGGATTTTTTGAGGATGGAAAGATACTGCACCTTTACCTATGTTTCAATCATAGTCATTTGTTTTAGTTTTGCATATGAATTACAAAATATATTTCCCCAAAAATTCTGGCTTAGATGGAGGGGAGACAAAACTTGCTATGTTTTAACCATAGCCTTGAAGGGAAGACTAAAATTTGATGCTATGGTTTCAAATAATCTGAAATAACAGCAAGGAGAGACTTGATTCCAAATAATTCTCATATGTTATAACTCGTCTCTTTTGCTTTCATACATAAAGTAAATTTCACAATGTATAAGGATTGTTTGATACTGGAGATATTCATAATTGTACCCTATTTCAAAAAAAAGGGGGAGATACATGAGAAGTATTTGGAATCAAGTCTCCCCTTCCTGTTATTTCAGATCATTTGAAACCATGGCATCAAGTTTTAGTCTCTCTTCATCAAGGCCGTGGTTGATGCAGTTTTGTAAGTTTTTCACTGTTAGGCTTAATGATGATCATTTAAACTTGCAGTTTTTGAATTGTTGCAAAATGCTGATAATATCTTCAAAACTGGACTTGAAACTTACTCAAATAAGTAGGTAAGATGTTGGAAAGGCAATGGGCGGTAGGTAACTGTCCTCGCTTCCTTCATTAAACTTGTGAGCTCCATAAATTCCATTTTTTTTTTTTACATCTCTGGTGAAATGTTATGGCTCAAAGTTGGGAGTTACTGTCCCCCCTCCTCTCTCCTAAATAAGAATGAGTAATCTTTTAAAGGGAGAAAGATACATTTGACACTCAGTATCCAAGCGTTACTTTATAAAGTGGTTAATTTTTTTCTAAAATTTTATGGTTATTTTTCTAGAAATTTATTTTTAAAAAATATTTTTCTATATTTTAATCAGCACATTCAGCCTTTCTTTACTTTTTCACACACAGAAATAACTGTAATTATTTTATTAGAAGCATTTCCACGATTATCAGTAATGGTGGAAAAAGATACAGATCAAATTTAAGCATTTAACATTTTCTTTCCATCTTTTGATAAGCAGAATTTGCTGCTTAAAAAGCAAAAAAGAAAAAAGAAAAGCGCATAATTTGCTTGACATGGCATACCCAAAACAGTTAATATTTTCTTTTGAAAAAAAATATTACTTGACTCGACCTGCATGAGTCACCTTTACAAAGATCGGTTTATAACTATGACTGTGGGTGTGGAAGGGGGGGGTAACACCTCTTCCAGTTTTTTGCTCATTTTTTATTTTATATATTTTTTGATTTTGTTAATTGTTAAAAGAAATGTTTTCATTTGAAATCAAAGACAGCAAAATTTTAGGTTAGATAATTTTTTCCTTTCTTTCATTCTCTTTTTCTTTTTCCCCCTATTTTAACCTTTGAACTTTACTGTCCATTGTGTTGGTGGTAGAGGGTCTGTAGTTTTGAACATTCGACTACTTTAGGAAATTTAGAAGGTCTGACTTATGTTTCTGAATTTTAAAGATAAGGATTGATTATTCAGACTACTGTTCTCATCTTGAGTTTTAATTTCACAACGTTTCGGTCGATGTAACTTTCAATATTCTTCAGGTGTATCTTGTGAAACTTGCGGACTCATGATGTAAAAGATAAAGTGCTTGGTAAAATTCAGTTGTAGGTTACACTATTCTGGAGGTTGAAGGTTCAATCCTCAATGCATGCGACATTCTGTGCAATTGCAAATTACTGAACACTCATAACTGATGTAATGACACCGTGTTACTTCTGTTGATTAAATAAAGAGTTCTGTGTGAAATTTGGTGCAAATTCATAAGTTTGACAGGTTACACCGGAAGAAGGTAACATTGACCGAAATATTGTGAAAGTAACACTCAAGATAAATTCGAAAAATCTAAATGTCTGATTTCTTATACTATTTCTAGTAATAATATATTTGTATTTACAAAGTTGAGCCATTTATAGCATAACAGTGAGATTAAAACACCAAGTTCATATTTCTAATAACTTTCTAATATATTGATTTTTTTTTTTTGATTTTTTATTTTATTTTTTTTTTTATATGATCAATGTCGTAAAAATGTTTTTTAAATTGCATACTGCTTTCCAGAAGGAAATCTTCATTAATTCACTATTCATTTTTATTTTTTAATTCAGTCATCTAACGGGTGCTTTTATTCACATTATTTTTTAAAACTTTTTTTAAGACCTACTTGTTAAGACTCAAAAGATATCTGTGGAAAGTAAAGATCTGAAAGTGAATGCTACTAACGTCAAAGTGATGGTCAGTGGTTGTAGTGTTGAAAAGCTCCCAAAAAGAACAGTTCCTCTGCTCAATTTGTGCAAAGGAAGTCTGGTGTTGTAAGCATTTACACAAGAAATTCCTAGTAGGTTGAGGGAAGATGATCAGTTACTCTGCAGGAAGTGTAAGATAATGGAGATGAATGAGAACTCTGATTTGTGAAGCATGTGCTCATGCTATTACAAGAGTTTTAAGTGGATAGAGTATGTTCAGGGAACCATTGCCATTACTAACCAGCAGAGTGTTATCATTATCAATGAAGGAAGGGGCTATCAGGCGTAGTGTGATGATGCATGGAATTGAAACGTGGCTGGTGAAGAGTAAACTTCTGTGGTATGACCACGTTGAAAGAATGGATGAGAATTCTTGGGTTAGATGTAGAGCAGTTAAGGTAACAGATAAAGCAAAGAAAAACTCTCTTGGGAGAAAGAGTGATAAATAAACTTTAACCAAAGATGGGTTAGTTTTGAAGACAATTTCTTAAAGCTGCCCAACACATGCCAGCATGTAAAATGTTAAACTGAATGTGATGACTGTAGATATAGATTTTTCATTTTGGATGATCTGAAAGTTGTAATTCATTTCTAGATTGTACCCCCTACGCACACACATTAATTTATTTACGAAATTAAATTTTATCATAATGCATTTCAGTTCATTTGTAAGCAATGCAATTATTTTATTTTTTTTATTATTGTAACTTGAAAAAAAAAAGAAAAACAAAACGCTGTCAAGCAAACAAGTCTTTGCATAATCTTCCTACACACATGCACTGCCATTAACTTCATTACAAAATTTTATGTATTTTTATTCATTATTAATGAATTTTTTTTCAGACAATTTAATTCTGAGTGTATCCTCGATTTTCCTGTACAATGCCAAGACATTAGTTTCATTATATAAAGGAGATTTGTGTATGTGGGTTTTTATGTTCAGCTAAAAATAAAAAACTAAAAACAAACAACCACAAACGGATGAATATTTAAAATTTAGAAAAAAAAATTATAAACTCTCTAGGGTTCAACTGAACTAGGTTTCGTGTGTGTGTGTGTGTGTGTGGGGGGGGGTTATTTACTTATTTGGAAAAAAAAAAATGATGACTTGTTCATTGGGGAATCTATTATATGAAGGGGAGTTGGCCATGTATATGTCCAGCTAAAGAGAAATGACCTGAGTGGAGAAGACCAAGGGAGTTATTTGGTTGAAGGTGATGAAAAAAGAAAGACAGAAAAGTAAAGAGATGGAGGTTTTAATAAAAGCCCCCCCCCCTCCGGCATTGTCAAGTAGCCTTGCTAGTTTTTATTTATAGTGCCTTGATATTAAAGAGTATAAGCATTTTTTTTTTTTAATCTATTTGTTTCAACATTGTAAATCCTATAGTTGTATGAATATTTTTTTTTAGTGGCACCATTACCAAACTGACCGTATTATACTGTGTTCCTTCAATTAATGGAATGACATTTTGCCTCTAAACCTTCATCCGATCAATTTTTCAGCCATATGTCATCAGTTATTGTATTTGGTTTAACATGTTTTACTTGCAGGCATAAATTTGAATGAAAAAAATTGATTTCTGAACTAAACTATCTCTAAATCTTTATTTACTCCTCTTTAAGTTTATTTTGTATTATCCAAAAGTAGTTAAAATTTAATACAAACGTGTTATTTTGAATAATAGAAAATGTGATATACACATGCACATAAAACTTGAATTGCATATTTAAGTAAGATTTAAATCACATCGTTGATTTTCAGGGTCTAAGATTTAACTCGCATTATTAGTATTATTTTTAATTTTTTTCATTTTGTTAATACCTCAATTTGCTGTTTTGATTTTTAAAGTAAGATTTACCTAGTAGAGTACAGTAGAAAATCATTGTCCTTTATATAAAGAAGTTATAACATTTCCTTTATCATGTTTTTTTTAATGATACTGGTAACTGAAAGTACTCTATTCTATTTACGAAAGATTACTGCTTAAATGATCATTTCTCTCACATATTTTAAAACTTTAACTTCTAGTTGTATTAACCCTTCTCAAATGCATTCTAATTTAATTGCTAAGAAATGTTTGCATTCATCAACTTGTTTTATTCTTACATTTGTTTTTGTTTTTTTTTTGTTTTTGTAACATTGTATCTCCTTTTCTTTTTCTTTCAGTAAAATTATTTGAGGTTATTGAAACAGAAAAAACGTTATACTTGGTGATGGAATATGCCAGTGGAGGTAAGTAGTTGCCACTTTTCAGGTGGAAATATAAACTACATCTGTCCCAGGTGCATAACACTAAATTATCTTGGATACACTTAGACTTGGTGTTCTCTTCACATCGATCCTTTTCTAGTTAATTTTATTTTCCACAACCTACCCTACTTCTCAACTCTATTAACTGATCAAACTATCTACACCAATCCAATCAACTGTAATCCTAGGCATGACTTTCAAATTGCAGGGTTATGTCTATGGATCAAATAAAATCTAAGTTCTTGTACAGAATTCCCTCTACATTAAATCACAAAAACAAAGAAAGATTTGTACGATGTACCTTACCTGTGGCGAAGCAAAAATATCACATTCTAAAAATCACATAAACTGATCAAGTAGTTTTATTTTTCAATAAGAAAATTTATTTTATGAATAATAGAAGAGCAGTTGTCTTGTCCACTGTTTTGAAAACAATCTAAAAAAAAAAAAAAATTACTGGAGATAATCTAATAATTCAAACTTTGGAAATTGTTACACCTACAAATTCCCATTAATCCCTTTTAAGATGTTTTTCTTTAAAAATAAAACTGCTTGATAAATTTGTGGATTTTGAAATTTGATATTTTCATTTTGTCATACAAATTTTACTTTAGTTTTTTTTACTATAGAGAAAATTCTGAACAAGAACCAAAATTTATCATTTGTAGACTATTTATGGAAGATATGCTGACAAAATAAGTTAGTGACAAATATTTGAAGATATTATTGACTTAAAAGACTCAATTTATTTAACAATAAAACTTATTAAACTTATAAGATGGTACTCATTTTCAATGAAGGAATGAATATGTTTTCTGTTTGGTTGGTTGCTTTTTTTTTTTTTTACACTGTCATTTTGCTAAAAGTTGTTAGTTAACGTTTTAGATACCTGTGAGCCTTTTCTCTCCAGACGAATCCATTGATTTCAATTTAAAATGCATACTAAACTTTGCGTAGTTAAGAAAACATTTTTTGTTGCATATGATAGGGATTCTGTGTCAAGCTGTTGAATATTGTTTCCAAATATTTTTACATACTTCCACAAATCGGGGTACAAAGTAAATTAAAATTCATTTTCTATTCAAGGTTTAAAGATCATTTTATATTTTGGAAGATGATTAAAAATTAGTTTAGCAGTCAGGAAATGAAATTCCAGATAGTAGCAGGAATTATGAATATTTTTTTTTTTTTTTGTAATACACAAGTTCAATTTCTCTGTAATAAATGGCAAAGAATTGTCTTACACAAACAAGTGAAATGCAATGAGGTGGATTCGAACTGTCCATCATATGAGGTGGATAATTCACCTATTTCATGGTTAAAACTAAGAATTTCTCTGGCATCTGCTTGAGATTTATCAATAACGTTTTTTTTTTGTCCAAGGTATTATCGCTGACCGACGCATCTTTTGGCTACTTGATAACTAAATATATTTCACTTGGGTATCATGAAGTTAAAAATCCTCGGTTCTTGTTCAGAAATCCTCTCATTAAAAAAAAAACAAATATAAAGAAAAATCTGTATGATGTACGTACTAGTGACAAAATGAAAATATCATATCCTAAAAACACAAATTTATACAGTAGTTTTATTTTTAAATAATATCATTTAATGATTTGTAGACATTACAACATATCTCGCAAGTTTGAAGTTATCTCCCCTTTTTTTATAAGATGTTTTCAAAATGGCGAACAAGACGGTCACTCTTCTATTACTCATAAAATTTTATTTTTTTATTTAAAAAAAAACTCAATTTAAACGATTTTTGGAATATGTTTTCGTTTCATCATGGGTATAAAAATCATACAGCTTTTTTATTTTTTTAATAGTAATACAAATAACACAAAATATAATTTTATTGTTAAATTTTATTGCACTTAGAATTCTAACATTACTTTTGTGGTAAATGTTAGTTGAAGCGGTTTCTTAGAAGATAATTTATTAAATAATTAAACTTTTGTTTTTTGTTATATATTTAAACAAAGATTGTAAAAAATAAACTTAATGTATATTTATTTATATATTAAAAAAAACTTTGCCAATAAGGACATTTGGAATTCTGCCAAATAAAAAAAAAACACAAATAAAAATCTAAATTTTATATCTTTTACAAGTCAAAGCCCAGTTAGTATGAAAAATATCCCCCACTCCCCGCTTTTGGTTTTGATCAGAAGTGAAAAAATGATGAGTTTAAATTGATTGAAAATCGTGTTGCATACATAAAACATCTAAATATATAACATAAGTAGTACACTCAAATTAATGCTGAATATTTTATTTCAATTTGTGAAATAACTATACCATGTATTACGTTTTGAAGGCATATTTTAAACTTTATAATATTTTAATAATTGAACATAAACCAATTTTTGTAATATCTTTATTAATAAAAAAAGACATAGCTTTTATGCAATCAGAAATTGAAGTTGATGACAAATGGGGATCACTTAATATGAATAAAAAGATGCTGTGTAAGACTTTAAGAAAAATATTGTACTTGTATGTTTTAATTTGGTTCACTCTATCATGTGATCAGATTAAAAAAAATATATAGAGAAATAAAAATATTTTTGCAATTTCCAAATAAACTTCTGATTAAATAAAAAGTATCCATTTTTTTTATAGATTTTATTTTAAAAATTAAATATAAAACACGACTTCTGTTTGTTCTAATAACACTAGTTGAGTGCTGAAAGTTGTCGGTGTCGTCTCTACATGGATCACTAGAGAGTTTTAAGTCTTATAACACTTTACTCCTTTCATCACGCCAACCTCATCAGTATCTCTTCTATACTGGACATTTATAACTTTAGGGCTTTGCACAAACTCTCCTGGCTTACTGATAAAATGGCAGTGAATTGAGAGACAGCTACATCTGCCATAAACATTCATAGACTCCTTCAACACTTTTCTCTTGCATGTTTCCAAAACCTTATGCTCTAAAGCCTGCGATTATTTTTGCCATAACTTCTAGCCATTTGTCAAAGAGCCTTTCAATATTGTTAGAATCTCGATGTCTGAATCAAAATCTTGCCAGATATTTGTGTCCACAGTTGCAGGCTATTTGATCTTTTTTTTTTTTTTTTTTTTTTAATAAATGTATTCTGTTTTGTTGCTGGACAAATTGACCTCTACTTGGAAGGACTGGGTTCTGTGGTGAGTTTCCTGGCCCTGCTCTTTCTGAATCTTCTGTATGTTCAGTCAATGTTTAGTCAATATGTGCTTTACATTTCATTTTTGTTTGTATCTTTAGGCTGCGTATATTTTTACATTTTGTGTTGCAAGGGCATGTCAAACTCATCAGTTATAGTGATACATGGTTTAATTAAAAAAAAAAAAAGCACATTTTGATTTTTTGATTTTATTTTTTTTCCACAAATAATCAAAGTACATATAATCTCTATTCCAAACACATGTTGCAATATTGCATTGTTTACTAATGAACCGAAAACAAAAACACAGTGTAAAAGTGTTAGGTAACAGCCATGGCATGTATAAGTTAGTATACCTACCTATTGATAATTTAGGTCAATTTTGTCTTAACAATTTTACTCTAACACAGAGGATTAATTCAATAGAAGATTTATTAGTTTAAACAGAGTGAACAATCACAGAAAACCAGAGAGAAATATACTTAAAAACATTAAGAGAGAGTAAGAGACAGCACACTAGTTAATTAACATCATGCATCTACTCCAACTCTCAATGGAGTTTTTGGGATGCTGACTGTTTTGTCTTTGCCTCACTCAGGTGTCTGGCTGAAAAGAGAAAGAATTTCCTCAGTATAGAAATTATATGGTTTTGTTTAATCTGTTTGCTAAGCCCAATTTTTGAATCCAAATCTGTCAGTCATTCTCTCCATTGGACCTTGTAGTTTAAAGTTTATATAAACTAGTGTACACCCTCGATTAAAATAATCCCTCAAAAATAAGCTTTGCTCATGTTTGCACTAATTTATAAAATCATATGATTATGTAAAAAATGTCTTTTATATAAAAACTAGGCTTTTTAGTCTGTTAAAAATTGGCAAAAGTTATAACATGTTCTTAAAATGGGTGCTTTATACCAAATTAATTATTGAATATGATTAAATCTGAGCTCATTTTGTCATTAAATACTAATCCTATTAATTCCTAACGTTGCAAAGAGCAGATATCATAATACTTAGTTTGCTGCACCTTATCATAGGTCTATACAAAATTTCAGCCACAGCCATCCAGTAGTTCATGAACATTTTTACAGTAATATAGTATTGTGACTAATCACTATTTATGTATAAATAAATGCACCTTGGTCTTTTTATGATGAAAAATGAATACAAATTTATGAATCAATTTTTTCTTTTTCAATTTTTTGAAGTTAAAATATACAATGTTTTTGAACCACAGAAAATAGAATTTGTAGAAAAATTAATTTTTAAGACATTTTCTTTTGATTTAATTAAAAATGAAAAGTTTAACTGAATTAGCTAAATAAAACGGTTTTGTTTCCTTCCATACATCAAAATTACAATAGGAAATTTGCGTTTCTGAAATTTTCTTTTATTCTTTGTTTTATGGAAACATTTCCAAAATTTGCTTATCCTGTTTTTGATTGTCTGTTTTCTAATTTAAATCAGAATACATATAAAAGTATAGGTGTACTTTTATGACCAAATAGTTAATAAAAAGCGGAGAATTGGCAACTTGGAGAATTGGAGGGAGGGGAGGTTTTTTTTTTTTTTTTTTTTTTGGCTTTTCTTTGTTTACTCATAGTATTTTAATCCATATTAATAAACATGAAACTGCCTGAGTTTTTGACTTTGTGAATCTGTATACCCTCTCCCAAAAACACAAGACTGAGTCTACATCTATATTCGGACTATCTTAACAGTTTAATCAACATTATACAACACCTATCTTTATTATTGACCCTACTAAACTCATCTTGCTTGTTGTATCAATAAGGTTTGGTGTAAAGTAATCTCGGGCCATCTTCAGGTCTATCTTTTCAAACTTAGAAACCTACCAGTTGGACTTAGGAACCTCTTCACAAAAGTAGATTGTCCACATCCCATCAGACATGATAGGTAGAAATGTTAATTTATTAGTTTTTATCACCTGGACCTACAACTTCAAAAAGGCTTCACTTAGAACTGATTTTTAACCAACGCCATTAACCATGTTCCCAAATTTTCAACATGGACCCGTGGCATAATGAGAAATATAATAATGGAAGTTTAGAGGGTAGAATCAGTATTTTCGTTAAATGTTTATTGGAAACAAAATAGTTTAGTAATTCATTTGAAATTTTATTAGATTTCATTTTTTCTTTTTTTTTAATTTTAGATATTTAAATTCCTTTAAAGTTGTGTTGAATCTCGTGCTCAAATAAACAAAAATTACACTTAATTTCTTCAACATTCAAAGAATTCTTCCACTTGGACAACGCCATGTAATTGTGCTAATTTTGTTTTAATCAGTTTGCTACTCTACATCTGATGATTAATTTCAATGTATGTTTTTAAAAGAAAAGTTTTATTTAAAAAAAAAAAAAAAATTTAATATTCTGTATAACTACTGCAGTATACTGACATCCATTTTCTTTATACAGTGTGTGTGTAATACTTTTTCACAAACATCCTCTTCACCATACTTCCTCTTTCTCACAGAAAAGACATACCGAGTCTATCTCTGCTCCATCATTATTTTCATGGCAGGTGCTCAACTGAGATTTTATCTATTGCTCCCCTCCCCTCCCAAAGAACATTCACAACAGCCACTTCTTACTACAACTGCTAACAATTTTCGTTTATCTCTGTATCTAAAATTAAATGTAAATTTCAGTAGAAGAGTTTCTTTCGAAGAACTGCCCATTTGTGGAACACACTATCACTGGCTGCCTTCCAACTAACTATAACATGGCTGTTTTCAAATTTGTGATCAAGCTCCTATTGACCCATCAACTCAAATAAACACTGTCCAAGTTCCACCATTAACGGCCACCTAACACTTATTAATCCTTATCCTCGAATGACCTTAATGCCTTTTTTTTTTTTTTTTTTTTATTAGCTGGGATCTTCCCCTAATAGTAAAAACATTCTTAATTAGATTCTAGTCTCATTATTTAAAAAAAAAAAAAAAAATTGATCAAAAATTTATTTAAAATCACAATTTTTATTAAAGACTATACAGTATATAAATTATATAAATTAAAGTTTTGGTTTTACTTAAAAAATTTATTTTCAAAATGTTTTTTATTAAATCAGTATAAAATATTTTAAGTTGAGATTATTTATTTTTTTTTTTTTTATAAAATATACATTTGGTAAGTTGTTTTGACCAACAGTGGAAATGATAAAATTCACTATGAAATCTTTTGTTACTATTTAAAATTCTATTTTAAAAAAAAACAAAAAAAAAACATAATTATTGCAAATTTTGCCAACACTTTTTCACTTCATTTGCATCTGCTAATAAAAATGCAGAAAATAATGGTTTTTATTAACAAAAAACGATGACAATGCATATTCTTGACTCTTTCATTATGATATTGATCTAAATAAGACATTCATTATCGTAAACAACTGAAAAGCATCTTGTGCTCCTCTTCCTTTCCTGTTGTTCTTAGATTAAGTTTTCCTTCGTTAAAAATGATGTAAGTGCAAAAGTAGAACTTTTTACTATCATTGACATAATTTTCGGTTGAAGAACAAGAAAAGACATTAATAATTTGATTCAGACTAGCCGATATTTTGCTTTTCTCCATCCCTTTCACTCTTGGAAATATATTTTATTTTGCTTTATCTTTTTATCTTAAAATACTTATTCTGGCTAAGGAAACTAGCAGACATTTTACCTTGCTCACTGCAACAAATTAGAGCAAAACTATGGTGCAATTATGCTGCATTCTCTTTCTTGAGTTCTTCAAATAATATATATATATATATATATATATATATATATATATATATATATATATATATACACACACACACACATACATACACTTGTAACCAAATTAAATATTGAAATGCTCATATCTTTGGTTCTATGGAATGAAACTATTATAGTAGAAAATAATTATATATATATATATATATATATATAATATAATATAATTTTAAATTATTTGAGACTTTTAACATGTCTGTGATTCCCACCTTTACAGTACACATTTTTCTTTACTGTTTAGTCAATTAGCATAAAGTACAAAAACAAACTTTAAAAGTTCTTATTTCACACAATAATTTGATAAAATAAATCACCAAAATTTATCAACATTTTTTTCTTTTACTTCTGGTTAACTTGGGCTAGTTCAGTAATAAAAAAAAATGAGTCGGTGTTGCCATATGTACACATCTATAATAATAATAAATAATAATAATAATAATAATAATAATAATAATAGAAATCTGAAATAAAGCAAAACTTTACTGCTGCCAATAAAGGCTTAATTTTAAGGGTCATTTTGATGAATTATTTTCGTATTTTATGTTTGACTTCACCCACCACCCTTTTTCATGTGTCTAGCAAGTAGAGACTTGAAAAAATGTTATTTTTGTATCACTCTGATCTTATGTCAATTTGCATAGACAACAAAATATAATTATATGTACATATGTCTCAACAACGGAGCCAGTTTTATTCATAAATCCTTTCCATAAAATACAGAAGCCTGTTAGTTGCTATCAATGATTTTTTTTTTATTATTACATTCCATTAGGCAGCCATTTAAAAAAGAAAATTGTACTTTATTTCTAACTAGCTATACCGATCAGGCATTGCCCAAGATGCAGTGAAATAATTTTACTTTATAATTTTTTTTTTTTTTGTGAGCACATCTTAAAACTTAAGGTAAACCACTATTATATTCTTCAATTTAAAATAGGTTATCCTCCTTTATTTTTTGGGTGATTATTTAAAAATGTTTCATATTAGCAGGCGTCTGGGCCAGACTAAGTAATTTTTAAAAATGAATTCTAGCTAAGAACATTATTATATTACTAATAATATGGTACAACAATAAAAAATGAAAATTAGCTAATCAGAAGGAAGTTTGGTTTTGCAATATTTTTTGTTATGGATTGCAATACGTATGTATGAAGGCAAAACCGAAAGAAGTATAGACATTCGCTGAAATAGGAGGGGGGGGGGTGTCAACAAAAATTGTTATTGTGGATCGGTTCTTTCCTTTGATCATTGGGATGCAACCAACCAGCATGTAATTTAACACATATTCGTTTAAAGTGTGAATTTGTTGAGGATATATATTTTTAAAAAAATCTACATTTATTTGATGTACCTTGTGTATAACTAACCACTATATATATAAAAAAAAAAAAAAAAAAAAAAATTGACCATTTACCCCCCTCCCCCCTCGGGCCTTTACTGTTGTTACTTTTTTTTTTTTTGTACATTACTCATGCTAAACTGTGGAGAAAATGTCTACTTATGTACTAACACAGTAAAAGCCTTTTTTCTTCATTTTAGTGGAGCTGCTGCTTCTTTATGGGTTTAATTTCCTTTGCTTTTAAGTAAGACTAACTTCCCATTTCCTGTGGCTTGTTGTCTGCTTTTTTTTTTTTTTTTTTATGTCAGCCACTTTGCATATGATTTCACCAACACTATATTTCTTGGATAACAACTTCAATTTAAAAAAGGCAACCTCATGATAACACTCGCTGCTTTATTTATTTTTTTATAAACCTTATTTTTTCTTTTTTAAAATAAACATGCTTCAGTGCACACTCTTCATCAAAAATAACAACAGAAAATGTTAGTGTGCACACTAATATTCTATGTTCATATAAAATAACGTTTCACTCAGTGAAGTTAAAAAGTAAAGAAACTTCTAAAATTGGAAAATTAAAAATAAAATATGAATAAAACAAAAAGAATATATCAATCGGCATAGAAAGAATGCAAGTGGAGGAAATCTCATAGGAATAGTGAAGGAGTGTTAAAAAAATTCATTTTAGATGATCGGGGAGTTACCAGACCCTCTATTAGCTTTTTTAGTTCCCTACTCAAAATAGTTTTATCTGGCAAAATTTTTACCCATTAAATTTTGTGTGATGGAACAAATAAATACTTGTGTATACATGTGTGTGTGTGTGTGTGTGTATGGAGAGAGTAATTTTCCTAATTTATACAAACACTACCGGGGGGGGGGGGTACCCGGCGTTGCCCGGGTTTTTGTAGGTGTGTGTGTGTGTGTGTGTGTGTGTATGGTGTTGAATAAAAAAGAACTGGGGGGTGGGAGTAGGATCGAACCCGAAGCCCTGAGGCGAAGTTTGAAAATAAAATCGGCCAGCCAGAATGAGTTAGTGAAAGATGTTTGAATTTATTTAAGAACGAAATTGACAGGTGCACGTCTGGAAGTCGTCGAGCGTTACGACGACGACGTAAGTTTGTTTGTTATAAGCGAAGTAAAAAAAGAAAACGTTAACACTTAAGCGGGGGGGGGGACACACAAAAAAAACTAACATAAGGCAAACGAACGATGAAAACAAAAACAAACACATGAAAAATGGCTTCAATAAGCCTTTTTCGATATTAAAATTTAAAAAATCAGGGGGTACCTGGGTGATTTTGGGTGTCACTAATAATAAGCGAAGTATATATAAAAAAAATTTAAAAAAAAAAAGCAGAAAAACGAAACACTGGTTCAATATTTAAATTTAAAAAATCGGGGGGGGAAAAAAAAAAAAATCTCACACCACGATTCGAACCCAAAACGTTTAGATAATGAACCAAGGCCTTAACCAACTGAGCTAAGGCGCGACGTTCATGAAATTTGTTTGGTTTTTCAACTATTTAAAGTAAATCAGGTCACGACGTCATCTGACGCATGCGTAGAATCGGTCATTGTCATGAGAGGACCGTTTTTGTTTCTCCCCCACCCCACCCCCCCGTCGAAAATTGTCGATTTTTGGGTGAAAAAGTTAACGTTTTTGGCCAATTTTTTGATATTTTTCGAGCAAAGGATGGAGCTTCGATGTGATACAGAGTTTGTGAATTTTCGTCGCGTCTTTTTTTTTTTTTTTTAGCAGACATCCAAACATACACACAAACATACATTTTCACTTTTATATATATACATATGCATACATGTTTCAACCGATTTCTTTCGAAATCCAGCATCCTCAGTCCTCAAGTCTCAACTGGTTTAAAATATGAATGTACAGAGTTCTTTTCTCAAACTTTTTGGTTGCCCGACAAAGATTGGACCTAGTAATTCAATTCTGTTAGTTTGTTTGCACTTTTCTCAATAACCACTCCTTAGATTTTTTATTTTTTTTTGGGGGGGGGGGAATTTTGCACAAAGTCATGGAGAAAGTAAATTTTTGCCAGAACAGATTTTCCAGGATAACTGGTTCCCTATAATATAATAATAGGCAATCAATAATTCACCTGCTATCCAGTATGTTACTTGCATGGCAACTGATAAAGCTATACTGTTTGCTCAGCAGTTCACTTTAAAACTAACCTTGAAATTCTCAAACTATTGTCTCACAGTTTCCCACTATATACAGAAGCCAAACTTAATAACCCTCCCTTTCCATGTTTTGGATACTATAAAAATCTTGACACCTCCGAAGCATGTGGGCCTGATCTGATTTCTGCTTTACTAAATTAAAAAAATGCTTTGCTGAGCTGACTCCTGTCCTCTCCAAACTCTAGAACAAATGCTGTCGAATCTTGCTTCTCAGACAGCTAGAAAATTGTTTTAATTGTACTAGTATTAAAAATTTCTAATGATAAAAACTGACCTACAAAACTATCTCCCCATCAGTTTCCGCTCACTTTTGATTAAAATCTTTGACTCCTTGAGCAATTTAATGATAGTTTACCATCTTGTAAATGCTAAACTTTCCAACCAGTAGTATGAATTTAGGCAAGTCGGTTTTATTGCGGATATCGTAAGTTATTTCTTAATGCATATACCAGATAAATCATGTGAAACATTTGACAAGGTTTAACATGAAGGTCTTCTGAGCATTAATTTGTACAGAGTTACTGGACAAATATTTAATATAATCAGACCCTTCTTAGCTAAAAGAAAGATACACTTTGTTTTTGATGACCGCACATGTAAACAATATGACATTAATGAGAGTATGCCCCAGAGATCGATCCTTGGGGACAAAAATGGATGATTACATTCGATGCTACTAAAACAAAACTCTTTTCCTTTAATAATTATAAGAATTCTTTCTAAACTGCTGATTGCCATGGCACCCTACCTAATAGAGTACAATATTTAAATTCTTCAATCTAATGTCCACAGTTAATATGAATTAGAACAGATACATGGAAGATACTGCAAGTCTGCTACAAAGAAAGTGGTTTCCTTCTACCTGGCTAAATATGAATTATTGTGCTATTGCTAGGTAAAAAATGTCTGTTTATAAGAGAAGTCTTCAGTGTTTTGTCTACAATATCTAAATGAAGAATTCATATACACCAAAAGTTCACTTAAAACATTGTAATATCCTGCATATTTCATATTAAATGTAAAGGAGCTCTTCAAATATTTTCTATAAACAAAAGCAAAAATCATATACACCAAACACTTATAATAATGATCATAATAATATAATAATTTGCAACACTCTAAAAAATTCCAACAATACAAAACGACACAAACCATTAAAAAAAACATTAAAAGCAACGATACATTTTTCAAAAAACGACACACATAATGCAGGTATATATACTATCCCATGCAATAATTGCCATTTGATAGACAGTAGTCAACCTCAACACGAACTAATGAAAAGGCTTGGTGAACACTAAAGATATAATAACAATTGCCTAAATGCACTATTTTCTCATGCATTACAACATGATCATTCTTTTAACTTCAGATAAACTATATTCATTATTTCATTTTAAATAAATTTCAGAAAAGACTTGTATCAGCATTTATTATAAACAATTTAATCTCGGTTGTGGTCTAAACCTGAAATCAAACTTGATATTAAAATTTGCCTCTATTAAGTTCTTATCTGCACCGTTCTACTGTACAACTGAAAACTGGCAGAAAAAACCCCACAAAAGTTTGAGGTGTTTGAACATTACTGTTTACGCCACGTCTTTGTGTTCACTGGTAAATGCTGTTGTTTGTTCTTGCTGTAACATATCCTCTTTACAACAAGCTCTCTTCATGAGACATCTTTGTTGGTTCAGTTACACTTTTTGTCATCCAGTTGGTTTCATCCAAAAAACCATTGATCCAGCTCTTCCTCAGAGTTGGAAAAAATGATATGGAGGCCAGTTGAAAACATGACTCGGATCTGTATCCTGTTTCACCTTCCTGATTTTGGGTCCACACCTTTATGATGTCCACCACTGGAACAGAGATTGGCTAATGCTTGTAGCTGCTTTTACGGTGAACTGTCACCCTGGTCAGCATTAGTTCAGTACACAGTAAATTCTCTGAATGGAGCCAGTCCAACTGCTCCAAGGTGAATGCCAAAACAAGGCAAGAAGACTAACATAATAAAAACCAAAAAAAACAAAAAACTCCTTCCATTTCATAAGTGTATCACACATTTTCAATTCTAATAGCTATGGTTTGTTCGAAGAAAGAACAAAAACGTTCTTTTCATGCGTGTGTGTGTGTGTGTGTGTGTGTGTGTGTGTGTGTGTGTGTGTGTGTGTGTGTGTGTGTGTGTGTGTGTGTGTGTATGTGTGTATCGCTCTAGAATATTTGAATTCTAACAATTGTTTCATTTTAAATCTAAAATAAAAACGTTATTTTCACGTCATAAATGCACTAGATATTTTCAAATATTGAACTTGCCTGTTATTGCTTCAATCATTTAGAAATGAACATAAAACGTTAATGAACATATAAATAACTAGCGGGGGAAGGAGGGGCTTTGCCCAGTCGTAAAATATACTTAAATATGTTTTTATTTGCCTACATTTCGTATATATTATTATAGTGAGTAAAAAAGAAAAAAAAAATATTTGGTGCCATCAGCTAGAATCAAAACCGAAAGCAAAACTAGAATTCAAAGCTGGTGACGATACCACTGTACCAATGTGGCACGCATATGAATTGATTAAAAATAAACTAAGATGAATGTACAAAATGTATAAAGATTTTTAAAAATTTTGACCCCTTAAAATATTTTAACTGGCTTAAGACCCATTAAAGAACAACCCATAAAAATCCAATCATTTGAAGCCCCTGGCACCACTCTGCAACTTTTAATTTCAGAAGAAATAGTTTGCCCTATATTTTCCAGGAATAAAAGTTGTTTGGATTGAATAATTATTACCATGAGTCAATTACCATTGAAAGAATAGATGAGTTCTTTGGTTAGTAAATGTAAAACAGTTGAGGTAGCAGGGTTATCAGCAGAGTAAGATCAAGGAAAACATGGGTGGAAGTGATAAGTGGTCTTGCGAAATAGCAATAGATCTGCCCAGAGAAAGGTTAATTTGAAAATCAATTTCTAAAAGTCACCCACCCAAAACATGCCAGCATGTAAAACGGACATTAAACTCAAGATGATAATAGATACCTTGTAATCATACCATAGAAAAGTTTTGTTTAATCTTGTTATAGGACTTTATTATAAATAGAATGAAGTAAAACCTTATCCGTGTTTATTTTAGTTAGACCTAAATGTAAACCTAACAATATTCTAATAGAAAACCAATATCGGCATTGGCTTTCTATTGTAAATTTTACTTTTTATTACATTTTCACCCCAAACAAGGCATAGTGCCACTTTGATGTACTATTAGGGACATAAGTTGCAGGGATACTATGTAGGGAGTTGAGCAGCGAGATATCTGTTCACATTACACATGAACTTCTGAATGTCAATATGGTTGGGGAAACAGGAACCCAGAAAGGAATTCCAAAGTCTTGCAGTGGTGGGGAAGAAACTATTAAGAGTAGAAGGCTTTCTTGCATCTATGGATCTCTACTGTGTAGGGGTGGGATTTTGCTGCTTGTCAGGTTTGTCAAGATGGTACGAGGGCTTGTAGTTCGTTAGAGCATCCATAATTAAAATACTTGTAAAACAGGCAGAGGGATGCAACTTGAGAAAAGTTGTTTTATCTTTCAATTTTTTTTAATTGAATCAGACAGACACCAAATTTCTAAGATATATAAATATAAAATATCTTGTATAAATAATATTCCTTTTTATTATAATGGAAGTATTTTCTTTTACCTGCTTTTATATACTAAGATATTTTTGCTTCAATACGAAAATACTATTCTCGTTTTGAGTGTCATTTGCAAAATTTTTCAGTTTCAGGAATCTACACATAATTTTAAATGAAATCACCAGGAGTAGCTTGCCTTCTTTCCATCAGCCATTATTGAAAAGAAGTCCTAAGTAATTCACAATTTTTAATGTCGCCCACACTGAAAATTAAACTTTCAATCTATTAAAGAATAAAACCTACAACTGAATGCTACTAAGTACTTCATCCACTATGCCACAGGTTCTTGCAGATTCCTGCATTCAACAAAGATTCTGCAGTTTAAGATATACTTGAAAAAGGTCAGAGGTTACATCGGCTGAAATATTGTGCAAATAACATTGAAAATGAAAAAAGTAGTTTGAATAATCCAAATATCAAAAAGATGTTTAGGTAAAATTTATATTTTTGACATTTTTGTTGACAAAATGCAAACGAAGGTGAAAGGATATTTTAAAAATAATCTTTATGTAACTTTGTTTGTTATTCCACCTATGCTTTTAAAGAAGTATTTTATTGATTATTGCTGGTGTGTGGACTATAAAAACAATGTCTTTGCAATTATTTTTTTATATAAAGATATTTGTAAAGAGCATTTTTAAAATTAAAATTATTGTACCATTTTGTTTGGCTAAAATTTATGCCGACAGAAGTTTTTGCAAGTAATGACCCCCCCCCTCCACCCCACCTACAATAAAAATAAATTCTATTTTTATTTTTTGCAAGTGTTTTTTTTTTCTCCTTAAGACCACTTATTTATATCATAACTAGCCTGGGTGTCCAACATTGCCCAGGTGTTTCGCGGTGCATGTTTAGCAAAAAGAAAAAAAAAAGTGGTTGTAGGCAGGCAGGCTCGAACCTGTACTGTGAAGGTGGAAAAGAACGTGAAAAAACAAACAACCGGAAGTGGCGAAGGTTTAAATTAAGGCTAGTCAATTGAAAAGTCGGGATGACTTTCGAAAATATCTGCAAAAAAAGCGACCCCTTCTTGTAGAAAAGTGCCCAGTTGAAGGTGAAGGAATTAATGTTTTTAGCAAATTTTTCGATATTTGTTCTCCGAAGGGTTGAGTTTCAAAACGATACCAATCTCGTGAAAATCTGTCACCTCAGTCGGAAATTTTAGACACACATACATACATACATACATACATCTAAACAGACAAGTGAGATTTATATAATAGATGACTGATTAAAAATCAGAAAAAAGAAAACAAGATCTTTTTACATGTTACATTGCATTAGAATAATGGCTACCCATAGTATATACCAAATCTGTTTTCGTGTGAAGTATTTACTAAAGTCCAACCTACCATCCGGTAAACTTAGTGTTTGTATATATTATGACCTGGAGGGAAGGGAGGAGGCTTTTTATTTTTTATTTTTACCTAAATAAATGATGCAGGTTAGGTAAAGAAAGCTGCCTGAACTTTTCTGTCTTTTTAAGGAAGTATTCTGACTGATTAACTTACAAATCATGCAACTAAGATTGTATGCATTAGCTTTAATTTCTGATTTAATTCTCCGTTCATATCTGCCTTGGAGAAGGGTAGTCCTAGGTATGATTCTAAAGTATCCTTTGGTGAGACCCCAATTTGAAAGTTTATGGAGTGTAAAGGCACCCCTTTGTTACCACTATTCCCAGATCTACAAGGGAGTCAGTACTTATCAAGGTCTGAATGCTACTCAAGGATAAGGGTTAATGAGTGTCAGGTGGCCAGTAAGACAACTCTAATAATCAGTAGTGATAGAAATTGGGTAGAATTTGATTAAGGGGATGGCTCAATAAAAACTTGTTTAGATTGAACTTCAAAGCTACCATTTTGTAGTCAGCTGGGAAGCAGCCCTGCAATATAAAGTTCCACAGGTGGGTAGTTCTAGGAAAGAAACTTTGCTCATTAAATTTGCGTTTAGCTTTAGGCACGGATAGAGAGTAGGGGAAATTGTTAACAGTGGTTGTAGTTAAACTAGTTCTTGTTTTGTAATGTTTTATGGGGGAGGGATAGACTGCAACAAAGTTGTGCACCTGCCAAAATAATGATAGAGCAGAGGTTTCTTCTGTGAGAAAAAGTTTGTAAGGTGAAGAAAAAGCTTTAATAGAAACTATATTTACAAAATATATGCATATAAAACCAATTAATCTACAAACTAATCATATGCAAAACACATGTATGGTTTGAGCATAAAATGACTATGATGTGACATATCGTAAAATCCAACAATCAATCGCTCGTTGGCCTGAAGTTTTTTTTTTTAAATTTCTCAAACCATTTCCTTTTTTGAACGTCACAGGAAGTAAACGATGTTAGTTGATTTTACGACACCACCAAATTGTGTTCCATGTTTTCTTGTTTGTTTCATTTTATGTTCATAAATAGACATTTATTTTAAAAATAAGAAATGTAAATATTTCTTTGAAAAAATGTAAATATTTAATGTAAAAAAAATGTAACTATTTACTGTAAAAAAAATATTTAATATTTATTTGTGGAAAATCAGTTTACAAATATTTTTCTATTTAAAAGAAAGTTTTTGTCAAAAAATTGTGCAAAAATGAAACAAACAAGAAAATGTGGAACATAATTGGGAAGAGTTGCAAAATTAACCCGCGATGTATATTTCCTACCACATATAGTGACATTCAAGACAGGAAATGGCTAAAAAAACTTTATATGCTAGTTTGTCCAGGCAATTAATTACAAATTACTAATGGCATTGTATTTGTGAATTCTTCAATAAACTTTTTTTTATTTTATTTTATTTTTTTTTATGCCATTTAGATTTTAAGTAAATTTTATTTTCATGCTCTTGTCTTGTTCTAGTTGGGATGATCGTATTTCATGCTGTAGTCTGCAAAAATGAGATGCAGTTTGGTGCACATACTGCCAACCTGGTGCATAACAATTTAAGCATGATAAACTTACTATCTGTGCATTCCAGAAATGCATTTCAAACTTCCGCTTTAATTGTGTGCAATTTGGTCTTAAGGCACCGTTTTTATTCAAAATAAACAAATTCATTGCGGACAATAGTATTTTCTTTCCTATTACTTTTGTTCTGCAAGATTATCATGGCAACTTGTCAGTTTTGTTTGTGTTGATAATTTTAACAATATACAGCATGCATCAACACAGTAACATGCATAGATACTCCAGTTTATACTCGCTTAATAAAAAAAAGTTATGACATTTCCCTATATATTTCTATTACACTATTTCTTATTGGTTTATCACAGTATTGAGTAAGATATCTTTAATTCTTTGAGTGTGTGGAAGATCTAGATTGAGTGTGTTCAAAGTTACTCGACTGCTTGCAACATGACTGGTATGAACTCTTTGGATCCAACCACATGGGAAATAAGGCGTGAGATATTGTTTGTTGTTGTCCACCTCAGAGTTCGGAAGACACACAGCACATTAAATACTCGGAAGAGACTCACGTTTTTGTTTACTTTTTTTCTCCAAATTAGAATCTTTTGTTTTACAAACATCTGTTTGCAGAGTGAATCAACGTTTTCCTGTATATTTTAATCATACAGAATACATGCTTAAATATTCTTCAGTTTTGGGATTGAGTTAGGTTTTGAAAAGATATCCGTTTTTATTAGCTGTCATTTGCAAATAACTTAAGTGACCCATCTTTCAAGATTATCACATGCACTCGCTTTTACTCTCCGTCCCCACCCATTCTCTCTTTCTCTTATTCTCTCTCTCTCTCTCCTTATTAACAAAGACAGGAAAGAATACAAAGAATTTGGAAGAAATGGAAAAAAAGAAAGCCTTCATGTCAAACCTTGTTAAAAGCTTTGTATATATAAAGGACTACAGCTATAGCTTTCTCTGGCTTATCCAATGCATGGTATATGCATTCAGAGATGATGGTTAAAATATCCACAGTAGAATAGGCTTGCATAAATCCATAATATTGGTCAGAAAGAAGCTTAGCATTTACAAGATTAGTGCTTAATTGATTAACGACTCAGATTTTTGTGAAGGAGGAGAGAAAACTGATAGGGCGATACTTGAGCAGGTCAGTTCTTTCACCAGAATTCTTGAATGCTGGTACAATTGAGGCAATTTTCCAACTATCAGAGACGCAAGACTCTGCTAGGCATTTGTTAAAGAGTTTTCAGCCTAAAACATCTTGTTTGATGATAGCCCAAAACATTTTCAGTCTGGTTTAAGGAGGAAAGTCATGATCAGGTCATCACTTGTATGTCAGATGCCTAAACTGACTAAGGATGCTTAGGTAGCATAAACACTGAAGAAGTGATGTCCAACATAAAACAAATTCTTGTAGTAGTGAAAGACACAATTATTTCAGGGAATTACAGTAGATGGCAGGTATTACTTTTAGTTCTTCGCAAGTCTGTCCCTTCTTGACTTCTTCATTATGCTGTTAATGCCTCAAATAACTATAATGCTCCTCTCTGAAATACACCCAACCATGTGCTTGGTTAATCAAAGGTTATTCCTGTCCATCTTCAAATATTTCCTTGCCCATTTCGTACTCCTACTTTTGTGTCTTGGCATAAGAGGAGACATTTCCAGCGAATCTCACTGAAGTAAGGAATGACAGTTCTTGTAGATTTCAGTATGTCAGAACAACCAGCTGCGGTGAAAATGAACTTGCTTGATTTTTCCTGTTCACTACAGAACTGAACAAATAATATACCTCAATTGTCTATTAGATAGTCTTGGAAATTCTAGCATTTTTTTTTTTTTTTTTTTTTTTTTTTTTGTTTACCCTTGGTGATGGGTTTTGGAATTGTTTCAGTGTATATATGACCACCTATTTTGAGAGCAATGGCATCAGGAAAGGTACCTTTTTAAGGAATTCTTTGATTATAACTCTTTTTCATCGTCAGGTTATAACTTTGCACTATTATGTCTCTTTTACAAAGATTATAATGCTACTAAACTTTGTCTAGAATGCGTATTTCAATTTTGATCAAAATGCATTACATGATATTGATTCTAGAAAATGTCAAATTTAAGGCTTAAGCTTAAGGAGTCTTTAGAAGACATTAAAATTCAATAAATCTTAGTGTCTAATGACCATGAATAAAATTTAATGCAGATCTGAAATATTTGGATTTTTAAATGGGAGATTGTGGCCATATTATGCATTTACCATAACAACACTTTAAAATACTCCAAAGAAACTGAAATTTGGGGAGTGTGATATTAATTGTAAAAATCTCACAAGTTGTATGCATTTGAATTTTCACAAAGGTTTTCACTTCCTTTTTACTCCTTTTGTGTCAAATGAAACTAAATAAAACTAAATATAGCTCACGTTACTTATTCTTACTGTGTGTTCCAAAAATAATGGTCAGTTGATTAGTTTTAGGAGTATAGACATATATGCAATACATAAAAGTAAGTATGTTTGCGAGGTAGTTTTTGCAATTCTTTTCATGAGTACTATTGCTCCTATAATTACTGGAATGATGGAGATCTTCCTAAGATGCCAGTTTCTTTTCATGTTGTACAAAAGACCTTGATATTTTATCTTTTCCCTCTCAGTTCTGTTGAACCCAACATCATTGAGTACACTCTTCCACTAAGGTTGCTTCTTTTAACTTGTCTTGTATCATTGTCAGGTTTAATAGCTCTGTTTTCTAGGTATCTAGCTGTAAAAATTGCATAGTTATAGTGGATGGTGTATAACTTATTTCCAACTGTTCTTTCTGTAGGTACGGGCAAAACTAAATAAGGATAGGGGGACCTAGTTTTGAAAGCCGATTTATCATAATTGTTTTGTAGGTTTCCAACTACTTTTTGATTGTATTCGAAAGATTAAGGACTAAACTTAATTTCCCAAAGAAAAAAACTATTTGTACACATGAAAAAAAAAGTTATGAAAAATGTCATGGCGAGCTAATCAATTCACCTAAATTTTAAAGTTAAATATATTCATTGTAAAAATCCTTTTAGAGATAAATATTAGTTTTCTGGGTCTATTTCAAAGATAATTAGTAAAGTTCTAAGATATTGAATTGAATTTAAAAAAAAAAAAAAAAAATCTTGTTTGCACAAAAAATGGCTGAATTAGCCCCAAAACCGACTATTTTTGCCATTTGCAAAAGTGCAACAAACCGTACTTTTGGAAATACGGAATATACAGAGGCCCAGATTCTGAGACAGTCAAAAAGCTGTCTGAGAATGACATGTAATTAAAAGGAAGGAGGGGTGCTGCTCCCCCCCCCCCCCCGACATGTCCGTACATTTCTATTGTAAACATTTGTATAAATTTTACCATTAATTTAATTATTTTTCTATGTTCCTGTTTTTAAATTAATTTTTTTTTTTTTTTTTTTTTTTTTTTTTTTTTTATTATTGGTTAATATTATATAAAAATTATGTTACGCCGAAAGTTTCACATTCTTGTGAGCAAGGGAAATATTAAAATCTTACATATAAAAAATTATGCGAAACCTGTAATTTAAATTAAAAAAAAAGAGTAGAAATATTTTTTGCTATTATTATATTTTTTTGTGTGAAAATATTAAATAAACAATGCTTAATTCAATGATAATATCGGTAGTTTGAGAAATTCATTTTTCTTCGAGTTATATCAAATTCATTAATACAGACTTTAGGGGCTTTTATCGTCATGTTCCTGTAAAAATTAAATGATTTTTTTTTAATTGTTATATTTTAGGATGCTTTATAAAAAAAACAAATAAATTTCTGTAATTTTTGTTTTTACTACAGAAAACCTACAGAAAAGGTATGTTCTGTTTAAATAAAATAATGCATTTCCACAAAGATTTAAATAAAAATAATGGGTTCATTATATTCATGATCATTATTTGATAAATACTGAAAATTTCATTAAAATTGGTTAATTTCCTGATTTTTTTTTTTTTTTTTTTTTTTTTTTTTTTTTTTTTTTTTTAAGTAAAGGAAGGGGTCAAAATGTTTATTCATTTTGAGCATCGGCATTCATTTTGCACGTACCTATTTTTCTGGTATACATTCCCAGGACTGACTGCTATATTCGATTCAACGTTTTACAGATGGTCCAGTGTAGATGTTTATACACTTCATTGTGTCGCATTGTATAGTAGCCATTTCCTTAGAATCTTATAAAATTTGTTTTAATTTTCTTTTTTTGTTTGGGATGGGACATTCTACTCACTATTTCAATCAATTCAACTGAGAGATCTTTTTAAGAGTCTAACTGTTATTTTGAGTGCGATTGTTTTGTATTTTTCTTGCATGTGGTTCACTGGGTATATTCGCTAGGTAGTTTTTGAAATTGTTTTTCACAAGTCTGATTGCTCCTATAATTAGTGAAATGGAAATCTCAAGATTTCAGTTTTTCATATCATACATGACTGGCTAGGCTGACTAGTCTCAGCAGATGTCATGTTAACACTAGTATCACTCATTAATACAACATTCCATCCAAGTATTCAAGCAATATTTGTATATTGGATGAAGTGGCTTACTAGGTAAGCATATAAAAAAATACATCTGGATCAACAGAATTTGAGTAGTCGTTTCACATGTTCAACTTGCTTTATGAAATGCAAGTCACTTGCCAAACTGAAGAGTCATCCAAGATGCTATCAGGTGACAGATGAAAAACTCCTAAAATAAAAATAAATATTCAATTTTCTCGTTAAAGTGATGGTTTGAAAAAAAAAAAAAATAATAATCACCACCAAAAGACAAAGATTTTTATATTTTTTTTCTCATTTTGTGACTTTGCATCTATGAAGTTATCTTGTTGAATTTTCCAAGTCATACCCAAATAGCAATCTATCTTTAATATCTATTTGATTCAGATTGGTATGAATATACATTTTCTCTTACTCAGTAAACTAGAAGCATGAGCTTATGTACACTCAATAAAAATTAAAGTTATTACATTCCCCTATTTATTTCTTTTTGATTTATCACAAAAAGAGAACAATGGAAATGTTCAAAGTATTTCAAAATAATGTGAGTAATGTGTAGAGTTGATACCATTTTCTAAAATAATGGAGAAAGTGCTCATTTTATTTTCCGCTTAATTTTTGGATCCACATTGCGCTTTTTACATCAACAAGCTGTAAGCCCCAAAACATCTTATTCATTACCTAATGTATAGATATTTATGCATAATCACGTTGACTCAGCGGTTCTCACCAAATCATCAAACTTAAGCGATGATGTGCCTGGCCAATACCAGATGGGTGACCATTTGGAAATAGTAGGCGCTGTATATGCTTTCTGCTTATCTTGGCATTGTTTCCAGTCCTTAACTTGTATATACTTGCAACTGGAATTAAAACCATGCAGACTCGGGAGAGGTGTGGTTGAAGATTGCACATGTCTTACCACAAAAATTTCACGTGCAGATACTCTACCAAGACTAAACAGAGCTGCTTAGATATTTAAAGTGTATTTCTCAATAGATTTTAACTCCAAAATGATTCCTCGTGTAATAATATTTAAAAAAATAACACATTTTTAATGGCTGTACAGAATTTTTTTTTTTCTTACCATAGCCATGCCACTATTTAGTGACTTTGCTGAATATGCAAAGTTTTGTCATGATGATGACAACATCTGTTTTACATGCTGGCATGTGTTGGACAGCTTTTGGAAATTAATTTCCATTTTGCATATCTATTTTCGACGAGGTCCTTAATTATTCTACTCCCTTTCATTTTTTTCTTTAATCTACTAATGTCAACTGGTTCTTCTCCTGCAATTTTTCTGCATGTACTAATCCAATTCATCCATTCTTTCAATGTGACCAAACCAGCAAAGTTTCCTGTGCTACATGTATCTTACTTTTCTGATTTCCTCTTCTGATATTATCAGATCTAAGCCAGTGTAAGACTTACTTTACACATCCAGCGTATCATTCTCATATTATTTCTCTCAAAACAACACATATCCTCAACCGCTACTGACCAGGTTTTATTATCATGCATCACACCGAGTACACATGCCTGATAGATTTTATTTTTGCTTGACAGCAATAACTCTAACAATAAAATTGTAAATTGCTGTAGACAATATTTTAATGTTTTACAAAAGTAAATTTTATTTTTATTTTTTTTACAGGTGAAGTTTTTGATTATTTGGTAGCACATGGGCGTATGAAAGAAAAAGAAGCCAGAGCCAAATTTAGACAAGTGAGTTTAACATTTTTGTTTTGTCCTTATTGCCATATTTGATAGCATATTAGACCCTCTTCATCTCCATTTCAGCAGCACATACAAAGAGAAATTGGGGTTTGTCCAGAATTCCATCATATTAAACTATACAGTAAAATTTCTATGAAGTATGTACTTATGACAAAATGAAAATATCATATTCCAAAAATCACATAAGATGATTAAGTAGTTTTATTTTTAAATAATAAAATCAAATTTTATGAGTAACTGAAGAACAGCTGTCTTGTCTGCCATTTTGAAAACAATCTTAAAAAAGTGGAGGGGGGTAACTTGCAAGATTTATGTGGTATAGCATACAAATTCCCATGAATTAGTAATACCACACCATTTTTTTCTTTATATTGAATAAATTCAAATCAAGCATTATTGAAAAGAGCATAAAAAACAAAGAAATATCTTTTTTTTAAAAATCAGCCTGTTAGAACTGGAGTTAAGACCATTCAAAGTACCAAAAAATGTGTGGCTCACTGGACATTTTGCATTGAGTCAGTCCTATTCACATGCATATAAGCTTGTGACTGAAAAGGGTAGGAAATTTGCAAAAATTACCGACTAACTCATCTTTAAAAAGCTGTATCTTCAGATCTTTTTAAGATATGACGAAATTTTAAACATTATCATAATACCATGAAGGTTCAGTTGGCGTTATTTACAACCATCTCACTTGGTAACTTACAGACTAATTAGCATATTAATTTTATTTTAACAGCTTTAAGTAGAAGCATCTTAAAAACAGCTAAGAAAAATGGTAAGGCTTTATCATTATAGGTTATTATTCTGATGGACATTATCATTTGTCATTATAACATCATAAAAAATCTAAGATGGCGACAAGGAAATCCAAGATGGCCACTACAACACGATTCAAAAAAATTATTAACAAAATATGGCTTGTAGCATATCAAATTGAAGGAAATATTGTACAGATTACAATTGTTTTCAAGTACATTTAAACTAATTAGGATAATTAAATTTCATTTTAACGGCTTCAAGTTACTGTGACAATTATCGGGTGAGTTTCTACCACTATTTTGTATAATTTTTTATTTTTAAATCATTGTCGAAACTTCAAGAGACATTGCGGCCATTTTTTTCTTGTTCTTCTGTAACACTCGACACTACTTGATTTTTAAATAGAATAAACATGTACAACACCAAAAATTTATTGTGGTAGGTAGAATAATAACTTGCCTTTGGTAACATTTATTTATTGTTTCTGACCACTTTTTCATACCTTTGTGGATTATAAAACAAACCCAATAAAAGTTATTCTTTTACTTAACTGGATAAGTGGTTTGTGTGTTTTAACTCATTTAAAAGCGTGGTCATTGTTTGTCTATTCTTTTTCTAAGAATTTATTTAAAAAAAAAATATTCTTTTCCTGTCCATAACTTATGTTTTCTTAATAACAAAAATAAAAAGAATGCTTTATGTTCATAAGTTAGTTGATGAACACGTGGTTTACAGATGTTTTTTGCATGCATCACGACGCACAACAATTATCATATTTATATGCGTTTGTCACTATTTCTATCGACTTGTGCATAAGTTTTTATCCAATTCTTTTCAAATTTTAGGACAAAAGAAATTAATATATTCACTATTAAATAGCGTTTGAACACAGTTTCTATCTTTATGTATCGTTGTACTACAAAGTGTTAACTTTGAGATGTTTTATTTGCAACTTGAAAACCAAGAACAAAAAAAAGATTGTTCATTGTCGGCTATTCTTTTTCAAAGAATTTTTTTTTAAAAATATTCTTTTCCTATCCATAATTAAAAACTTATGTTTTCTTAATAATAACAAAAATAAAAAAAATACTTTGTTCATAAGTTAGTTGATGAACACGTGGTTTACAGATTCTTTTCAAATTTTAGGACAAGAGAAATTAATATATTCACTATTAAATAGCGTTTAAACACAGTTTCTCTTTACATATTTTTGTACTACAAAGCGTCAACTTTGAGATATTCTAACTTTGGACTGGAAAAAATGTGTTGTGTTCAAATTCTGAAGCAGAAACCATTCTTTTCTAATTAGCTATAAAAAAAAAAAAAAAAAACGAAAACTAGAAACGTTGTCGACGGGTACAACTTCCACTTCGAGTATTTATGTGAATACATCCTGACCGCTTATTTACAAAAAGTGATTTACCACCAGCAGGCATGCTATGGGGGGCATGTTTCGTCCTTAATAGTCAGATTTAAATAGATTACTTTGAATATACCATTTTAAAGTAAATTTTATTGTGAATCCAGTTATATAAGTTTTATTTTGATGGAGGTAGGAGAAATCTATTTATTACTGGTTTAAAGACTATGAGCGTCAAATTAAGTAGCAGTGTTCACCTTGTCCAGCGCTGAAAGTTATGGTTTCTGGTATTGAAAGTATAAGAAACTGAAATCTATTACTAGTACTGTTTAAAAATGAATATATTACAAGACTTCTTTGGTATTATTGTAGATTAACACCTGCTAAATCGTCTTTACCTGCCTCTCCGAAATATGTAATTTTTTGAGGCAATTACATATGAACACACTGAAAAACTGGGCAGAAATGAAAAAAGTGTGTGTGTATATATATATATATATTTTTTATTTTTATTTTTTATTACCGTTTTATTTGTTTGCCTACATATGTTTCAGATGTTGGACCATGTTTACAATCCAACGACAAGGCTGTTGGATTGTAAACATGGTCCAACATCTGCTGCATATGTAGCCAAACAGATAAAACGGTAATAAAAAAATAACACACATTTGTTCTGCAATAGTATTGAGCACTCTCTTCAAGTTTTTACTAATTACCAGTTTTACCAAATAAATATATATATATATATATATATATAATGTATGTAAAATAATTTTAGGGGCATTCTCACATTTTAGGGCAGTTAGCCAATGTTTTTTTTTTTCTATGAAAATAAATCCCATGCTTCTTTTTTTTTTTTTTTTTTTTTTTTTTTTATAATGATTGTATGCCTTTAAGATGGTTTGTGGGAGGAGGGAGGGGCATGCCACTTTGCCACTCGACCGTGGGGTTAGTGATAGGATTATGAAAGGGTTTTAATTTTGAAGTGGGTATCATTTGGATTTACAGTTAGTGGTAAACAAGATTTTTCGGGGTGAATCTTGTCTCAGATTTAAGGTTTAATGTTCAATAGGCTTGTCACTTGGAATTAGATTTAATGATAGCATGATTTTTTTATATATATACTAATTTTTCAGATTGAAAATCTATCAAAAGAATTTGGAGTACTAACTGCTTTAAAAGGTAATAATGACAGATTCCCTACAACCTCTTTCTCACAGAAGAGACGTTGCGGGCCTGTCTCTGCTTTATTGTTATTTTCATGGCAAGTGCTCGTCTGAATTTCAATTTATGGTCCCCCTTCACCAAACTTTCATGAGAAACGCTCGTTAAGCTGAAAACTATCAATAATTTCTCCTACTCTTTATCCGTGCCTAAACCTAAACATAGATTCCATGAATAAAGCTTTTTAGAACTGCACACCTGTGGAACTGTCTTCCATTTTCCTGCTTTCCAGCTGATTACAATAAGGTCGTCTTCAAGTCCAACATAAACAAGTTCTTGATGAGGCATTCCTCTTAAGTAATTCAATTTATCAAATTTACACTACTAACAATTCCTATGATATTGTCCCATTGAGTACTATACACTCTTTAACCCTTATCCTCGAGTGGCCTCTGGGCATTGATAAGTGGATCCTATGTATAAAAAAAGAAAAGAAAAAAAGTGGACAGATCATTATATATTAAATTTATATACGAAACTGATCTCCCTCTATTTTAAATTCTAAATTATTTTTGTTGTCAATTTTTTTTTTTGTCACTAAGTTTTTTATTGTACTTACATAATTTAAAATAACTTATTTTAATTAGCAGCTACAAAGTCATTAATTACTACAATTAAAGTTTTAAGATTGAGTATATTTGAAAACCAATATTTCTGGAAGGAACCAATATTATGTAAAGGAACTACAAACTGCATTAATTTTAAACAAAAGTTTTTCTTTTTCACCCCTCCTTCCCCCAAAGTTAAATTTTTGATATAAAACTAAACAACTCATACAGCTGCTGACTGACTAATAATTATTACTGCTACTATTCAAATTGTTCATGAAAAGTGTTTGATGTTATGCGGAAGAGGCTAATTAGAAACGGCTGGTACCAAAAGAGAAAGCACCGCAGAATTATCATTTTAATGTATAAAAATAATAAAAACATTAATTTACTTATCACCTGAGGTACGAAAAATATTTAATGTCATGCTGAAGTCGAATTTAAAAGACAAAACAAAAACTAATGGACCAGTTTATTTTTGTAGTCCAAGAATAAGTGAGATTCATGTTTTTTTTGTTTTTTTTTCTGATTGTTTTCTTAATTTCATGACAAAATTCCTCGTAGGGGAGAAGTATCCAACTTTTAAGCACCACGGGAGTTTTAAAAGAAAAAAATATTCAAAATGGTCGGTTTATATAGCTTAACATTTTCATCATTAATTTTAAAGAAACTTTTAAAGCATGTAAATTATATATTAAAATATGTGAAAAAACATTGATTTCTGAACAAAATGGTGGTCTTTTAAGAATCATAAAATACTTTCTTTTCAAATAATTTATCGGCTATATTTTCATCATATGTGCATATTCCAATATGCACATATGATATACAGGGTGTTTCAAAAGTCTTGGGAACATTACAACATATTTAAAATCGTTATGTTCCCAAGACTTTTGAAACACCCTGTATATGTATGTGTGTGTGTGTATTAGTGATGGAATGATTCCAATATTTTTCCAGATTCCAATACAATTAGCAATTCTGTCCTAAATTCTCAACTTTAATACAACTATAGATTCTGATTCTTTTAAAATAGTTAAATTATTATCTTTTTGCACTTTTTTATTTGAATTATATTTTTTACTAACCTGGAAATATAAAAAAAAAATTTTGATTACTAATCTTATTTTTTGTTTTTAAAATGACGTCCTGTGAAAACAATACACTGGATACTTTCATGATACTCTGAACTTTTATTGTTTTGAGTTGGATTTTTGGATTTCATTACCTCCCAATCACTCACTGGATTACATTAGTGATTTTTGGACCTTGTGGAGTACAATTTCATCAGACTTATGGACATTTTGGATGTTACAATAATCCATTCACACTCAGAATGGCTTGCTTTTTAATGTGAATATTACAGCTTCATTAATTATTTGATTTTTCAAATTTTAATGGAATTTTTTTTTCACATATAGATTGTTTACACTTGGATTTCAGATTCTTTTGGCTTCACAGATTAGTTTCAGAAATTAATTTGATTGGCTAACTGATTGAGTGATTTTAATTTGTTTCTGTTGAAAATGCATTTTCTATTTTTTAAATTTCTCATTTTTTTATATTTTCAAATTTTGTTAGCCTGTAATGATTTTCTTCTTTGATAAAATTGAATAAAGAGATATTCTTTTTTTTTTAATTTTTATCTATCTATATATACACACACACACACACACACACACACACACACACACACACACACTAGGTAACCAAAAAAAAAGTTTGTTTTCTTTTTTTTGTTTTTTTTTGCCCATTTAATGAAGTTGAAATATACACAAAATGTGTATAGTAATTGTTTTCAAATTCAGACAGCCGGAAGTAGTAACATCAGATGTTATAAAAAAAAACATGCACACCATGCCTGGCCATCAGTTCTTAGCCAGACAGCTGTGAAAAAGATAGAAAAGTCTAGAGATCTCATTTGGGACTGTTTGCTTTTTCGCTACTGTACCGCATCTTTATTCAATTGAGTGCTTACCAAGTATGAAAAGTGGGTTGTACAAAACTTCCAAGCGTTCCAGACATTGGTTGTCTCCTTAGGATGCTGTCGTATACACCCATGCAAGATTATGCTTGGTGTATGGTGAACAGGTCAAGTGATTCATTCTGAATTTCTACCAACAGACCATGGTCACTAGAGACCTATACTCACAGCAATTGAAATTTGTGCAGCAGGCGTTGTGCCGGAAGGAGCCAAATTACGAAGATCTGCTTTTCCTCCATGACTACGTCATGCGGCATGAATGGTCAAGGATACCATACAGCAACTTTGGTGGGAGACTTTGTGCCATCCACCTTATTCACCTGACCTTGCACCATCTAATTACCATCTTTTCCATTCTCTGGGTAATCATCTTCATGGGAGATCCTTCATCAATGGAGTAGACATGTGCGAAGCCTCACAGACTTCTTTGCCTCAAAAATCTCAGAGTTCTACTACAAGGGGATTAAACAGCTGAAAATACATTGGTAGAATGTGCTGGTTGCCAATGGCGATTACTTCAAAGACTTAATATCTTACACATACTGTGAAGCATTTTTTTTTTTTTTTTTTTTCCCCTTTAAAAACGAGCAAAACTATTTTTCTTTATTATGTTTACGCACTCTTAATTTTCCCCAGTTTATTCATTGGGAACAGAAATTCATTGTTTGTCCAAACAGTTTTTGTTTATTTACTATATAAGCCAATAATTGTTTCAGCCTGGACTGATATATATGGATTGTTGTATATGTGTTTTTATTTTTACTTCATCAGATATATAAAATATACACACACATCCAAAAAAACAAGATGTCACCCCACCACCAACAACAACTTGGGGGTAATTTTCTTACAAACTGTCTGTTCATTTATAATTTGGCGTTTCTCCCCTCTTTTCTGTGAAGAATAAAGCAGTAAAAAATGAAGAGTATGAACGCTCTAGTTTTTCACTATTTAGCTATTTAAAGGAACTTTGTTGCTAATATTTGTATTTGAATAGAAAACTTTATTTGAAATATAGAATCCCCACCATGGTAGCTTTATTGTAACAAACAAGACATTAAAAGCATGTATATGTTATAGTCGTTGATAAGATCTCGTTCCGATTTATTAAGTTTTATCCTAACCTAACATAAGATAAAATTGATGGAGTCCTTTCGAAGTGATAAAAATAAAAGCAGCATCAACAAAATTGGCAGCACGAACAGCAACAAAAATTACCTGGAGCAGAAAAATTATTTCTACAAAAATAATCAAATCTGATTAGTTTGATTGGTTGTTTGACCTAACTTCAACTAGTCAGAACATAGTCGCTATGAGAGCCGGGCACCTGCCAAATTTCTTGATATAAGGCAAGGTTTGCTGAGCAGAGAGATTCTGAAGAGTAGCAATGTTGCCAAACGAACCCTTGTCAGTCAGAACCGTAACTCTCATAAGGGAATGTCCAATTTGACCCTTACCGCTACAACTTGCATGATAATTTCCACCCAGCAACATGATGTCTACGTGGACAACTTCACTTCAGTTATATTCACGTGGGAATTATTCAATAAGCACCTTTCTTCACTCTGACATCGCTGTACGTGATAATTTTTATGCAGGCAACTTCATCCAGTTATTTTCACAAAAGACTCCTGCCTCACTCCAATAACACTCTTTTTGACAATCTTTCCTCATTAACAACAACTTCCTTTAAAGTTTAATAAATGATTGTAAAACAATCAGTCAAAAGGTTCATCTTGTGTTTTGTCTGTTTCTTTCTCACCACCTTATGCATTATTCATTATAGAACATAAGTTTGTTCTTTTCTTTCTAAATCTGTATTTAACTAATTTATTTCTGTTTTAACAGATTGTGTCTGCTGTACAGTATTGTCACCAGAAGCACATTGTACATAGAGATTTAAAAGTAAGTTTAGTACTCTATTATTTTGATTATTATTGTTGTACTTTATCTCATGTTGATGCAATCTTAGAACATCTTACAAAATGTAATCTGTCCTGTAGTTTATAGGGTTTTTTTTAAAAAATTCTTTTAACTATGAAATGAACATAAATTTTTTCCCCCAAAACCGTTGTCACTTGCCCCCATAATTTTTTTCAATCAGATTTTTATGAAACTTAATCAGATTACATTAATGTTTGATTTAAAATTATGACAGACTTTAAAAATGTTAATTTAAAAGTTACATTTGTGAATTGCCATAAATAAGCAATTTTATATATACTAGCTGTATCCTTGGTATTTTCCCAGGTAGTGGGCTTAGAGAAAAATATAACCATGTATACAATTTATTTTGAAGTTTGTTGGAGTTCTTTTTTTTTTTTTTTTAATATTCAGTTGATATTAAATTAAAAAAAAATGATTCAAAGTTATGATATGGTCTCTCTCTCTCACACACTCACACACACACAGGATACCTCTGATAGATTTATGAATATAAGTATATTAAAATGACTGACTTGTAATTAGTAATCGGAGACTATTACTGCGACCTTTCAAAATTAATTTTGCAGTCTTTAAATTACTAAAAAGAAAATTTTCTAGTTGTAATTAAAGTTTATCAAACCAAAATCTATAATTTTTCCTTAATATATTTTGGATTTAAATAAATATTCAATTAATATTAACATAAAAAAAAAATTATTTAACTAAGAAACAAGGCTAACAATGAATAACGGTTTAAATTTAATACCCAACCAAAATCTGCATAACTATAATAGAAATTTATTGAAATTTTGTTTTTTTATAATAAATATTCCTGCCCTGGATCAAAGTGTAGCATATGTTCTGTCCTCTGTATGCATGTGTACGTTCTCACTACTCTGCATCTGTTTTTTGTCTTGGGAGAATAAGTTGAGTACAAACAGTGCAAGTAATTTACTTTTTTAAACACAAAAATGAATGCCTCCAATAGAAAATACAACCACTAAAAATCAAAATCATTTAATATTTATGAAATTTTCAGTATTATTAAATAAATGTTAATATAAACTGATATTAACTAAGATTTTATACACTTAGTCATAACTCGGTCACTACCTTTAAAAAGAGGTAACACACCAAAGGTATGAATGAAAGAAAAAAGTTTTTTAAGGTAGCTATGATTTTAAATGTTCAAGACATTATATATTTCAAAGGATTTTACTATAATAAACTTTATGGATTACATCATATGCATGATTTTGAACTTCAAAAAAATTTTTGCTTGGCCTTCGGGACAAGATCAAAGTGTAGTATCTGTTCTTCAGATGTTGCACTTCTATTTCTTGTTCTCTTTCGGTGGAGGAGAAATCCTTCAGGACTGAGACAATTTTTATTTTTGTACCTTTTCTCCAGTTTAAAAAACGACCCTGGTGTCTAACTCTGTCCCGTGGGGAGGCATAGTAAATAGGTACATCATATGCATGATTTTGAACTTCAAAAAATTTGACTCGCAGCCTGGAATAAAAACCCACAATTCAGTCTGTAATATACAAATATTCATTGCTTTGGATTGTACAACTGTTCTTGTGTCTTTATTCATTCAACCATGGAATATCCTTTTCATACGATCATTTCAGATTTAATTTTCAATTTGTGTGAATAAGAAAAATTTATAATTACCTACATTTATTTTGCTAAAACCATTTCCTCTGATGAGATGAGCCATTCATTGAAAATCCATGAATTAAAGAAAAAGAAGAAAAAAACTTGAATTTTTTTGTATTCTATGTCAAATAATAAATTTGTTGTAAATTTTTAATTTACATAATTTAAGTTTTCATTTATTTTATATATCTATATCATATATATATATATATATATATATATATATATATATATATATATATATATATATAATAGAAAAATCTTATTGAAAATCCACTTAAATTTTAAAAAAAACATTAAAAACCTGTGAAAAAGGTATACAAAATTGAATCATATTTGCATTAAAGTTTTTAATAGTTATTGAAAGTTTATAAAGATTCATAATGATTATGAAAGCAAGAACAAGGAAAAAAGAAGCATAAAAGAATATGGTAAAAATCCATTGAATAAGGAGGTAAAAAATATATATACACAAACACACTAACAGGTTGTCTGACGTTGCCTGGTTGTAAAATATGCTTAAATATGCTATTTTGATTTATGTAGATTTCATATTGATTATTCTATTGTACCCAATATATAGTAGTGATTTCATAAGTAAAAAAAAAAAAAAAAGTTGGATGCCATCAACTAGAATTGAAACCAAAACATTTAGCACTCCAACATCTCATTGCCATCTGAGCTATAGATATCAAAACTTAAAAGCAGCAGTTTAACTTATAAATGTATATTTGCACATGTCTACTTACACCTGTAAAGTTCCCATTTTAAAATTTTTTACTGTCTAAAAACCAAACTGAATTTGTTTCATATGTTCAAATCCCCTATATATCAAGTTTTCCAGATCTGTAGACCAAAAATTGATATTGTAGTTTTGTAGATACCGTTCCGAACACCCACAGGCAGTCACTTATATATATATATATATATATATATATATATATACTAGCAAAAGTACCTGTCGTTGACTAAGTTCAAAAACAGCCTACAGAAAATGGACTCTGATTTATGAAAGTATGATACGTTATGAAAAGGAACGGTTGTAAAGAGATAGCTTCGAATTTGGAGGTATCAAAACCAAATCAAAATATGATGAAAGTAAAAACAAAATAGATAAACCCCATAATTTATTATACCATACCTGTTCACACTGAAACACTTATCACAATATTCTGTGGATCTATATTAAAAAAACCTTGTTAAACTTTGTGACATATTTCCATTCTATGGAGGTCATGTGCGAACGAACACCCCATAATTTTATTATACCATATTTCTCCAAACTGAAACATAATTGTGAAAGTACTTACGCAGATAGATATGAAGTCTTTATTAAAGTTTGTGCCTATTTCTATTCTATAGAGACCAGGCGCGAACGCAAACCCCACAATTTTATTATACTATCCCTATTTAAATTAAAACATATTTATCAAAGTATTCTTATGTACATCAATATCAAAAACACTTGCAAACGTTTTTTTTTTTTTTTTTTTTTTTTTTTAATTTTTAATTTTTTTTTTTTATTTCCATACTTTGTGGACCAGGCGTCAACGCAGACCACACAATTTTAATGAACCACCGTTCTGCCAGATCAAACATACCCATTCCTGTGTCTCGATACATCTATAATTATATGTAATCAGTTTTTTAAAATAGTCAACCATATAGGAGCCTATTCGTGACCACACACACACACTCAGCTTTATATTATATATATGCATGCTAGCAGACTACCTAGCATTGTCCAGTTATAAAATATGCTTAAATATATTTCAATTTATACAGATTTTGTGTTTATTATTATAAAACCAATTCTCTATTGATATTATATTATACCCAATATATCAGTGGTTCCCAACTTTTCATATATGGTGACTCATTTTAGAACAAGCAGTGAGGAAGCGACTTCAGTTCTTAAAATATCTTGTATATTCATTCTTTTTACAACAATCTGCCATATATTGTGATTATTTAATTATAGATTATTTATTCATCAAGTAACTATACATATGATTAATTCCAAATTTATTCATTAAAAAATTTCAAAGTTGCTATGAAATTGATTGTAAATCAATTCAAAATTATTTCAACACACAAACTTCCACTGTTATATAAATTATTTTCAAGAACTGACCTTGATGAGGCCGCTGGTATTGCAGTTTTTTTTTTTTTTTTTTTTTTTTTTTTTAGCTAATTGTTCTATCCTGGGGTCCATTATCAATGACACACCAAGTTGTCTTCCACATTTAATTGATTTCAGTAAATCATTTTAAGGATGAAAAGTTGGGAGAATGCTGCTGTTGTTGTAAATGACTAAATTCCTTATTGCGATTTCTGATATTACTGCAAGTTTTTTTTGTTTTCTTTTATCCCCAAATTCTTGTAGTTGCAGTTTATCAATGTGTAATTGCAACTCAAAAGGTTGGGAAACACTGCAATATATGGTAGTGGTTGCCTGGAGTGATCTTGTTGTAAAATGCACTTAAATATATTTTAATTCATGCAGATTTCATATTATTATAGAGCCAATACTCTATTGATTATTACATGGTACCCATTATATAGTAGTGATTTAAAAAAGATTTTTTTAAATGGGTACCATCAGCTAGAATTGAAACCAAAGCTCTTGCCTGATTTAATTCCATATGAATATAAAAACTTTAAAAAAAATAATGTTGTTAAAGGTATAAATATATATTTACGCATGCATAAAAGTAACGTTTAGCTAACTTAAACTTACCAAGTTCCAACTTTTTTCAATTTTGACACCTTAGCAACTAACAACCAAATTGAATTTATTGCACAGGTCCAAATTCCTTATCTTGTCTCAAAATGTAGACCCAAAATTGACAGGGGGAGTTTGTTAGAGACAATTCCATATAGACAGTCATATATATATATATATATACTAGCGGGGGGTACCCGGCATTGCCTGGGTGTTTGTTGGAGGTGTGTGTGGTTTTGGGTAAATCAAAACTCCCGGGGGAGGGGGGGGGAGTAAAATAAAATAAAAAAAGTTTTAGTAGGTAAGTATAAGGATAGAACCCGAACCCCTGAGGCAAAGTTGGAAATTAAAGTGTGACGTTAACCATTGGGCCATCGCGAAATACTAACGGAAACACGTTTGAATTTATTTAACTATTTAGAATTGGCAGGTGCACGTTTTAATGACTTAATGAGGTCAACTTTGATTGCGGAGTAGTATTTCATTTACTGCGGGAACGCTTTTTATAATTTTTATTTTCCCAAGATGTTGGGAGGGGAGGATCCAGCTCCCCATAAGAAGGGGATTGTCCAAATTGAATAGCAATTGTGTGATATAATATACATTGATCAAATTTGATTGCTTTCGGACATTCCCGGCGATTGCGACCGGAAAAATACCGCCAGAATTAGTGCCGCTTTTATTATATGAAAAAGCCTAATTCACATGCGGCGAGCGAAAAATGTTGAATATTTATCTTTTCGAAGTCAAGCAAATTAAATAGACAGGCGACCTCCGTTGTTAACTCGTAGATATTGTGATTTATATGTGATATAAAAAGTTTTAATAAGTTGTAAGCCGACCGACCGCTTCTCGGAAAAAAGCCTTTCTTGGACATACACAAAAAGCGAACACATTTTCGCTTTTATATATATAGATATATATATATATATATATATATGAGAAAGAGAGAAGTAATTGCTTAAAGCCTTGCTGGTAAACTTAAATTTGGGTATTTATGAAGGCCAATACTATGATGAAAGAAAGTATGAACAAAACAAAGAAAGACAGTATTTGTTATGAATCCTCACAATTCAAGATCTCTTTCACACATTAAATCAATAAATATGAAACTTACTCTTAAATATTAATGAAAAATATCCGGGATAGTGTAGAGTCTTTGATAATTTTGAGAGAGAATTTCCCCTCTTCTCAAAAAGAATGCAAAAGTGGATTAGTCAAGTGGCGTTAAGAATTTAGGATGGCTTCCTCTCCTCTGAAGACATTAGTGTATAGGTATATAAGTACCTTTTTTTCTATAGAGAGTTGCCCCACCCCTTCTTATTTGCAATTTGGTTTTAAGGTGCACATACCCCCCCCCACACACACACCCATTAAGCTGATTTAATGTTTAACCTTGCTGTAATGTGTATTGGCTGATAGAAAATTTGATTTGAAATTTGTTCTTTTAATGTAGTTTTTTTTTTCTGTACAAAATAAATTAAGAAAGAACTAAAAGAAAATAAGTTTATTTTTTAAATATTTTTAATGGAAAATTTATTGGGTAATAAGATGAATGTCTTTTATTTATTGGGTTGGAGTAAACCCTGTTTATAAAAGAGAATGAAATAAAATTCTATGCATTTTATTATTTACCATAAATATATTTCTATACTATACTACTACGGCATAATCGCGTTAGCACACCAGTTCTCGTCAGATCACTGAAGTTAAGCAACAGTGAGCCTGGCCAGTACCAGATGGGTGACCATTTGGGAATTCTAGGCGCTGTATGTGCTCTCCACTTATCTTGGCATTTGATTCTAGTCGTCTTGTACACTTCACTTACCACTGGCATTTAACAATGTCAACTCAGGAGAGGTGTGGTTGGAGATTGCGCACCTCCTATCAATAAGACTTTCACACGCAGGCATCCCTTCGTCGATAACCATAGTCTGTCAAAGACTGAGAGAGCCCATTTCTATACTACTACTATTAAGCTCTATTCATTTATTGAGCACTCTTGAAGTTAATACTGAAACAAATATTTGAATATGTCAAACAATATTTTATGCTAATATTTGATTTTTCCTTATATATACTCGTCAGAAATTTTTCTTGGAAAGAAATGTTAGAAATGGAGCATATAGAATAATTCACATCAAATATTTGTTGCCATCTTAGTTTTAAGAGATTTCCCGTGGCTAGTTGCAAAGAATGTCCAGGTTGTGTCAATGCCAAAATTAGATTTGTGATGGCAAAAATTGAGAAATGCCTTGTAACTTTTATATTGACCAACACAGCCATCACTAAATATTCAATTCTTTTAATCTATCACAAATTTTCCTTGATCTATGCCATGGCAATTCTCCGCAATTCATGGACAAAAGGGGTGTCATGGTCAAGATCATCAGATATGATGCACAAAGAAATGTGTAGAAGTTTTCCATCTTGTGAATTATATCATCACAGGATGCTTGGTGCACTGGTCTTTATTCCAGTGATATCCCTGGATTTCATCCTGCACCCATATAATGGTAATTTTCTGTGAAGTCCAGAAGAATGATGCACTCTTTCTCAGTGATTTCACCTTTGTGTAAGGAACTGAGCCTGTTTACTACAGAAGAATTGAATTGGGTGAAATTTAGGCCCAAGAGGATTATTTTTAGCCCCCAAATTGCAAATTTTCGGAAACGTGTGGGTTCCAAAATAGGGTGTCGTGACGCACTCATTTCTTATTTCTGGACCAAAATGAACCCTCCGAAAAAAATGTGTTTCTATTCAAATATAGGTGAAAATGCAATTTCTCTTAGTTTTTACCGTAATTTTATGAGGAGTTCATAAGAAAAAAAAAAATCTGTGGGTGGTGTTAGGGCTGGATGATATGGGCTGGAATGCCCCTTATATAAAATACCCATTGTATCTTAATCTCACCAGTCGGCTCTGCTTCAGAGTGATCCTAGGCATGGTGAATTACATCCACAGGGAGTTTGTTTAAAGTGAAGCTGGTTTGCACAGAACCAACCAGCCTGATCTGGCGGCAGGACAGGTCGAGACAGTTGGAGGCCAGGTGGGATGTAGAAGCTGCCAAAATTATGTATGTTGTACATATAATCTGGTATTCCCAAATAGTCACCCATCTGGTATTGACCAGTTTAACTTTGGTGAACTAACGAGAACCAGTATCAATATGATCTTTCCTTATATATGTATAGAATTTAATTCTGGCAACAATTCATCAGTTTTTATCAGATTTTTTGCCAACAAACACGCTTTTATTTATATGGATAAATATTTAAAAATAATACTTTAAGAAATGGAGTTTTTAACATCATGGTTATCACTTTTCATCGTCAACAAGTACTTCAGCTTATCTTTATAGTACATTTTGTTTCTGTTTCTCTCATTTATGTGTGACTTAGGATGACTTAATCTAACTTTCACAAAACTCAAGAAAAAAAAAAAATCTTTGCTAAAAATTAACCAGCATGCAACAGCTCTTATCTATTCATCAAGTTATCAGACAATTTTTTTTAATGGAAGTAAATTTTCATCCCAGTGTGATAACATAGGGTTCGATAGTTGGACATTATTTTTTTTTTATTCATTCTAGCTTAATACCAGGTATTATTGTTAGGTTGTAATAAAATCCCTTATTTTAAAGACATTTTCTTTTTTTTTTTTCATTTTTTTTTCTCATTTCAAGTGTTTATTTTTTGTTTGACTTTTCAACATTTTTGGACTTTTTCAAATTAATATTAAATAATGTTTTTGTCCTTTCCAGGCTGAAAATTTATTGCTTGATGGTGATATGCATATAAAGATTGCTGACTTTGGTTTTAGCAATGAATTTGTCCCTGGAAGTAAATTAGACACCTTCTGTGGTAGTCCACCGTATGCTGCTCCAGAACTTTTTCAAGGTTTGTCTTTTCATTCGTTTTACCAAAGCATGATTATTCTGAACAAGATGAATATTATTTGTTCACCTCTTTTTTTTTTTTTTTTTTTTTATAAACTGCGCAGTATATTATTTGCATTTTTGTGTGCATATGATATAATTTTGAGAGAGTCCGTTGGAGTATAACCATAAAAAGTGTACTAAATGTTGACAGTATAAAATTATATCTGATATACAAAATATATAAATGTAGATATGGCATAATCACATTGACATGCTCGTTCCCATTAGATCATCAAAAGTTAAGCATGATTAAGCCCAGTCAGTACTAAATTGAGTGACCATTTGGGAATACCAGATGCTCTTTGTGATGTTAGCTTATCTCAGCATTGTTTCCAGTCATCCTGGACTTCTCCTTGCCACTAGAATTAAGCAGTTCCGACTCGCGATAGAAGTGGTTAGGGATTGCGCAACGCTTACTTCACAATTCAGCACATCATTCATCATCGCTCCACAATGGACATACAATACAATAGCAATTCATTTGTTATTGCAATATGTTTGGCTTGAGCACACCTCTCCCCCTTCAATGCCAAACATTGATGTAAAAAATGATGCAGGCTATTTCATGAATGTTTCTCCTCTTTCCCATTCAAGATAAGATTGCAGTAAGCACTTTCTTAAATGTTTCCTCAGTGTTTTCTAACTTGGCCATCAAAAGTTTTCAGTATTCTTGACACTTAGATGTAGGTTTTTTTGGGGGAACTTTATCAAATGAATACTGTTGTTTCCATATAAGTTTGTGAACATCGACTCAACATAGCATGAGTAATGTGTACATACAGCAGCCTAGAAAGGTAATAACTGCCGAGTTTTTAGAATGCGTTAAACAAGTTTTGTAAATGGGATTTATGACAATGATTTCATGCGGACTGAAGAAATAATAGTATTCCAACTTGTCATAAAGCTACCTGATTATTTTGAAAATGATTCAATGGATTGCCAAGCCAATTCTTTGAGGTTTGAAATTTGTAATGTACCATACACATTGGACACATTACACATTGGACAGTCAGTTGATGGTTAGAGATGAAAATGTTCAAAAGAGGGATTTTATTGTTTGGCCATTTTCTTTCTAGGCAGCTGTCTATACATTACTGGTAGCAGCTCTCAATCTAGGATGAAAGTGCATCTATTTTGTTGGCGTTATTGCATAATGTTCTATGCTAAAGACCTACTCGTTTTGCAACTGAATGCCAGTTTTAAAAAATATTGATAATTTATTCTTTTTAGTAGTTTGTGTTTTTGTAAAAAGTATTTTGAAAATAAATTTTGTTTTAATTTAGCATCTAAAAATCTCAAATAAAAGCAAATATATTTTTGTATATAACAAAATTAATAAAAAAAAAAATTGTAATTTCTTAGAAATTTTTGTAAAGTTAATGTTATATCTCTACTATTATATAAAAGTCACTTTGTGTTTGTTTCATCCTTATAGGTTCCAAAACGGCTGAACCTATCTTTTTCAAATTTCACACAGTTAATTTATGTCTGGCAGTGTTTTGTACAGAAATTTGTGTGATAAGTATTGAAAATTGGAAAAATCCAATCCTAAAAATAGTCTTTCTTATAGATAAAAATTTTTTTACAGTATATTATTTTGGGTTGCATTGGAAGATCATAATTTCTCCTTAGAAAAAAAACAAAAAAACAGTTTGTTAATATCTGTAAACATAGCTCAGTGGTAGAGCATTTGACTACAGATCAAATGAGCCAGTGTTCAAGCCCGAGTTTACCTTATCATTTTATTTTAATTTTTTTCTGATTAATGAATTCAATTTACGATAAGAGGTACCATTTGAAATCACTGCAAATCATTTCTTTGTTTGCATATTTTAAAACTAAGCATTAATCAGAAATGAGTTTCTAGGACATTCATCATCAACTGACATAATATTGTAAACAGACGGAGAATTTGATGATCTCAATTATTTTCTTTCTTTCTTTTTTTTTTTTTTTTTTTTTTTTTTTTGAGTCCACCAGGCAAATTATTTCTTGTAATATATAATATTCAATAGATAATTGATTCTGTAATAATACATATGCATAAATTAAAATATCATGTTTAAGCATATTGTATGACCAAGCAATCCCAGGCATCCAGCTAGCAATTTAATAAATTTAATTCCAGATTTTTAGATATCTGAAATGCCATCATTTCAGAATGGACCTCTAGTTCTGATCTTATATGATGTCATTCATTGTTAATTTTAATATATTTGGTTAACATTTCCACTGGATTCAGCAGAAAAAAAGCTTCCAAGAATTTACACCTAAACGTGATGAGATCCTGAGATACTTCCTACAAGGGCATTTTCAACTTGTAGTAATCTTACATGGGACTTAAAAATTATGCCTGGTCCCTCGGTCATCATCAGAATGAAGGTTTTGTTTTTTTATAACTGTCGTTATATTTATTTGTAGTAAGAAAACGATTTCAGTGTCTGAGAAATGTCTGGAAGTATGTTTTTATACTTTTGGTGATCTGTTTGCATCTGTCTCTTACATTTGTGCATTTGATTTGTCTTTTCTTCCATTGCTGCTAATCTTTCTGTTCTTACTGATTGGTTTTCTAGTAGCTAGGATGTTGTTGGAAAAAAACAATCGTAACTATTTTTTTATTATAAAAACATGGGGTGCTTGTGCAGTAACACCCTACTTGAGAGCTCATCTTTCAAATTCCTTGGCCTAACATTTGCAGGTAATATGAATTAGAATAAATACATTGAGGACATTGCCAAGACTGTTGCAAAGAAGGTGGGTACTTCTACTATGCTAGAAAATTACTCCCATCAGAGAGCCTCTTATATATTTACAAAGCCACAATTCGTCCATGCATGGAGTATTGTTGCCACATCTAGGCTGGTTCATCTATCACTAGTCTCTTACTCTTAGAAAGGGTCCCAACCTAAAAAGTCAAGCACCATCAACTAAACTGCAACCCTTGTCCCATCGCCACAGTGTTGCATCCCTGTGCCTATTTTATAAGTACTTAAATGAAATGTGCTCTGATGAGCTTGTAGTACTTGTGCCCCCTTGACAGACATACTCTTGACGAACACGACAAACAGCAATATCCCACTTCTGCACTATTAAGGTTCGTAGGTGCCGGAATATTTCTACTCTACTGAGTAGAATAATAAAATTGTCGCCCTAAATAGAAAAAACAACGCTACAGCTTTATTTTAAAATTTTTATTGAAAAAATCAATTCAGGTAACTTCATTATGTAGTAGAGCTGACATTTATTCAGTGTAGCCACCTTCAGCCGCAATCACTACCTCAATCCAGAACTGGAAGCATGCCTTTTCCACAAGCGCCGGCAGGAGCTCAACAGATGGTGGTGATCAGGCTGGCTTTGATGTCATGTTGGTGATGTTCTCGACGTATGACCAAATGAAGTAGTTCAGGTCAGGGTAGGAAAAGGGCCAGTGAGAGAAAAGTCGTAGTATTCCTTCTGAAGCTAAGCCTGGGTCTCTTTGGACTTGTGAGTCAGTGCAGAGTCCTACATCCACACTCGGGGTCTGCCAGTGGCCACCTGATTGCACCAGGGGATCACCCCACTCTTCAGCACATCCAGGTACACTTTGGTGTTGACTTTCAAGCTGACTTCGAAGATGTGAGGTGGCATGATCTGGTCCTCACTTGAAACCACACCAGAGATCATAACCATGGCTGAAAACTTTTTCATCACCCTAAGCATGCCCTCAAGAGTTGAACCATCGGGATTTGAATTTTGAGGGTGCTGGCAATGGTCCTGTTGTCATAACTTGGATTGGTAGAGACCATGAGTTGTGCAGCACATCTTCGATCTCGCTCGTTGAACATTGTGTCACTTTCAGACATGATAGAAGGTTCCTATCGGTTTTGGGATTTGTACACAACTGGCCAACTAGTAGATGGTCTGCAACAAAAAAAAAAAAAAAAAAAAGAAACTTGTTTTCATCAAATGGAATCATGTCTTCTGTGACAATTTTATAGTTCCACCTTGTAATAGTTTCTTCCTTTGGAGTGCTTGACTTTGGAATTCTTTCCCTGTTTTCTGCTTCCCTGTCTACTAAACTGCAGAAGTTAAAATGTAATGAGGTTGATATGCTGTCAAATCAATCAGTTAAAATGTAATGTATGGACATTTTGCTGCCAACTTGCTACAGTTATAAAATATATTAAATAAACATAATCCGAAATATTAGCCCTTTGTTTCAACTGGCAATATGCTTTGTTGGATGAGGAAAATGCACACAATTTTGTGTTTGCATTTCATGGTGAAATGAGTAAAAATTTCAAAAATTATTAAAAAAAAATTGAGTAGAAAAATAGAAGTAAAAAATAAATTTATTGAATTAATTTTTTATTATATTTGTTAGTGTGGAAGAGTTCTTAAAAGCAAGGGGAGGTAACTGTAATCTATGATTTTGATAACCCCATTTCAAAATCGAAAATGTCGGACTGCTATTTTTTTTTTTTTTTTTTTTTTTTTTTTTTTTTTTTTGTCAATTTTGGAATTTTTACTAATTTTGACATAGCTATGTAATAGTGTCTTGACTTAAAATGCATTTTTTAAATACTACACTAACACCAAAATTGGAAAATGGGCAGTTTGATATTCGGCTCAGTAACCAACTTTTAGATATTCTCTGAGTTCAAGAAAGAAATTTCTAAGTAAGGATAAATGAAAAGATCTGTCTTTATGGTTGTGAAATCTGGCCAATGAGAGCTGCAAATCTCAAAAATCTAGAAGTGTTTGACCTGTACTGCCTCTACCAAATTCTGTCAGTCTACTGGCACTATTTCCTCTCCAATACTCAAATCTGCACGTGATGTAGGATCATCCCCCTCAACTAATCTCTTTGCTTGTTTGCTTATGCTGCGCACTGCAACTCTGGAGAGTTCATCCACAAAGCAATAGCTCTAGAACCACTCCAAGGTTGACGATGTGATTACACACCGTCAAAGTAGACATTGAACCTAGCTCCAGTTAATAGGTCTGCAGCGTTCGCTGCTGGTCCAAGGATTGGCTGACCATCACTATCTTGGCTGCTACAGACCATTGGGTGTACTGCGCTCATCCAGAATACTGTGTGTTCTATGGGAAGAGCCATGTTACCTCAAATCAAATCGAGTCCTGTCAAGTCGGTCATTATGGAATTTATTTTTATTAACCACACTATATTTTTAATTTATAAATAATTTTTTATATTTTTTTTTCTTCATGTGTGCATACAGTTTTAATTTGTCCTGCTTATTATTCTACTATTATTATTTCTAGGTAAAAAATATGATGGTCCAGAGGTTGATGTTTGGAGTTTAGGTGTAATTTTATATACACTAGTCAGTGGGTCTTTACCATTTGATGGACAGAATTTAAAAGTAAGTATGAGTTTTAAAAATTTTTATTCAAATTATAAGTTGTTGGCGTTAGATAGGATTATAGATTCTGTTGACGAGTCAGTCAGAAAATTTATTGATTTAGATGCCTGATCTTTTTAATTCGCTGAAGTTGGAATTTACTATTTGAACTAGTAACCCCACAAGGCTGTTTCCATTCCTTTTTTTTTTTCTTTTTTTTTTTTCTTTTTTTTTTTTTTACATTTTAAATTTTATACATTAGAAACAAGCAAGCACTGAATTCACAAAATTTGATAAAATATGTCTATTCTTCTTAATATTAAAATGTTTTGAATATCATGAATGTGAGATTTCCACTGTTTTTTTTATTATTTTTATTTTTTATTTTTTAATTGTATTACCCAACTATAAGGAAGTGGGATTTCATCTTAAATCTGCTTATTCTTATATACAAAGAAGTATTTCTGTCAATTCTATTTCATTTTTATTCCCCTTTCTCGCATTATCATTTTTTTTTGTCTATTTTTTTTAACCTTCTCTTTGGAAATGTTAATTTTGCCAAACTTTGAACAATTTATTATGTGATAGGAGAGGACATAAAAAAAGTTTTGATTCATTTAAAAAGAAAAAAATAACTTCCTGTGCCCCCCCCCCCTCTTCTCTACACATTTGGAATCTTTCTCTGGCTAATAGCCATGCTTTTTTTTTTTTCTTGGACTAAAAACATTTATGTTTTAAACTTTATTATATACACAAAAATCTAAAGCTAATTTTAACAGAGTGTAAAAGCATGTAATGGAGTCACCTATTAGCCATCAGTGGCCCGTGGAACCTTAGTGGCTAAGTGGTTTGTGTTTAAGTTGTCTAAATGTTTGTTACATGCAACGCTATACTTTGACCCTTACTTTTACCAGATGGAGATTGAAGATTTTTTTTTTCTTTTTAACATCGTTTTAAGCAAAAAGAATAGTTTTTACTTAATAGGCATGTTGAAAATAGTAATATATCCAACATTTAGGAAAATTCATTAAGTAGAACAACTGTTATTGTGTTTTTAGTAGAAAAAGACAGTCTACCACTATAGATAACAAATATTGCACGCCATAAACAATTTATCTAAAATATTCGGTCTGAATTATGTTACCTGTGTGAGAACTTGTCACTGTCTACTTTAAAATTCGTAAGAAAAGAGCAATTTTACTCAATTTTCCGTAAAATTACTTTTAACGATACATAACTTTTTACTCAATGAATTTTCGTAATTTTTTGATATTACTATTTTCGACATAACAAGTGCATAATATTGTTTTTGCTTAAAATGACATTTTTAAAGAATCGATCTGTCAACTTTATCTTAACAAGCACCAAAACAAATACTGAACGTATAAACTCTTGCATGTCATGATGAGCCACACCTCATCTTTTAAAATGGATGGGTATTCACATATGCAAATCCTTAATAGCTACAAAATCCCACAATTCTAAACATGTGACTTTTACTTATTATAAATGGTCGCCGACAAGCCAAACATTGCGGTTACTTTGAACTCTGTAACTTTTCTATCATAAATTTAATCGTGTGTATATAGAAGTAGTGTGTGGGCTTTTATCAAAAGATTGAAGTATAAAATTGACTGTGTGTACCAAAATGTTAAGAACTGCTCTTAACATCTGGAGGCAGCATCCTATGAGAGAAAAACTCTACAGATAACTTCCTCGGATCTGGGCCCTGATCAGAGAGAGAAGAACCATGTTTGCTGGATACTGGTGTATGGTTAAATAAAATTGTCAGCAATATTTTTTTATAGGTGCCAAAATAAGGATCTAGTTCAGTGCGAAGACTGCACAGAGCCTAGCCTGAGTAACTGTCAGAGAATTGACAATGCATCCATGAAGACCTATCTGTTGAGATAGCATGTAAGTCAAGACGATATGTCACATTATGACTAGATGATCATGATTATCCAAAAAAAAAGTCTTAATGATAAGAAACCTAAATCTATTATTTGTGTTATTTAACTTTCTTTATTTTGATAATTCTGTTTTTCTCTAATCTCAGGAACTTCGGGAAAGAGTATTGAGAGGAAAATATAGAATACCATTCTATATGTCAACTGACTGTGAAAACTTACTAAAGAAATTTTTGGTTTTAAATCCTGCAAAAAGAGCAAGTTTAGAGGTATGACTTTTTTTCAGACATTTTATTTTAATGATTTGTAAATTTTATATAATTAATGAATTAAAATTGTAAACAAATACAGTAATCAATGCATCTAACAATTTATTTTTTCAATATTTTAAAAGTTGTTTTTGATATTTTATTTCTGGTAACCTTTTATAATGATTAGAAATTTAATTTTCATCGAAGAATTGATATATAATTGATTGTTAAACTATTTCCTACAAGAGTTTTCAGTTTTAATGTTATGAAATAAACTCATTGTATATTAAACAATCATTTTGTAAATTATGGTTAAGAGAAAATAGTTGGTTTTTATTCAATATTTAGTATGTTTTTATAATAGTAATTATGTAAAAAAAAATATGTAATTTAACTTTTTTACTTATCTTTGACATTATAGACTTAAAATTCAGTTTTGAATTTTTAAATTTATTTTTGTAAATTTAAAATTAGCTTCTGATATTTTTCTTAAAAGATTTCTAAGAGATATATTAAAATTAACTAAAACTGCATAAACTGATCAGCATAAACTTTAAAAAAAAATTTGTACAAGTTTTAAAGTAAATTTGAATATCTTCTCTCATAATTAAAATATATTTCTCTGTCAAATGAGCTTTAAAACTCAAACTTTGTATAACATTAATATAAAATCTGGATGAAATGGGGATTGGATCTGGATTGGAAGTAATGTATAGATGAAATCTCTAGTAAAACTCTTTGCCCAGTCTCTTCAATCTTAGACACAGGTCCAAAGTGTTCCTTAGTAATATTATTCAGTTGTGTAGCATATCACTTTCAAGGTGGTAGGTTGTATCTAACCAAGCAAGGCCAGATTGGACAGGTATAATTTAAAAAAATTTAAAACAATGAAGCCAACATCTTTGTGTAACCCTTAAAAATAAATTGCATATCTTGAATCGCTGCTCAAAAACAAAATTATAACTAGTTTAAGGAAAATTTAATACTTAGTTAAATTTTTCGGTAATGTTAAATAAAATTCAGTCTGCCTGTTTATAATACTTCATCATGAAGATTTCATTCATGCTAAAAAAATTCTAAACTCAAACGTAAATAAATGTAAGTAATAAATAAGGGATTTATAATATAATGCATTTATAATATAAATGTTAACCAAATGAAAACAATTGCTGCATCAATAATTAAGAATAGTAATATTACATATACAAAATTAAAAAAAAAATCAGAGTGCATCAAGTTATCTTACTTGTTCTAATAATAATTATTAATTCTCTATTCTCCTCATTCTTAAAATTAGCATTTTTTAACGTTTGTAGAACTCTAAAAATAAATTGCATATCTAAAAACAAAACAAAAAAACACTGTTCAAAAACAAAATTACATATGTTTTATTTTAAATATTATTGTACATGTTTTTGAATAACTGATTTAAGAAAAAATTTGTACTTTTTAATCATATTTTTTGGTAATACTAAAGAAAATTTGTTTTATTTTTTATAATACTTCATCAGGAAGTCTTCATACACAAAAGATCTAAACTCAAATGTTAATAAACATAGGACTTTATAAAAAAATTTAAAAAGAACCCTTTATACAACGGTTCTGGATATGACCTAAAACTATATCCGATGGTGAGGCCCCACCTTGGGGACTGTGGAGCCACCCTTTAATTGCCATTACTCCCAGGTCCACTCTGACCCGGAGTGGTAGTACCTGTTAGGGTCCCAACTATGGGTTAAATAGAATCCAACTTAAAAAACAAATATACTCCATTAAAAATCGTTCTTCAAAATAACTAGATTCGGCATTAAATAACCTGAAAAAGGTTGATATGCCATAAAACAAAAACAACCAACCAACCAACCAACATTAATTACCAATATTATATAAAACCTATAATATAAATGGAAAAAAACGAAAACATAATTACCTCTTTTATTTATCAATAGCCAAGAATTATTGTGTGTGTTTAGTGAAATTATGTAGACAAAATTAAATTTAAAAAATTAAAGTCCATTTGCTTACTAATTTGTTCTTTGGAAACCTTATGATCTTGAGAAACCTGTTGAGAAATATTGCCTTAGACCTCCCAAAAATCTCCTTAGAACTGGTGATCACTGCTACAAAATGTTAATAAAATTCTAAAATGTTGATTCTAGTAAATAAAGTGATATAAATTTTTGCTGATGTCTCAGTAGTTTTTAAATTTCTTAAGGGTCATAAAGTGATGGACCATTTTTCAGGGCAACTCAAAAGCTTCTTTTTCGTTAACTACTATATCAAGATGTAGTGGAAAATGCTACTCCTTTCCTAGGATTACTCTATTTATCTTGATTCTCACTTTATAATACTGAGTGTTTAACCAGAAGGCATCAAGTGCCATTTCTTCAAGTCTTTCCTATGACTCAACTGAGGATTAAACTCTGGCCCGCAAACCCATTAGCAATCACTCTTACAATTATGCCAAATGAACCAATTAAAGGTAGTAATGACATTTAAAAAATCTAAATTTATGTAGATGACCAGGTATTAGTTTGTTTTTTTAAATGTTTTTGTTATTTCACTGAATAAATATGGCAAGTTTACATGTAAAATAGTAGCCATTATTTTAATAACACATTTCAATGTCAAAATCCTACCTCTGTCTGGTTTACAAGTATTTTAATGGAATGTGTTCTGACAAACTCAGTACACTTGTGCTTCCTTGACTTACCAGACAAGCAGCAAAATCCTGCCCCTTCACTGTAGAGATCCCTAGATGCTGGGAAATGTACTCTAATAGTTACTTCCCTCGAATTGTTAGACTTTGGAATTCCCTTCCAATCACTTGCTTCCCCATACTATACTGACATACAGAAGTTCAAGTGTAGTATGAGCAGGCATCTCTCTTCTCAACTCCCTACATAGTGTCCCAAATAGTAGCCTCTGATGTTCAAGTGCCACTGTGCCTTGTTTGGGGTGAATCAGGGTTATAAAAAAAAAAAAAAGCGAGGAACAAATTATGTAAAAATGGCTAACACAAATAATAATTTTTTTTTTTTTTTTTTTTTTTTTTACAGAATTAGCGTTTATTAAGTCTGATTAAGTATACATAGAAAAAGCAATTAGATAGTGACGGAAGGAGAGTGTGAAAACAGGGTGTTGGAAGGGAAAAAGTATGGAAGCAGGTTGTAGAGAGGAAGGAGAATATAGGAACATTTTGAAGACCGTGGTAAGTGTTCTGGGAGAGGATTGGCTTGAGGGTGGAGCAAAGCATTTAATTTAATAATTAAAAAAAAAATTTTTTTTAAGTTCTTATCATTGTACCCCTAATTTTGATGAATACTACTAAAAATAAAGTGAATAAGATTCTAATTTTACATGATGCAAATTTGTTTACAATAATTATTATTCCAGGTATTAGTGAAAACAAGCAAATACTTTGTTTTAATTCTTGTCTAGAATTCCTCCTATATTAGAAAGCAAGAATAAAGAAAAATCAGTATGATGTACATATGCATGGTGAAACAAAAGTTTCATATTTCAAAAACCAGGTAAATTGATCAAGTAGTTTTATTTTTAAACAATAAAATCAAATTTTGAGTATCCAAGAGGAGACTCTTTCTCGCCATTTTGAAAAATAAGGGAGGTAACTCAATACTTACTGTGATATATTTGTTGTACAGCTTGCAGATTTTCATTATTCGCTTAAAAACGTTTCTTTATAGAAATAAAACTACTTGATTAATTTTTGTGACTTTTGGAATATGAGATTTTCGTTTCATCACAGGTACGTATGTCATACACATTTTCTTTATTTTTGTTTTAATATAGGGGAAATCTTGACAAAAAAATTTTTTTTTAATTTTTTTAACTTTTGGGCACAAGTATGTAAGTTAGTTATTTTTATGATTATTTCACAAGAGGAGATAACGCATGCTACAACTTGTCATGATTGTGGATTACTCTGGAATTTACCTGATGCTGCTGATGAAAATATGACCTTCATAAACCCCAACACTAATTCTGTTTGCTGGAGCAGTTAAGAATATCAGGATTGGAACCCTAAATTCACCCTTATCTCAAATCACAAAATAATCAAAAATGGCTGTCTCATGTACTTGTATCCGAAAAGTAAGAAAATCTTTAACAGAAAAACAAATAACAAGAAAAAAAAACTTGTTTTCACTTGGTCATGAAAAAATTAATCTCAACAAACGTATCTGATGTTGTCTTGGAAAATTAAGAAAACTAAGAGTCACAATCTCCAGAATAAGAAAGACACTGGAAATACTCTTTACACTCAAAATGCTAGTTCCTTGGTATGACCTTAAAAGACCTCCAATAAGGTCCCATTTGGGGTCTGTGGAGAATGTGGAATTGTGCTTTAGTTACCATTCTTCCAAGTTCACTGTGGTCCGGAGTGTTAATATCTGTTAAAGCATCTCGTGCTAACATATCAGCCAGTCTGGAGATACTGGCTTCTTGACCAAAAATGCAGCAAACATTTGTTATTGTTTTTTCTTATTCCTTAGCAAAATTCAAACAATGTTCTACAAAGTCAAAAACAATTTTTTATACAAAATAATCAAACCAAACATGAATAAATATTTGAAGATATAAAGAACTTGAAGTAGAAAAACTTTAAAAATTACTGGATTGAATATTAAATAAATTATACCTAAAATGGTCTATCTGCCATAAAACAAAAACAACCCAGAATCCCAACGTCTAGAAATAAATTAATTGGGAAAGAAATTGGGAATATTCTTTTCACCAAAAATGCTAATTTTCTAGCCACAATTTAAAAAAAATATGTTGATAGAACAATATATATTAATAAAATGAAAACAATTATTGAATTGGGAAACAATAAGATGAATACTGAATTAATGAAATGTCCTTTTGCAAAACAATATGCAAATAAGTTAACCATAAAACATTGATTGCATACACATTAGAAAGCTATTCATTTATTTTGAGTAAGAATTTGACAATCTAGTTTTATTTAGTGTAATAAATAAACCCAGTTTAAAAATAGATTTAAATTTTTTAAGTATTGATTGCCGATTTTTGAAGCACCCTAAAACAATGACTAGTGCCAACCCTCCCTCCTCCTTCCCTACAATGTGATGCATGTGGCAATTGTGTAGCTTGTACTTCAAGAAATTCTAGGGATGTATGATTTTGAAATTTAAGTTCTTTTCTAACTTTGGTCAAATAATCGTTAATGTTTTGATTATGAACTTGACATTCTTATAAAAAACAACTAGGCTGTAGGCTTTAAATTTTATCTTTTACAAAAAAGGTTTTTATAATTAACTAGCAGGGGGTACCGTTGCCCGGGTGTTTAGAGGTGTGTGTGCTTTGGGGGGGGGGTTAAATCAAAACAAAAGAATATGCTAAGTAATCACCTTGTTTGAATATTATAAAAAAATGTTAAAACTTTACAAAATATTGAAAAAACAAAAAAAACTAACGTAAGGCAAACGAACGATGTTAAAACTTCTTTAAAAACTCTGAAAAATAAAAACAAAAAAAAAACAGAACATAGCTTGAATAACCCTGTTTCAATATTAAACCTTTAAAAATCGGGGGGGGGGGAAAAAAAGGCATCTCGCATGACGATTCGAACTCACAACCTTTAGATAAAGTGTGCAAAAAAACCTGACATGTTACCCGCTCAGCCAGCAATACAGAGTAGCTTAAACACGTTTGAATTTATTTAAAAGTATTAAAAACAGAATTAACACGTGTCCGCAATAAAAGTTAACTCTGCTGCTTCTATTTGACCCCATTAATGAGGTCAAATAGAAGTAGCGGAGTTAACTTTTGTTGCAGGACAGCTGTTGGGTTTGTTTACCCATGTTTCCCCCAAGATGTTGAGGGGGAAACCAGCTCCCCAGTGTCCAGATTGAATAGCAATTGTCTGATATAAGGAGTTTGGCCCCACATTGATCAAAGCTGATTGCTTCTGGACATTACCTGGTGCTGTTGCCGGGAACACGGCTTTGAATTAGTTTCGGTTTTATACAAAAATGCTGAACGAACATAAGATGGGCTGAAGTAGCAATAATTTTGTAAAAATCGATGTAAATAAATGTAAACGCAACGCGTGTTCACAAATCGTACATATTATGATCTGTGGGCTATATAAACAGTTCTAAGCGATAGTACCTCGGGATTGTCGGCGAAAAAAAGCCTTTTCGAGACATACAAAAAATGCGTGTGCGCATTTGCCCTTTCTATATATATAGATTAAGCGATGTATCTGTAAAAAATTTTTAAGAATTGTAAGGCATCAGTGATTCATATCCCTCCAGTTTATATCTTTTTTTTTTTTTTTTTTTTTTGCTGTTATTTATACATTAATAATATTCTGTATTATGATTATATTTTATATAAAGTAGATAGAAAAATTCAAAATTAAAAAATTTGCTCTTTTTTTTTCTTCTTTTTTTACTTTTTGTCCATTCATTTTTCTTTATTTGCCTCTTTAAATCTTTTTCTGGATTAAATGTATTAATTACAAATAATCTTTATTTAAAAAAAATATTTTTGTTTTTACTGGCCGTTTTTGTTTGGGAGGAGGGGGGTATATATTTTCAACTATAATATATATAATTGATATAATGTCAGATACTACATTGTTCAATAAAAAGAAATGATTAGATGCATTCAATAAGTTATACATATTAATAAAAACATAAAAGGAAGAACAAAAGCTAAATTCAAGTTTTATCCAACTGAAGAAATTTATTAACCTCAGAACACTTTTCAGCATCGTAATTTGCCATTATCTGCTCAATTTTAACAAATGCTGACCTCCATTTTCAATACTACTAAAACTTAAAAATAAAAAAATTAACAATAATCCATTATATATAATCTGTTCCTTAATTTTTAGGAAAGAAAACAGCTTACTTGTACAAGATAGCTTTAATTTGTGAAATCTCTCTTGATGAATTTAATTTTGTCAAAAATTAAATCTCCAAACAAATCTACACATTTTAAATAATTTTAAATATATCATCATTATAGAATTAGAAAATGAGAAAACATAACACAGTATTTTCTGCATGCAAATTTTGTGAACGTATGATGAAAACAAGACATTGAATATTTCCAATGACTGTTTTGGTTTCCTTTCCACATGCATTCAAAAACTCAATACATATCTTGTTCATTTTAGATCTACAAAAATTAACAATATATGACGGCTTTACTATCGTATTTTGATTTTCGAACGACTGTTCTCGTCTATCATGTTATTTTTACGATTTGGTTTATGTAACTTCCGATCGTCAGATGTATCTTGTTGAACTTGAGGGAATCTTTATACATGGAATTTCAACTGGAACCCATTATTTAATCCATGGGGGTAGCATGTTCTCGTTTCATCAAGACCCTTTATTCACAAAGTTTAGTGAATAAAGTACTTGGTAAAATTCAGTTATAAAGTTACACTGTCCTGGCGATTGGATGTTCAATCCTCAGTGTGCGCAAAACTCAAAATACAATTGCAAATTACTTAGGACTTATATCCGGTTATGGCTGACGAAACGAGTGTGCTACCCCTGTGTATGAAATTAAGTGTTCTGTTTGAAATTCTGTGCAAATTCCTGAGTTTAACAGAAAGATTCCAGAGTGTAACAAGATACACCTGAAGGTCGTATTGCATGAAAATGTATGAAAACACTATAAAAAAATAACTCAAGATGAGAACAGTAGTCCAAAGAATCCAAATATGTAAAATTAAAAATGTAAAACAGTTGAATTATGTTTATTGCATTATATAGCACCAAATTGGTTGATTTAGCATATAAAACCATCTTATCTGATTTTCAAAGTCGCATTCAAGTCGACAAATCAAACTCTAATCCTGACTATTCAATTTTCATTTATTATTGTTGCATTATAATTGACATTATAATTAACATACTTAACTACAATTAATTTTTTTTCAATTACTTATTCTAGCCCAAACAATTGCTAGCTAATATGAAACATTTGTAAAATAATCACCTAAAAATTAACAAGGTGGATAATGCACTTTAAATGGAAGAATATAAAAGCTATCTACCTTAAGTAAAGAACCGTACAAACAAATAAAAATTAATATCTAAAATTAATTTGCTGTATTCTGAATGATGCTGAGTAGGTCAGCTAAAAGTCTAAATTATTACCTTAGTTCTGCTTGTTTTCCAACTTCTATGTCCAGTTGCTATCTTCTAAAACATTAATTCAGTAAAAGAGGATTTTAAGTTTTAGCCTTTTCTTTTCATTCCAAAAACGAATAAAAATAAACCATGAGTTATCTCACCCTGCAATCACTATTACTATTACCTGATTAATTTACACATTTACTCACAAATAAGAGGAAAACCGCATTTATATATATATATATATATATATATATATATATATATATATCTTTGTGAGTGAGGAGTTAGGATTTTTCCTGGAAAATCCGACTGTCAGTTTTATACACTTAGGGTCATAAAATTTTATAAAAAAAAACTTTGGAGAATAAGAATACAATTTTTTTCTTTCTTTGATACCAGACCATCCCTCCAATAAAATGTATCTATGTGATTAGCTTTCCAACAAATATCTAAAAACATCTTTTATTCGTCAATATTTCTCATGTTAAGTGTTTAATAATAGCTAATTAAATCCATTATGTATATGCATGTATATTTTATTTTTAATTAAAGTTTTGGTTTTTTGGTATAATTTTCATCTTTCAGAAAGCAAAATATGTTGGCTATAAAAAAGATTGTTGCATTCATTTGTTTAAAAAAAAAAATACATTTAAACATAAAATGATTTATTGTTTAAATTTTTGGTCAATAGATTTTAAAAAAAATATAGTTGGTCAAAAGTAGCAGCCATTTTCTATGTAGTCCTGCTGATATGCATTGATTTGTTGAAAAGTCATTTATGATCAAATTGGTTCTTTGTCTAGAATTCCCCCATACTAAAAAACAAAAATAATGAAAAATCTGTACGATGTACATGCCCATGACTAAATGAAAATATCATATTCCCAAAATCGCTTAAATTGATCATGTAGTTTTATTTTTAAATAAGAAAATCATATTTTACTAGTGGTACCTGTGAAAATTCCTCAGGGGACTCATTCATATGTAATATATTGATGTTGACATTCTGTAGATGTTCAACATAAATGGAGATACTCTGATATTATTGTAGCTCTTTTGTTAAAACTGCAAAAGTATTTATCTAAGCTAGCAGGGACGCCCGGTGTAGCCTGGTCGTAAAGTACGCTTAAATATGATATTTTAATTCTTGCAGATTTCATATATATTATTATAGTTAATGTTCTGTCAATTTTTATATATTATAAAGTTGTGATTTGAACCCAAACTTATATATATAATCTCATAACATCCTTCAGCTATAATCGAAATGAAAACTTATGAATAATTCTTGGTAAAATCATTTATTACAAGAAATGGAAGGCCATAACAATTAAACGACACAGTCAATCGAATGTAAGCGTGACACACAAAACACACACATACTATCCTATTAATATATAGATGAGCACCCAAGGAGTGATTGGCTCGCCTGCCATTTTGAAAAAAAATATAAAAAATAAGAGCGGTAACTCAACAATAATTCATATTTAATAGATTTATGTTGTAATGCCTATGAATTCCATTTAATCGCATAAAAATTATTTTCTATATAAGAATAAAAACTACTTGATGAGTTTTTGAACATATTTTTAGTATCATGGGTACAAACATCATACATATTTTTCTTTATTTTTGTTCTTTAATATAGGGTGAATTCTGGATGGAACAATTAAATTAATACAAATTTAGAAGCTTTCCAAATGAGTAATCTGTAAAATAAAAATTTTTTAAATGTTATACATAAGTATGACTTTGCAGAAACTGGGCACTACTTTTTATTTTAAATTTAAAATGAACTGTTAATTGGTACAACTACTTTGGCATGTCTTGACCCTTTTGTTATTGAAATACTAAAAAAAATTGTTAAAAAATTGAGTTGTAGAAAATGAAATAAAATAACGCATTTAATATTTACTACATTTCTTTGGCTCAAATGCACAAATAATCAATATGAATCGGTGAATAATTATTGCTAAAAATTTGAAAAAAAAAAAAAAAAAAAAAATAGTTAAAAAAAAACTTTCTTGACTTCCACTTTGTTTAGCATTGAGGAAAAGACTTTTGATTAATACTACGTAATTCCAGTTAAATTTCAAAATTACATAATAAATTACTTTGAAAATATATTTTTAAAGTTTACAGAAAAAATAGTCTTTACTTTTTATTAGAATGTCTTGTAAATTTTTATTAAGATATTAAAAAGAAAAAAGTAAAGACTATTTTTTTCTGGAAATTTTAAATATATCTTTTAATTTTAAATTTACAAAAATATATTCATGTAAGTGTAAAAACATTTCAATGTAAAGATTAAAACAAGTTTTTTTTACAATGTATAATCATTTAAAAGTAAAGAGTATTTTTTATGTAAACATTTAAAATGTTATATAAAACAATTCTGAACAGAAAAATTTAAAGTAAAGATGAAAAAAGATATATATTTTATAACATTTCATTAAAAATAAAACTATTTTAAAAAAGGAGCATTTCAAAGTAAAGACTAGTTTTATATGTAGAGTTTTAAAATTAAACTGGAATTACATAAGTATTAATCAAAGGGGACTTTTCTTCTGTATACAAGCAAGACTTCGGTTAAGCAGAAATCAAATAGAAACAGTTTTATTTAACATTTTTTTTTAATTCAGTTATAACCTTATTTAATGCCATTCTGGTTTTATATGGTTAGAAAGATTATTCATCCTTTTGAGTTCTGAAATATAGTAAATTTGAATGTTTTTCAAGAATTAATTTTAAAAGAGCTAATGCCATTGGCATTTCTTCCAGGCAAATGATTTATTTGGTCCTAAAAGGGTTTAAGCTCTACATAATCGCATTTTCAGAAGGTTAGGAAACCTGATTGCTATCAACAAGAGGTTCTTCCTGGCTTTCTTTTTGAGCCGTGTCTCTCTGGATGCCCGACTGTTGTTTCTGCTTCTTGTTTTTTACTGATACATTGTTCTCTTCCCTTTTGTGCAACAGACAATTATGAAGGACAAGTGGATGAATATAGGTTTCGAAGATGATGAACTTAAGCCATATGTAGAGCCACCGCCTGACATTAATGATCCACTTCGAATAGGTAATTGTATATATAAAAAAAAAAAGATGATCCCCAACGTGGCTTGTTCAGTTTTTGTTTCCGTATTTGACTGGGGGAAGCAACATGCTGAAAAGCCAATAGTATTATTATTACAACTAGTACATAACTCTTATCATTACTGTCCATCCATCCATTTATTTTTTTTAATTTTTTTTATTTATTTGTTGCCCTGCGTATCTAGTGGCTGCGCTAGGGGACCTCCTGCCCAGGGTCTTCTGCTAACTGCAGTGCAATTGTCTCTCATACAGGGACACACGGATCTCTTTACCAACTGGCACCTGCCAAAGACCTTTTGCATGCTGATCTTTTCATCATGCAAAATTTTTTTTGGTTTTCAGAGCTTTTTCTTTTTTTTTTTCTTTTTTTTTTTTTTGTTTGTCATCGTCATCTCTAAGTGGGCTTTGTGGTTGTATCTTCCACCCATATGTTTGCTTAATTTTATTTTCTATGTGCTGAAAATCAGTTTGTCTTTTGGTCTACAGACCATTATGCGAGACCGCTGGATCAATGTTGGGTATGAAGATAAAGAATTAAAGCCTTACAAAGAGCCATGTAGAGACATGCTTGATCCTAAGCGCATAGGTAAACCAACGTTATGCAACGTTTATTTTTTTTTTTAAAAAATATTTGTAGCAGGGATTTTCTTGTGAATCTACATAACATACCTATTGTTTTAACGATTGAGATTTTTAACAAACGTTTTGTTTTTCTATTTGTTTGGTCATTCATACAAAAAGGTGAACAATTGAACAAATTAAGTTATTTTGCATAATTTGGGGGTTTTATGGACAATTTTAAATTAGATTAATGAAAAACATTTTTTAAATTCACAATTCAAAAAAAAAAAAAATTCCTTGTATCTTTGCATTTGTAAATTCATCTTTTTAAACAAGTCTAACCTTTTCCAATTCTAAACAAACTTCTAGGACTACATTTTCCTCATTTTATGAAAAAAAAAATGGAAGTAATTTAGGATTTATCTCAAATTGTATAACTGTTGAGCAAGGATAAATCATATTTTTTTATTTGGTATGACTATAGCAAAGATTGAACCCTGGTCTCTTGACTCATTAAGATGCATAGACATATAGATGCATTTTATTAATACACAGATTATTGAACCCAATTAGATTATTTGATTAAACAAGTTGGATTTTCATAGGCAAGTTTTATATTTAAAATTTTGGTGCTTGGGCAGATGTTTGAAACCATCGCATTTTCAGGTGAAAACATTACATACTTGTGTATCCTTTCAAAATTAGTATAAATTTAAAAAATGATGAAAAATTATCCTGTAGAAAATGTGCTAGATGTATTTATAACAAAAAATCATCCACAATTATGTTCTGATAGAATTACAATTATTTAGTTAAAATGATCGATTGCAGTTATCTCCACTTGATCTTGAGGATTCTTCAACATTTAAAACATTTGATAAAATTTTATAAATTGATAAACTTTATTTTTACTTGTAATTATTTGTCTACTAGATCAGTTTTGAGGACTATATACTAATTTCAGCATGACATGTAATATTTTCACCTGATATGCGTTGGTTGAAAACATCACTAATCTTCACAAGCACCAAAATTTTTTTTCTAAACCATAAAGGTTCATGGGACCAGTGATTATTTCATTTTGTCTAGCATTGAGTAGAATAGAAAGCTTGAATCACACCTGTAATGATGCTTGTCTGCTGCCAATTATACTCATTTCAGTGTTGGCTTACAGAACCTAGATATTCCCAAATGGTCACTCAGCAATGAAACTTAACCTAATTTGATTAAGAATGAAATATTGACAACACTTTTTAAAAGTTGGATTTCCATTGCATGTCACTGAGGAGGTTATTTTTGTTGAGGTGGTTGACTACTTCTCTATTGAAAGGGAGATGAGTGATCACCTAAATTTTTAAATAGGGGACATACTGATGACTTTTTTTTTGAGTTTGTTATTCATATTTTAATGTGAAAAATAGCTCCAAACTCAACAGAAAAGTAGAAAAATTTAGAATATTGGACACAAAAATCGCATACTATTACAGCCTTTAGAAAAATTAAGCCTGATATTGTATACTTTGCTAGGAACCCTTTACAGTGAATCACTTTGTAACTAATTGTTTAGACCTGAACACAGCCTGTTAAAAATATAAAAATTCCAAGTTGAATAAAATATTTAGTCTAATAGACCCATAATTAAATATTCTAATATCTAAAAAATATTGGCATCTACTACAAAATTTAACACATTTCAAATAAATTTAGGAAAGGATTGTGTGTGTGTGTGTGTGTGTGTGTGTGTGTGTGTGTGTGTGTGTGTGTGTATATATAAGTGTGTGTGTGTATAGTGTTTTATCACTTTAGACACTTTTTCATATGAAATGACCATAAAGGAGGTTGAAATACTGTTAAAATTAAACAATCAAAATGAAATCATTTATTTAATAATTCAGAGACTGTAGGTTGGGACAGTATATAGACTGCAACTTATATGCTCATCTTATCCTTCATCTTGACAGTATCTTTTTCAACAGATTTCCCATACCTTCCTGTACTTTTCAGAATATGCGTTTGAAACCTTCCTGCCAAAATCCATAATTGAAAACAAGTGCTACCCGTTATTATTTTCAATGTTCACCTCATTTGTATATCTCAAAGAATTTACTGACCATATTTTTCATTTATTTAAAAAAAAAAAAAAAAATTTTTTTTTTTTTTTGTATGAAATGTAAAACAAGAGTCTCTGTTACAAATATATTTTTTCTACATTTTTTTTCTTCCTGCTACTGCTTCTCTGAAATTTCTCCAATGCTTTTTATCACCTTCTCTCCATTTAATTCGTCTATCCTAAGCTACAAAAAAATTGTGTTGCTTTGTAGTTTGTTAATAATCTGGTATGTCGTTCTATCTTTCTCTCTTTCTAACCACACTTGCTTTGCCGTGTCTCTCTCTGTCTCTTCACTCTATCTCTTAGTTTCTTTTTGGTTATAAGGTCTGCTTCTTTCTCTTAATCTTTGTGTTGAATGTAGGTTAGGTATAATGCTTGTACAATCCTTCAGGACTAAACAGTTCCATCTTTCTAATATGCTTTTAATTCACTTTGTTAAAAAAAAAAAAATTGGATATTATTTCTATCTTTATCTTTCTTACTAACTCTGTTTTGAGGGACCTTAACCATTCTTTTTTTTTCTCTAATTTTTGTCTACTAATTTTTTATGGTTTTATGTGGAGTGATTTATCAAAATATTAATTTTTTTTTTTTTTTCCTTATGAAAGCTTCCAAATATTTTGGGGGGTAATTCTCTGACTTGCCTTACTTGTATCAAATTATTGTTATATATCCAGTCTCTTACATATTTTTTTTATTATACCTTGCAGCTGTTTTGCTTAGGTTAAAAAAAATTTGCTATGGGGTTAATTTGTAAATTATGCATTTTGAAAGGCTCATTAGAGACCAAAATGTGGTTATGTGAGACACTCAATATGTTCAATTACATTTGTGTAACCTCTTAAAAATATTTTATTTTTTTAGTATGGTATATATGTTCAGCATTCTCAAAATGTTGATAAAGTTAAATCAGTTTATTTCTAAATTTTTGGCATCAATAGTTTTTTTCCTACAAAATCAATATTTGATTTTTGTTCATCAGTCCTTTTGGTGGATAATTACAGCATCTTTTTAAGAGCAATAGAAGTTAATTTAATTTCTTTCAGAAATTTTTTTTCCAAGTCAGAATTATTTTCATATGGACATCATTTTAAAAATTTTTTTTAAGCGATTCTATATTTGCCATTTGTTTGACAAAGAATGAATATTATACAACAAAATTAAAAATATCCATGGTTTCACAATCGTTTTGTTTTGATCAACTAAATTATTTGGTAAAGAACAGAAAAGGTCCTGGATATGACCTAAAACTATATCAGATGGTGAGGCCCCACCTTGCGGGCCTTGGGGAGTGTGGAGCCACCCTTTAATTGCCATTGCTTCCAGGTCCACTCTGACCTTGAGTGGTAGTACCTGTTAGGGTCCCAACTATGGGTTAAATAGAATCTGACTTAAAAAACAAATATACTCCATTAAAAATTGTTCCTCAAAATAACTAGATTTGGCATTAAATAACCTGAAAAAGGTTGATATGCCGTAAAACAAAAACAACCAACCAAAGAACAGAAAACTGCTTGTAATATTAAAATGTAAATTATAGCAACATCTATAATTGAACATGCTTTTATGTTTTCCAGAAGGAAAATTTTAGTGGTCAGATGTGAAGAAATTATTTTTAGCCAAGATCCTGCCCACACACGCACATCAACAGACATGTTTTTCATTATATATGTATATATTTTATTTGCAATACTGATCATCGAACATAATCAGTTATTTTTACAGAAAAACATTTACTCTATCACTAGATGAGAATAATTGTTTACTTCACAATGTGGTACCTCCATATGAGAGCCTGTACATTTATAAGACAATTATCGATGGACACATTTTGACACATCAGTGTGAGATTCAAATCACGACATCATATTTGCTATCTTATGCTCTACCAATATATATATATATATATATATATATATATATATATATATATATATGTGTGTGTGTGTGTATCAGTCATCCAGAGACAGTTTTGCTGTATCATAGCTCTTTAGTGCAACTAGCAACTACCTTAAGCCAGGATTGAAATTCAACCACTTATGCGACAGTCAGCGCTCCTAACCATTACGCTGACTAATTCTTCTATCCATTACGCTATTTGTCTGTTAAGATGGGTATGTGAAATTACAATGTCCAACCATCTAAGCCCATTTGTTTACACAAAGCATTGCTGTATATGCTAGCGGCAGTTTATTTTCACTCCCCAATTTGGTCAACCCAAGATAGGGAGCATTTTAAAGTCGTTCACAGACAGTTTTGCTGTATCACAGCTCTTCAATGCAGGTAGACTAACAGCTATCATTCATATATATATATATATATATATATATATATATACGACATTTAAAAAGTCAATTTCATAGCTGAACATTTTTTTTTTTTTTCAAAAATGATAAATAAATCCAAATATTTCAATTGTTATCTGACTATCCTCAGTGAATTAGTTATGTTTTTTGCGTTTTGTCATTAACGGATTTATTTTCCATTTTTGAAAAGTAAAAAAAAAAAGTTCAGCATTGAAATTTTTTTTTTTTTGTACGTCTTTAATATTTTCATACTGCCAGTATCTTAAAAATGTAGAAATATTACACATAAAATAAAATCTGTGGCATGGTGTAGCAGTTACAGTTCTAGATTGTGGTAAAATATTTGCTTGTGTTCATATAACTATTTACAATAGGTATTGCTTTCAGCATTGAATAATCCCAATAGGGTTGATATGCCATAAAAAAAAATTCTATTTTTTTAAGTTTTAAAAAATATGCTGAGTACTTTTTTATGAATCTGAGTCTGATGTATGTTTGATTGTCCATTGTGTTTTCGAACTAAAGGGGAGTATCACTCTCACTTTCAGGACCTGATAGAATTAAGACTTAATATAAGTTCTTCCATTTACTGTTGAATTTGAAAAGATACTTTTTCAATTCTTACTCAACAATTTTGGTCAGACATTCTTAAAAAATTGTCCAACTTTGATGCAATTTAATTGATTTCATCAGTATCTATTGTTGGGATAGGAGTGAGGAGATTCCTGGTATATTAAATATATTATTTTTTTAAAATGTATATGGTTTGCTCTCTTGTGACATTAAATTTCTATAAAATATATTTTTGTCTGAATTGAGTTTAATTGAGGTTCTGTTCTATCATTGCTCGCATCACATATTCTGAATTGTGAATTTTCTATTTATTTCAAAGTCTAATCTCTCTGAATTTCAGATAGTCTGTAGTTTCTGTATTTTTAGGGCACCCTTTCTCCTCCTCCTAAAACTATAACAAATAATCCAGATTTTTTTAATTTAGCATTTGTTATTTTCAGATAGAATTATGTAATATTGAATTTTTTATTTAAGTCAAATTTAGACGTCTCTTCAGTTACTGATTTTTTTTTTCAATGAACATCATTTTGATGTTTCTGACTTATACATTACCTCAAATGTATAGTACTTAAAATTTAGGGGGGGGGTCATTCTCAGTTGATGCGCTGTCCAAGTTTTGTCAGAGGAGCCATTTTTTTTTATTTTCAGTATTATTATTATGTATTAATTTGGAAAGATAATGTCAACTCATTGCTTGAGAAATTTATTATATAAAGGAAAGTTGTGTGTTCAGCTAGAAAGGAATGGGCCGGGCAGAGGAGAAAGAGGGAGTTGGGAAGAGAAAGATAGATAAAGATAAAAGTTTTAAAATAGGTTACACTTTTGCCTTTGGCAATGCCAGGTAATCCTACTAGTGTATTACTAAATCTCTGAAAAGCAAATTTTTAGTTTTCTTTATTTCTTCTTCTTTCACCATTTTCATTTGCTTCCTCATTTGCTCGTCTTCATATCATATTCTATTTATCTCATTGGATATTAACCATCCATTTACGTTCAAGATTATCCTACCGTCTGTTGCCTCCTTTTCAAATCAAAAGTCTCTACCCGTTGTTCTTCCCCAAGTTGACTTTCAATAAATATCCCAATAATCCTTTTCCACTTTTAATCCCACAACTTCATTTTATATAAGGAATATACACCATTGGCTATCAGCTTCTTGCTTTGAGGCTTCCAGTATTTAATTTTTAAATTTTTAAATTTTTGATGGAGCCATTCACTTTTTATTTTATTTAAAAAAAAATGTTTTGTTTTTTTTAATTTTTTTTTTATTTTAGCAATCTGCAGAATCTATGTGTTTATTTAAGTGTTTGATTTTAAATGTTTTATATTAGTTTTTAAATAAAGTTTAGCTTTTATTCAAATAATATTGTTTAAAAAAAACATTAAATTTGGTTTCATAATTTTGGATTGAAACAAAAAATTTTAAATTTTATTTCAATTTAAAGAAGGGGTGATAATTAAAATATTTCAAATAACTCTGTATAATGGTTCTTTATGTTTTAAGAATAATTAAAATAATATATTGTGCAGATTTGTGATGTTTTAAACCAGTGCATTTCAGGTGAAAATATTATTACATACATGTTATATCGAAATGAGTATTAAAAAAATTACAATGATCCAGTAGAAAAATAACTGCCCCCTAAAGTAAGACACTTTATCAAATCTCCAATACTAACGGTTACTACAATACTATCCCATTGATTACTGTACACACAATAACCCTTATCCCCAAGTCGCTTCCGGGCCTTGATAAGTGGTGACCTCTATGTAAAAAATAAAATAAAATAGTTTTATCATGTTTTAATTTTGAAGAATTTGCAAGATCCATAGGAGGTAACGGTCATTTTGACTAAATAATTGTTATTCCGCCATTCTTAAAGGCAAAATATTGGAATGTAATTGTGTATAATTTTTTGTTTAAAATACATGTAGCGCATCTTTTACTGGATCAATTTTTGAAATTTATGCTAATTTCAACATGGCGCATATTTAATGTTTTCACTTGAAATGCATTGGTTTAAAAGATCACTAATCTGCACAAGCACTATTTATTTTTATAATGATATATAAATTTATAAGGTCGCAACACTGGACATGCTAATGTTTTTGATAGATGGTTTGTTAAAAGCACAAGTCCTCATCAGGTGACTTGTCTTCCACAGAAGAAACCAGTTCTCAGATGAAGAATAAGAAAGCTCTATTTGTTAAAAAAAATAATACATTACAATATTTAGAGGGAGAGGAGTCATGTAACAAACTTCAGACATTTAAAGTGAAGGCAAAATAAATGAAAAAGGGGAAAAGAAGGAAAGAAGAAAGGAAATAAAGTGTATTCAAGGTTCTCAGTGTAAGGGTGGGGTGGGGGAAGTTACAAGGTAATCATTAGAAAGAGGTTAAAGGATGAACTATCTATAGAAGAGCCAAAGGGAGGTGTCAAAAAAACGAAATGGGTAAAAAATACTGATAAGCAAACAGCAGACATGGCTACAACCCGGGGGGGTGGGGGGTCCAAGAAAAGAAATTTTAAGAGGAAATGGAAAATTAAAAGCATATTATAATGCAGTATAATTAGTGGCCAGGCAAGGCCACAGGAGAGACAATCAAGCAAAAAAAAAAAAAAAAAACCTAGCAAATTTCATCCCAAAGCACTATATATATATATATATATATATATATATATATATATATATATATACACACACACACAAATGTAGGCAAATTCGGGCATATTTTATTGGTTTGAAAGTATAGGTTCTTTTTTACCAATTGTCATAAGATTTTAACCATAGAATAGGTAGTTTTGGCCCATCCTATAGAATCAAAGAAATAAGCATTTCAATATTCAATTTGGCTACCAGTATAGATATATCCACACATGCACACCACCTTTTTTGGCAATTTTATAAGTTCCAAATCTCACCAACTATTGATAAATATTTAAAAAATGAAGGCTTGTTGGAAAAGTAATGACCTGGATTGTGTAGTGGGTTATGGGACATTTGCCTATTTTTGGCTCTTTTTTTAGTCATAATTTTGCATATGAATTACAAAATATCTATTTCCCCAAAACCTCTGGTCTTTATGGAGGGGAGACTAAAATTTGCTGCTATGGTTTCAAATGATCTGAAATAGCAGCAAGGGAAAACTTGATTCCAAATATTTCTCATATGTTATATCTCCCCTCTTTGGTTTTCATACATAAAGTAAATTTCACAGTGTATAAGGCTTATTTGATACTGGAGCTATTCATAATTGTACCCTATTTCCAAAAGAGGGGAGATAACATATGAGAAATATTTGGAATCAACCCTCCCCCTTGCTGTTATTTCAGATCATTTGAAATCATAACAAGTTTTAGTCTCCCCTTCATCAAGACCAGAGGTTTTGGGAAATATATTCACACACAAATATATACATTTTTTCATTTTTAATTCTACAAGATATGAAATATGATTATGCAAAAGTTGTTAGCTATCTTACTTAATAGTTAGGTGAACCAATCATCTGTCTAAAACATTAGTATGTCCAGTGTTGTGACCTTATAAATTTGTTTATATTAAAAAAAAAGTATACTTTGCTCCTTTATTGAACACTCTTAATAACCTTATTAAATTCATGAGTTATCTCTCTTGAATACCTGTAACACACGCACACACACATTTTGGCTAGCACAAAATCATTGCTACTTATCTTTTTTATTTTATGAGTATTAAAATGCTAGATTATAATTGTTTTTTTTTTCTTACCACATAAAAAGATTGCTTATTTTTTCATCTTTTACTATTCACTGGTTTTATGACTATTGCAATACAGATAATTCTTATCAAGTATAATCAATCTTCACACTAACAACTTACTAATCTTTGAATACTTAATCTTTGTGTGTGTTTTAATCTAAAATTTTAATAGTTTAACATTTGTCAGCTTTTCACCTGCGAAAAGCATTCTCCATTAAATTGGTTTAATAATCAAGAAAATTATTATTTAAGCAGCTTTCAAACCATTTCAAATTTTAAAAAAAAAAAAAAATACATACTGAAATTTTAATTAAATTTGAAAATATCTTGCATATTGAAAATGAAATTTTACAATGAAATTTTAATTAAATTTTACATCAAACTTTTAAATGTTTTTAATATATTCAAATTTTAATTAAATTTTATTAAATATAAAAGTTTAAATAAAAAATCTCAATGAAGACTTCATTTATTATTGATGTATCAATAATAAATAAAACCATGTATATAATTACTAAACTCAAATGTCCAGACATAAAGAAAAGAAAAAAAAAATTCAACATCTGAATATCTTTTGAATGTTTCCTCTTTCTACTCTTTCATTTCCTTTGTGCTTTAATCATGTTTGTCAATTTGTGTTAACACGTTTATTTGTACATTGTGAACGTTTTGAAATGAATGCTGCATGAATAATACTCTGCATGTTTATTATTGTAGTCGTGGGTTTTGTTCTTTATTTTTGTATTTCATTTTCATTTTTAGTGCTTGTTTGCTTTATGATCCTCACAGTATTGTTTTTTTGTTTTTTTTTTGTCTTTCTTTTCAGCCTTTTCATCGTTTTATGAAAATTTAAGAAACCTATAAAACTTTAAACTTGTCTCACATTACGTTTACATTGAGAAAAATGTCCTTTCCTTTCATCTTTCGCTTCATTCACATGGCAATCAAAAACTAAAACTATATATTTAAAACAAAAAGTCTTGTCATTATTTTAATTAATTTGTATTAAGCATTGAATTTTTTTTAGCATGTCATCTCTGCAGACATATCAGTGTAATATTTTTAGCAGCTTAAGATCACAATGTCTTTTTATAACATAACTGCTAAAACTAAATGTTATCTTTTTGCTTGTTAATCTACATCTCTGAACGGCTGAATATGTTATTTATACAAGTTTGTTGTCATCTAATATGTTCTAAAAATAAATAAATGGTTGTTGTCCAGAATTTAACCTCATTAAAAAAAAAAAAGTACAGAAAAAAATCTTTATAATGTATGTACATGTCACTGAACTAAAATGTCATATTCCAGAAATCATGTAAATTAAGTAGTTTTTTTCTTAAATCATTTTTTTACGATGATTTTTAGCGATTAATAATTTGTAGCCATTGCATGGTTGATTTTGATCTCTTTCTGTCTATAGTTTGAATTGAATCGGTCTTTTATTTATGGCAGAGCGAGGCACACCATCGTCAATTCCTCTTAGTAAAAAATAAATAAAACTACTTGATCAAGTTACATAAGTTTTGGAGTATGTGATTTTCATTCCGTGATTGTCCTGTATTTTTACTTTTTAATTATTCTAGATCAGAACCATATGGCCTTTTTGAAAATACTTTAAGTATATATATATATATATATATATATATATATATATATATAACGATTTAGATATTAAGACTTTATAAATGGTTGACTAATCATTTTCCTGAAAAAGAGTGTTTTGATACAAAAATATACAATAAAATACTATTTTTTTTTTAGGCAATTTATTTTGTGATTTTCAAGTTTTTAATTCATAAACTTAAATTCTCTTGAGGCGAGCACATGTTACTATTTCTACTAAATATATGTTAAGTTATTGATTATGATGACTTCTTTGCCATATGCTTGAGAGCAAACTCTTATCACAGTTTTGGGTCAGTCCTTCAGCTGTCAACAGTAGCATCCAACATCAACATTTATCTGGTTGACCTGTCTCTTTGATTGCTGTCCTCTTGATCTTTCTTTAATGAAATTTTTATATGAATTATTTACATAGCTGGAGTCTGGTAGCTGAGAAACGGGTCTAAACTGTTAATTTCTTTTTTATTTAAAAGTAATGTTTGTTGATCTAGCCAGTTTCTTTCTGATATTTCCATTTCTTTGTCCACTTTTCAAAATTACTCCAATGATAGTTTTTAAGACACTGAGTTTCAAAAACAGAGTTTCTTATACTCTGTCTGTATAGGCCATATTTCACTTGCATATACAGCAATAAGGAACTCAATGTATTGTAAAGTCTTAATTTCAGAAGTGTTCATGCGCTCTTCCTGCTTCTTCGGTCCTGGATATGACCTTAAACTATATCCGATGGTGAGGCCCTAGCTTGCGGGCTTTGGGGAGTGTGGAGCCACCCTTTAATTGCCATTGCTCCCAGGTCCACTCTGACCCGGAGTGGTAGTACCTGTTAGGGTCCCAACTATGGGTTAAATAGAAACTGACTTGCAAAAAACAAATATATTCTATTAAAAAAATTTTCTTCAAAATCACCGGATTCGGCATTAAATAACCTGAAAAGGGTTGATATGCCGTAAAATAAAAACAACCAACCAACCAACCAATCCTGCTTCTTCATATCTTTTTCTTTTAGTCATTCAAATGCAGAAGTTGCTTTTGATTATTCTCCTGCTAATGTCGAGTGAAATTCGTGGAGCCACAAAGCTTAAGAAACACAAAATCTGTATTCTTATTTATTTTTTCGACTGTTTTGTTGCTTATATCTTTTATACTATTGGTTCATATACTAAACTGTTCTATCATTTGTAGGTTTTGTTAAAGTAAAAAATCATTTTGAAGTAGTTATTCTTTATGCAGTCAATGTTTAACAAATGAAAGGAAATGTATACTCGTTATTTTAGTTCTTATAAATTTTAAATTAGAAAAGCTTAATCTCTTGCTACAAATTTTATTTAGACAAAACTTATTGAATCAAAGCTTATAACATAATTTTGGATAAACCTTTTTTTATTGATATTCAGAAAATTTTGCTTGAAAAAGTTTTTCTAAAATCTATACAAATTCTGTATTTTAGTATTTTGTTGCAATATCAATATTTTATCGTAATTATTTTCATATCTAATATTTTTGTATTTAAAGTTTTGCGTTATTACTTTTTTCTAAAGTTGTATTTTACATGTAAATTTAGATTATGGTCTTAAAATACTCTCTTTCAGTTCAGTTGATTTAAAAGTTTATTGAAATGTAATGTATTATTTATTCTGTTTATATAATCCAAAATTGCAATATTAAAATCTGTTTATAAATTCACTTCTGAAACAAATGTACATATGAAAACTTTTAAACAGACAAGTTTTTAATTTTGTGATTTACTTTTAAAAGATTTTTACTATTAATGCTGCCAATAATTAAGGAAAAATAGCAAATTACAATGTAAAAAAAAAAGGGTAATTGGGAATATATTTGGAAATTAGTGACACAATCCTGTGCCTGGTACAAGCGTACAGTGGGCAAATAACCCACAAGAAATGGTTTAGGGTGTCAATGAATCTTTTGGCCAGTCCTCTAATCACTTCATATCTAATAGAACTATTTCTTAATTTATTCAGACCATTAATTTTCTTTTCTGACTGTAGCCAACTATTTACAAAATCTCTTAGGCTCCTTACTATAAGTAGAGATCCTGACTCCTAAATTCCTCATCTCCTTGTATACCTATTCCACACCTACGTCCTCAATTGGTTTCCAGCTTGTGAGCATTAATCATTCTGCATTTTATTTTTCCCTGAAGTTCCTTCACAGACAAAAACTGCTAAGTAAAAAAACAAAAAACACCCCAAAAAACATGTAATTTTACAAAAAAAAAAACCCAAACTTTTTAACATCAGAAATCTTAATTAGAATAATTCCTAGCATATACACTGTAAAATAATCCACAGGCAGCAAAATCGCAAATTGGTTAACTATTCCGTGCGATCTTGTTGTGAATGAACCGTTAGGGTTCCAGATGTAGTACAGACCAAGAAAAATGGTAGCTCAATCTAATCATAGTGCCATTGTAAATAATAGCTATCATTATTGGGTTTACTTTAAAAAATTTTCATTATTTAAATCTTTAAATTGTTTGCAACATTGCAAAAATTTATTTTTTATTTAGTTTTTTTTCTTCTAAAAATATGAAGGTAGATTTCATCCAAATTACCGTCATGATTTATGAGTATCATTGGTTTTCCTTTTTTACTTAGAAGGACCCAGAATTTACTTTGCAAAAATATTCTCTCAAATTTATGTATTTTGTTGCATCTTTACAGGCTGCCTCTTAAATGTTTAAAGAATATTCCAGAAACAAAATTAAGGTTTGAAAAGTCAAACCATCAATGACTCATTTGGCATTATTCTACCAGAATCTCCATAAATATTGTAACAAACAAGACAACAGACTCTAATTTTAGATAATTTTATTTGTAGCTAATGTATCTAAAAAAAAAAGATAATTTGATTGGCTCATTTTTTTAATACAATTAGTTAAGCATTAAAAGAAAATTGCGTAGTAAACAATGTAACTGTTTCCAAGTTTTAGTCCTGATTTGTAGTTATATTGTGGGCCTTCCTCAACCACCCAATTTCTATTATAAATGAGTACTTGTAAAAAGGAAAATTGCTATTTTACAAAGCAAGTGACAATGTCCAGTTTATTATATATATATCTGATATTTTTGTGTTATATTTAAAAACAAATTTTGTCAATTTTTGACAGTAGTTTGTATGCTTTTTTTCTTATTTTGTTTGCATGTTTGTCCAATAGTCTTTCAAGAGTTTTTTTTTATTGTTTACATATTTATATATTTTATTTTAAATGTCTACTTTTTTCCTAACATTTTTTTGACATTAGGGTGTATCTTTGCATTAGATTTTACAGAACCAATTTTTTTCTTTTAATCTTTGAAGGATATGTCAAAAGTTATGAAAACTGTTATTTTCATGGTATGATTTTTGTGAAGTTTTGCCTTAAGTATTTTTGTTCAATAGTCTCATCTTTTTTGTTATCCATTTTTATGAGTTCATAACTGAAATTATATTCCATGTTGATTTCTAAAATATATATATATTCAAAAAGCTTTAAAATTACATATATAGTCAGTATCAATAATATGATGCAAGCCACAAATTAAAAAAAAAAAACAAAAAAAAAACAATTTATATAGGCCATCCTCAGGAAGCAGTATCCACAGAAATGGATTCAACTTCTAACAAAACAAGTATTCCATCGTCCATATTCCAAGTGACAGCCGTACTATCCTAACATTAACATACAATCTAAAAGAGTTTTAAATCCTAGGCATACTTACTAAATCCCAATATTACAGACTTGGAATCTGTCATAATCAACTTATATATATATATATATATATATATATATATATATATATATATAAGCTGACGAATCCTAACAAGGACTAAACATAGAAAATTCTACGTAGTTTTATTGCCATAAATATTTTCATAACTTACTACCTAGCACTACTCTCGTATTGAGCACTGTTTAAAATCTTGTGTAGATACATGAAGTATATATGGATATTATCATCCAGACTATTTTGCTATATTGTAGCTTTTCAGTATGACTAGACTAGCACCATCTCAACCTACCACCATCTAGTTGGCAATTTATCCTCTAAGCCATTGGATTGGCATTTGTAAATCCTTAAATTAAAAATAATACTATACATTAATTTTATCAGCCATGAATAGCTGCAGAACTAACAGCTACGTTCAGTATTCTTAGTTTAACAATCCGGGTTTCTAGTGTTTCTGTAAAACTGCAGCAAATTAATGTACAATGTTGCTAGTAATAAAACATGATTACATACATAATTGAGCACTCTTGTCATTTCTCCCATACAAAAATAAAGCATCACACGTTCACTTTATCTTAATATTTCTAATAAGTTAATAGCTTTTGAACTTCATTCTAAAGTTTAACTGCCTAGAAATATTTCTATTAACTCTAGTAATGCCCAAAATATGTAATATATATATATATATATATATATACAAAATATGTAATATATATATACAAAATATGTAATATATGTAATTCTGCTTGGGGCGACTGCAGCCTTCCTTGAATCTCTGAGATTCGTTGGGGGAAACTCTCATGATCTGACCACTGTGTTCTCCAGACCTTAACCCCTGTTGAATATCTCTGGTCATTATTAAAAAGAGGAGTTTATGAGGGAGGAGAGCAATTTACTTCAAAGGATGTTTTGTGGAGCAACATAGTTGACGTTGCTAGAGCCATAACTCCTTTTAAGATCAAACAATTGACTTCCTCAGGAGACAAAAGGTTGTTTTTAAGTTTTTAAAAAAAGATGTTGGATATGTTGATAAATAATTAATTTATATGACGCTTATATCTAGGGTATGCTTTTGTTTATTATTCTTTGACAGAAAAATATAATAAAAAGTAAAGTTCGCAAGACGTATCTTTGCCCTAAAACAACATTTTAAAAGACCTGCAATAAAGTGATGGACAGTCGAAATTCCTCAATAAAGAATAGAATATAACTTCATGAATATTGCATAAATTTAAATAAAAATTTTGGGAATAAGTACCCTTAAAGCAATCGTTTGATATAATTTTCATTTTGTTGTGATGTATATTTAGTGAAATATTGATGTTTTACTAATCTGCAATAAAGCGATTGACACACAGTGTGTGTGTGTGTGTGTGTGTGTGTATATATATATATATATATATATATATATATAAAATTACAATAAGTTTACCAAGGTAATCAAAATGGTAAACTTAAAATATATTATAAATATTCAAGAGTTAATATTTACAAGTAAAATAAACTCAGCCAGATGTAAAAGCTCAATAAAACCGAAAAGGAAATAGAGCTTATAATATGAAATATATATATATATATAAATAAAAAGTATTGAACCGAAAAAAGCAATTTATATTTGTATTCTTGAGACTACTGTTCTCATCTCCAGTATTATTTTACACAGCGTTTCAGTTGATCTAACCTTCTTGTTGAACTACAAATAATCAATCATAATTTTAAAGTTCAGAAACATAAAAGCAATTATTTTTTTCAAAAGTGCTCAATACATATGTAGCGCTATTATAAGCGAAATTAAGTAAGCATTAAAAAAAAAAAAAAAGGAAACTATGCAGATTAATATACATTTCGACAATGTTATTTGTCTTGCTAGGACTTCAACAACTAAATGCTTGAACCGTTCATGATTGTCAAAATGTAGATTAATCCGCATAGGGTTTTTCTAATGTTTATATAATTACACGCACACACACACACACTTTCTTTTATTTATTTTTTTTTTTTTACATGGAATGAATATGATTCCTGGAGATTTGCAGATGAAAAATAATATTTTGAAGCAATGAAATCTTAAAATTTCTAACATCAAAATGTTCTGAGAGAAGATACCAGCATTTTAGTTGAACAACATGTAGCATAAGAACAGATCTTTCCAAGCAGAACTTTTTTACATCATTTGACATGAACATTAATTTATTTTTTCAATTATTTAGACATTATTTCTTAGGAAAAAACTGACAGTAAAAATAACTTGAGGAAAAAAAAAATTTTTTTTTTTAAATATATATTTTTCTTGTTAAATGTGATAATTTTTATGTCTCAGCATACCACAGCTATTTTAATAAGATAATTTCTACATGTCTAGTTCTACATTTTTTTGGTTGAGAAAATTAATAATATTGAAACTTATAAATTAATACGTTTTTGACCATTTTACAAATAACTTTTGCTTATTTTTGTATTTTATGAGTTTATTTTTGTCCTTTTATGTATGTAATAAGATTTAATTTTTAAATATTTGATTTTTAACATTTAAGTTGCTTTTATTTTTTGTTTGCTTGAAAAAATATATTTTAAGACCAGATTCTGTCAACTAAATTGTTAATAGGTAATCCTAGTTTTTTTTTTTTTTTCTTTTTTTTTTTTTAGAATATACAATATTAATTAACAATTTTCCTTTTTACAATTTCCTTGTTTATCATAGTCCCCATGTCCCAATACGTTATATAAAAAGGTAGGAATTTCCACAATGTAACTGCTAATCATAATTTATTTCAGTAAAAAATTTTTTTTTTCTTTTGTAAACCTGTTTTTCTTTCTTTAGTGCCCTCAACAGAGACAGGTTCCAACATAAATGGGCTACACCGCTACCAAGGTGAGATGCTATAGTTTTTATGCTCTTTCGGAGCATATTGGAACATGGTGCAAATTTCCGAAATTGGGATTATATGCATTGCACACTCTGTTTAAATAATCTTATTATATACTACCTAGGCATAGTATTGGTATTATATTCAGTCATAAATAGGTCACTCATACTCTGAACGTAGACTAAACATATATACCATCGATACTTTTTCATTTAAGAAATTCAATTGAATGTTAATACAGTTTTTGCTTGTTAACAAAAACATGTTAGCAGTATTGGTTTTTAAAACTTTGATTAGACTTATATTTTGAGTATCATTTTTAATTTTTTTTATTGTAAATATTTACTTTTTTGTTTGCCTTTGTTTTATTTGGATATTTGTTTTGCTCAATGAATCTTGGTGCATCTTGTCTTCAAAATTACAATTGGAATAAGACTTTTTTTCCCATTGAATCAGAAAACTAGACCATATGTTTGTTTTTATAGAATTTACAGTTTGATGTATTTTTTTAGAATTTTCTGTCCGATGAGTCACCCTTGTAAATGGGAAAATTTGTATCCCCCCCCTCTTCAAAACAAACCAATATGAGTAAATAATTTATTCTTAATTTAATTGTTTTATCTTTTAACAAATTTTAAGTCATCTGAATATTCTAGTAAAATATTGTAATCAAATTATTATAAATATATTATATATATTAATCAAGTGCATTTAAACTGGAATAATATGAATATATATATTAATAAGCTGCATTTATTTACATTTTGTTTTAAATCTCAACTTTTAGGAATATCATTTCAGTTTTTTTTTTTTTAATTTCAATTAATGCTAGTTGAATTGCTCAAAAGTTTTGTATGTTATTCTATAATAAAGACCAATATGTATTTATATATATTCACATGATTACACAAAATTTAGCAAGTAAAAAAAACCCAACAAAAACCAGTGCCAGATAAAACCATTTCAAGAGTAAACTCTTGAAATGGTTTCATCGCATGTAGAAAGCAAATAAAAAATCTGTTCTTTTCTCCCTCATCTAAAATGAATGTGTAAAAGCATCTTTCATTCTATTTCCATAATGAGACGTTTTCTTTTTTTCTTTCTATACCAATTGTTAAATTTTTTTTCTTCAGTCTTTTTCTTAAACTTTCTAGTTCTTGGCATTTTATTTCATATTATACTTTCCTGAGTAAGATATTATTCTGTATGAATATTAATGTGAACACTAGTGAAAAAATAATTTCTTTTTGTGGAGGCTGTATACTCATTCAAATATATTTTTCTTGAAAGTTTTACTTTAAAATCATAAGTCCTATGACCTTCCTAATACTATAACTTTACGTAAAGACTTGACTTTTGCTTAGAATTCCTCCTATATTAAAAACAAAAATAAAGAAAAATCTGTAAAGCCTGTGATGAAACAAAAATATTGTATCCCCAAAATCACGTATGTTGATTAAGTAGTTTTAAACGATTAATGGGAGTTTGTAAATATTACGACATAAATCTGGTAAATATGGATTATTGTTGAGTTACCGACATTTGTTTCTTGAAATTTTTTTCCAAGCAAGACAGTCATTCCTCAGATACTCATCAAATTTAACTTTTTTATTTAAAATTGGAATTATATTTAAATTCAGTGTTACAAAGAAATTTAAGTTAATGGATGAACCAGTAACACATTAAATCTGCTAACAAAAAAATATGTGACCTGAGGGAGAATATATTTGCTAATTTTAATTTGTCACCTTAGTTATTTTCATGTGTTGACTGGTGTGATATTCAACCTTTTTTAGTTGCATCTTTTCGAACTTTTGTATATTTCAACCAGCCCTTTATTTAATCCACAGGAGTATATTGAGTTTTATAGTTAATTTTATTTACCTTTTGACTGTTAAATAAACAGTGATAGTGTATAAAAATGGCTCAATGGTGAGAGTGAAAGTGATAGACAGAAACTTCATGAGAGATGAGTCAAAACAATTGAACTATAATTTTTTTTTTTTTTTTTTTTTTTTTTTTTTTTTTTTTTATAACAAAAACTCAATCCTCAAGTTGAATATTTTTTGTCATGAAAATATGTAAGAAAAAACCTTAAGGATACAAAGGTTGATAACTGGAATATTATTATAATAATACATACTTGCTAGCTGTCTCTACCCAGCATCAACATACTGCCAGGTGGAGGACTTAGAAGAGAAAAATAATTCAGAATATATTAAGAGTCAATTCATATATTCGGATACAGTGATATTATAATCTCCCAGAATGTATACCAGCAGTTTAATTTTCAAAGGTATAAACATTGGCAGTTTCATATTTAGATTCTTGGACAACTGTTTCTATTTTAAGTTTTATTGTCACAATGTCAATGTAACCTCCAGCCTTCGTCAGGTGTATCTTGTTGAACTTGTGTATGTATAGTAATAATATGTAATGAATGATATATAATAAGTAGTAAGATTGTACATCTAGAAACAAAATAGTTTTAAGGCTAATAAAATTTATACTAGAATCTTCTGTGGCATAGTGAATAAAATCCTTGGTAAAATTCAGTTGTAAAGTTACTCTGCTGGAGGTTGAAGGTTCAATCTTCAGTGCGGGCAACACTCAAAATACAAATTGCGATTTACGTCTCAAGAAGGTCAGAGGTTACATCAGATAAAATGTTGTAAAAATAACACTAAAGATGAGAACAGTACTCTGAATAATACAAATAATCAATTTTCATCTCAGAAATTCAGAAAAATAATTTTCAGTTTTGGTTGTTAAACTCATCAAATCCTGTTCCCTGGTGAACAAGATTTGTGGCATTCCAGATTACATGCTTAATTGAGAAGTAAAAATTACAGTATGAGGGTAAGTGTTAAAAATTAAAAAAAAAAAAAAAAAAAAAAAAAAAATTTTTTTTTTTTTTTTTTTTTTTTTTTTTTCCCCCCTCCAAGTGGTAGTGTTGATCCTTAGGGTTCTAATTTACATAAATTACAGGAAAAAAAAAAAAAAAAACTAAACAGTATCCTTAAGATTGCAATTTGAAATATTTCCTGAAGAAATCAGATAAAGAGAGAGAGAAAAAAAAAAAATGATCAGTCTTGTTAAATTGACTACTGCATGAAGGCAATATTGATGCTGCTCAGATGAGGAAAAGTTGACAGGTATGAGAATCTATTAGAAGAATGCAGTTAAGCTGAGGGTGTTGCAGATTCTTACCTGCAACTTTTATATGTAAAATCACTTGGAATAAATTGACTATTTATAAACAACTAGTCTGGGTGCCCGGCGTTGCTTGGGTGTTTGTAAGTGTGTGTTAAGCAAAGAAAAAAAAGTTGTAGTAGACAGGCAGGCAGGCTCGAAACCGTGATGCGAAGGCGATAAAGAAAGTGGAGGTGTGTGTAAGGGTGTTGGTTGAGCAAAAAAACATAGTAGTAAGCAGGCTCAAACCCATAACACCCCAGAGGAAAAGGAGGTGAAAAAAAAGTCTTATTGATTCACCCACTGTGATTATGACGTCACAGGTGGTCGAAATAACATCTTTTATGCGACGTCATTGACGCGAGATATGAATGACTTGCAAAAAAATCAACCCCTCCTTGTAGAAAAGTGCCCAGTTGAGGGTGATAGAATTAATGTTTTTAGCCAATTTTTCGATATTTGTCGTCCAAAGAGTCTTGCTTCAAAAGAATACCGATCTCATGAAAATCTGTTGCCTCTGTTGAAAGCTTTAGGCAGACATACATACATGCATTTAAACAGACAGGTGAGATTTATATAATAGAAGACTAGCCTGGGTGCCCGGCGTTGCCCGGGTGTTTGGAAGCATGTGTTAAGCAATAAAAAAAAAAAAAAAGTGGTATTAGGCAGAACTGGAACCCGTGCCACGAAGGCAGAAAAGAAGGTGAAAGAAAATCTGACATATTAGCCACTGTCTCCATGATGCGACTAGAAGTCAAAAAGTGTTGAAATTAACCGAAGTCAATCCAACGGTGATGATGACTTGCTAAAGTGTTGCTGAAAAAAATCGACCCCTCCTTGTACAAAACGGCCGAGTTTAGGATGAAGGAATTAATGTTTTGGGCCAATTTTTTTTATATTTGTTGTTCGAGAGGTACAGCTTCAAAATGATACCGATCTTTTCAGGATCCGTTGTCTCTGTTGAAAGTTTTTGTGAGACATACAAACATACATTTAAACAGACAGGTGAAATTTATATTATAAATAATGCTTCAGTCACCTCCTGCTGGTACTAGTGTTCACCTAAATATATTTCTCTTAATGTTACATACAAAGCAGTAGCTATTTATTGAAACAACCCACTCTCGGATAATGAGTCTGATGCAAGGTACAATGTCGCTGGTAAAATAATTGGATCATCTTACTGCTCTTAAAGGTATCTCACTCCAAATGCAATCCTGTCTGAGAGTACCCCCCCTCCTCCGCTGCTTTAATTGGGATCAAAACCAACTTCAAAATATAGTGAATGAAGCACCTTCTCCAACCTACTTCTTTCTTACAAAAGAGATTTAGTGAATTTATCCCTGCTCTATCATTATTTTCATGGCAAGTGCTCAACTGACCCCCCGCGTCCCCTGTAGATCGTTTGTAGAGTAGACACTTGTCTAGCAAAAACTGCTGACAATTTCTCATGTTTATTACGTGTCTAAAACTAAACGTAAATTCCATGTTTCTTTCCTAGAACTACAGTCTGTAGAACATAATACTGTGGAGCTACTTCCCAGCTAACATATCAGTTTTCAAATCTAAAGTTCTCGAGTTATTCTCTTAAATGAACAAATACTACCGAAGTTCTGCCATTGCCAAATGAACACATACTACCAAAGTTCTGCCATTACCAATGATTATGGTATTATCTTACTTGATACTCATTAACTTATCTTCAAATGGCGTTTGGGCCTTGATAAGCAGCAACAACCCACCCCGCCCCAGTAAAAAAAAAAGTTGAATTCTGTTTTTGATTTTAGAACTAATTTTACAGCAGTAGGTTAACAGATTTGTTTCCATCAATGTGTGAGAATATTTACATCCATAAAAAAACTATATATTTACATTATTTCCAAACTTTGGAAATTGATTCTTACAATTCTTTTTTGTTTGTTTAGTTGGCTTATGAAAAATAGGATAGCATTTTTTTTTAAATATCGTTACGAAATGAATACTAAAATTTTAAATTTAATAAAGTTAAAAGCGATATGTGCTTTGTATACTTTAAAAGAAACATTTTACCTTTTTAAAGATATGAAGTTAGTTTTTGACTGTTTAGCCATTTGTAAGCAATTTCTTTTGGTTATTCGTTTTTTTTTTTTTTCTCTTGGAAATATAAAAGATTTTTACATAACAAAGAACACTTTGTTTTATATTTTTACAATTACATATGTAAATCATTTGTGCAACATTTTAAAATACAGCTTGAGAGCTGTCTAAAGGAAATCTTAACCATTTTTACAAACTTTAAACAAAATTTCTCCATTTATATCAAACATTTTACTGATCAACAAAGGGAAAATATTCTCAAATAAAGGCTATATATATATATATATATATATATATAAATATACACTAGCATTTCAGCCCGGCGTTGCCCGGGTATTTGGAGGTGTATGAAAAAAAAAAAAAAACGATCAATTTTTTAACTTAGACCCCTATTATGACTCCTTAACATTTATTGTTTTGGGCTCAAATCAAGTTATTAAATTAGATCCATGTCCAAGGAATCTACATCTAAAATTTCAAATTTTTAGACCGAAAATTGTCGGTAGAGTTCTCAAAGGTCAAATAGTTGAACTTTGACCCCTTAACAGCCAAATTTCTGGCCGAAAATGGATTACAAAGATTTTTCCCAAATCTCAGTACCCTGTATATCAAATTTCGAGTCTGTAGACTGAAAATTGACAGAGTTATTGCATTGGAAAATGTAGACACGTTCACACACACACACACACACACACACATATATATATATATATATATATATATATATATATATATAGTGAACGTGTCTGTGTACATTTCCCTACGCAATAACTCTGTCAATTTTTAGTCTACAGACTCGAAATTTGATATACAGGGTACTGAGATTTGGGAAAATCGATGTGATCGGTTTTTGGCCAGATATTTGGCGATTAAGGGGTCAAAGTTCAACGATTTGACCTATGAGAACTCTACCAAACTCCTCCGACAATTTTGGGTCTATAGCCTTGAAATTTTATATATAGGTTCCTTGGACATGACCTAACTAATAACTTGATTTGAGCCCAAAACAATAAATGTTAAGGGGTCATAATAGGGGTCAAATTAAAAAAAAAAAATTGACCTCTGCGGCCTCTCCCAAATTCCTCAGACAATTTCTGGTCTAAATATTTGAAATTTTACATAAAGGGTATTCAGAGATAGGGCAAGCTTTTTCATCAGTTTGGGTCGAAAAGTTTTAGTTACCAATATATAAATGTATGTATGTATGTCTGTTTGCATGTCTGCCTTAAACTTTCAATAGAGGCGACGGATTTTCCCAAGATCAGTATCGTTTTAAAGTTCGACCTTTCATACGACAAATATCGAAAAATTGGCTAAAAACATCTTCCCCTTTAACTAGGCACTTTCCTAGAGGAGGGGGGTCATTTTTCGCCGATATTTTTGAAAGTTATCCTCTCCTTTAGATTGTCTAGCCTTAATTTTAAAAAATGTCACTTCCGGTTTGGATGTGGTCGTAACAGTATGAACGTTAGGTTTTACCCCGTTCTTTTCCTCCTTTGCGATAAGGGTTCGAGCCTGCCCTCCTACTACCACTTTTTTTTCTTTTTTTTTTGCTCAACATACACATCCAAACACCCGGGCAATGCTAGGCTGAAATGCTAGTATATATATAAATCTTATGCCAGGTTGTTATTGCCATAATTTCTTTGAACATGTGCAAATGATTTTATGTTAATTGATTTATTCATTTCATTTACCTCCCATTTAATCTGCGTTAGCTTTAGATGATTGTAACATGCCTCTATTGAGTTGATTCTATATTTGCAGTGTTTTGGACGACTGGTTTTAATTCATACTAAATATAACTTATTACTTTATAAGGGTTAGCTATATAAGTATTTACTCATTGTTCTCATATTCTGGCTTCATTTTATTTATTTATATATATATATATATATATATATATATATATATATATATATATATATAGTTAATGTAAAACGTAAAGTTGGTCTGTCTTAATTTTTGTCAGTGATATTAGTAATTACCTTCATTGAGAAAATGAATATCATTTATAGAAACAATGAAGTGGGTAGTTAGCAGTTTAATCAATCTGTTAAAGGTAAAGAGATCGACAGACATCAAGAAAAAAGGGTCACATCTAAAGAAAAAAAAACATGGAAGAAAAAAACTAAAACCATAATTAACTTTTGTTTTTCATTCTATAAATATTCACATAGTGTAAATGGTAGTAATTTAAAATTTATTAATCAACTTTTACTTTTCTTAAAGTTGGTTTTTTTGTACTTTTGCGAATTTGAGAATGTAAAGTTAAGACAACTTGCTCCATGCCCACAACCGTGAGTATTTACTGTATGTTATTGCGATAAACGTAATTTTCATTTAAAATTTAAATCATTTTACTAATATTTCATAATGCTGTCATTACATACTTGCTTTTCTAAACATTTACCTTCTATTATACTGAACGGAAATATTTCTTCATAAAAGATGTCTGCTGCGGTGTTGTGTATATAATTCCTATTTGATTTTATGAAAATCAGAAATTAAACTTTTTGGGTTCTTGCTCAGAATTTCCCCATATTAAAAAATTTTTTTTTTTAATTGTATAATGTATGTACCCATGACGAAACGAAAATATCATATTCCAAGGATCACATAAATTGATCAATTAGTTTTATTTTTAAATAAGCAAATTTTATGAGTATCTGAGCAGTGACTGTCATTTTGAAAAAAATGTAAAAAAAAAAAAAAACTAAAAGCGAACACAATAGTAATTAAAAACTTGTAAGATTTGTTGTAATGCCTGTGAATTCCTATTAATCGCTTAAAAATGATTTTCTTTATATAAAATAGAACTATTTCATCAATTTATGTGATTTTTGGAATATAATCTTTTAATTCTGTTATAGGTATGTACATTATAAAGATTTTTTTTTTTATATGTGAATTCTAGTCAAGAACTAACCTTTTTTTTCTCTCAAAAGGCCATCTCATCAAATGTTTCATAAATATGGTATAAAAAAGGCTACTTATTAGTTTATAAAGTTATGTTGTCCTGTGTCTTTTCTACCCTTACTGCATACTCTCACGAATCTGATTTGAATATATTGCTGATCTTGGATTTAAAAAAAAACAACTTCATAATCAGTTTGAAACTTTTTTCAGTCATTATGGTTTTATGACTTGTAAGTCCAGATCTGGACCAGAAAATTTTCCCACATGATTGTATAAACATACTTTGCATGAAATGTATCCAGTGTTTAGTTCTCAACCCAATCTGAGTGCTCATTTCTGAATAAAATGACAAACTCTTTGATGTTTGAAGGTGTAAAAAAAATATTTTGGTGCAAGTCCACAGATTAACTTAATGTGAAATCATCAGCATTTTAAGGCTGATCTCACAAGTTTGAATTATTGTGGCATTATCTGCCCATGTTTCTTCAAGATACCAACATGAGATAATCACTTTCTGCTTACTCATTAAATTTGATTTTCTTAGTTAAAACTACTTGATCAATTTACGTGATTTTTGAAATATGACATCTTTGTTCTGTGATGGGTATGTTTATATACATTTATAAACATAAAGATTTCTGTATTTTTTATTTAGGTTGAACTGTGGACTTACACTAGTGTTTTTTCCATCCAGGTACATTTTATGCCAATTGCTACTAGCCCGCAGCATTTATACCTAGTCTTAAGATATTATTTTACATCTTTAAATTGCCTTCTATAGAAAGTTGCTGAATGCTTTGTTTTGAGTGTCATCCATAAACAACTGTTTTGCTATTTATGACTCCTCAGTATGGTTAGGCATAGACAAGATTTGAAACTAATAGCTAGTCACGTCCAAATGTGATCAGCAGTTAAGTGTCTTATCCTTTGTGCTAACACACACTACTGATAGTGTAGGAAATTGTAGCATTATATATGTACTTTGTTGATATATTTTTTATCATGCTACCAGTACCAGAGATTGATCTCTTCTTTACAGAAGATTATTACTTTATGCTAAGTAGAAATTATTTCCTCTACTGGAGTGTTCAAATTAATAGTGTGTGTGTTAGAGAATATCAGAAAAACTGTGGTATAATTGGTTTCAAATCTGAACGAAGTGGACTAATGTCTGATTGCATGTTGAACTCTCTTCAGACTTATTTCATATCTGTCTCCTCAGAAATGGCATTTTGCAGGCTGTTATATTACAATCTCCATAAATTTATTTAATATTTCCTTTCAATTGTCGATTTTGCTGATTATATGAGTAAGAAATTTTTTTTTTATTTTTTTTTTTTTATATATATTTATTAGCTTGTCTCCTGACTGCTGTTTTTTTTTTTTTTTTTTTTTTTTTTTTTTTACTTCCGGTCTCTGAGAAATTAATAATTTAAGTCTTAATAAATATAAAGAATTTTGAAAAACCACCCAAAAGGAAATTAAAGAAGTTATTTTATCAAAATAAGCTTGGTTTAAAATAAAAATTTTAATTGAAAAAATTAATAAATTAAAATTTATTTATATATAATCATATGTACTGGAAAAGTAAAATTAATTCCTTAAACAGAACACTTTTCTGTCTCTTTATGAAGATGAAAATCAAGGCAATAATTATACTAAACCATGCGCCTAAAATTCTGATTCTAATTTTGATCAAAATCCATTACATGATTTTGAAAATGTTAAAAATATAAGGCTTAAGGTTTTTAAGCAGAAATTCAACTTCAGATAATCTTGTTTCTTCATAGTTAAAATACTATGGATCAAATTCAATGCAAATCTAATATATTTGAATTTTTCAATAAAAAGTTTTAATTTATTTGATTTCTAATACCTATTGCTAAAATCAGAGGCATCTGAATTTTTATAAAAAGCTTTCACCTCATTTCTTACTCTCATTGCATAAGATTAAATTCAGTTGATTAGTTTAGGAGTGAATCCTGTACATATTGGGACAATTGAAATTGAGAATAAAATTTTTTTTTTAACTTTTGGGGGGTATTGGAATCAGAAAAATTTGCACTTATTTTCTGATGCCCAAAATGATTCTTGTTATTATTTTTACTTTTTTTTTTTTTTTTTTTAAACTTAATTTTCCATGGCTCGTATTAATGATGAAATGGTAAATATTAATTGATTTTAAACCAATAGTAATAATAGTCTATAAGATCATTTTTTTCAAGTGCATTTGTACGTTTGGGACTAATATATGCATATATTTCATGGGGTTTGCAGTATTCCAACCCTTCTCCCTCCAATACATATATTATTTTGAAAGTTAAAAGAATATGAATTGAGAATTTAGAACAGAATCTTTAATTGTATTAGAATCAGAAGGGAAAATATTACCTTTTTTTTTTTTTTCACTTTAATGGATCAGGTATTAAGAATTTTTGCCATTAACTTATTGATTAATGTTTGCTATCACTGGCTGTCCCAAAATCAAAGTTGGTTTCTCTTGTTCTCATTTATGTGTATGTTATATAAAATCTGGGCATATATATATATATATATATATATATATATGACAAAATCTATTTTCCAAATTCCGAGATGTTATTCATCTTACAGTATATTTCTTTCAACATGTTAAAATGTTCAATTCTTGACAATAGTGTGGAAACTGTCAAGAATTTTAACATGCTGAAAGAAACAGTCATATATATGACTGTAGACTCAGTAGTTTAAAGCTTAACTACATAGAAATGTCTAAATAGAAGCAAAGCCTTATTATCTATTATACTACACTTCATCTTTTATATCGTCAATTAATGAAGAAGAAATCCTTTTACACTGAAGTTTTTTTTTTTTTTTTTTTTTTTTTTGCCCCCAAATCCAAAGTGTACCTTTTCCTAAACTTAAAAATTGACCTTGAGTCTAACTCTGCCCTTAAGCAAGTAAATAAGGACTCTTACTCCTGATTTTTTTTTCTCCTTTTTTGTGACAAATTATGTATGGGTAGAAAACCTTGTTTGCCAGCAGTTATAGGGATTCATGTGACATGCATCACATATAAGCAATTTCAGCATGTTTAGTTCTCTCCACTTAAATTTAGTACTGTCCTTTTTAATGTTAATTTTAACAAAAATCTGTGAATATGTTTACAAGATATGAGTTTTGATTGGATTGAAATTTTTTTGATTTTTATTCAGATTCCTCCCTGTAAAAAAAAAAAAAAAAAAAAAAAACGGTATATCTGTATGTGCATGTGACTAACTGAAAATATATTCTAAAAATCATCTAAATTCATCAAGTATTTTTAAGTAAGAAAACAATGTTATAAATATTTGAAAAGTAGCTATCTTGTCCACCATTAATTTAAAAAAAAACAATAATAATTCAAACTTGCAAGATTTATTTTATAATGTCTATGAATTCCCATTAATCACTTAAAAATGTCAACCCAGTTGAGACAGGGAAGGAGAAATGGAGAAACAATACTCCCAAATGGAGGGGAGGGGGACATCATTGAAGACCCAACTTCGCACCTCCCAGATTTTGTTACAAATAGTAGGAAGTAGTTAGTAGCCGTAAATCAGATCAGATGAAGTCACTGCAGGACTGCAGTAAACAAACATAGGTGGAGACAAATACTCCTCAATCTGCCCTCCCCCCTCGACATACACTTCATCCTACACTGTCCAATTATCTAACTAGAAGGAATCTATGCGACAGCCCATCTATCTGAAGACAATTTCTCAGACTGGCTAAAAAATAGCAGTATAGAGGTCTAACCCATAGGATAGTATTACTACTACTGAAAATGATTTTATTTATAAAAATAAAACTACTTGATCAATTTACATGGCTTTTGGAATATATTTTTGTCTTATGGTACATACATCATACAGATTTTTTTTTCTTTTTTTTTTATATGGATGAATTCTGGACAAGAACCATGTTTTAGTTTTTAAAGATTCTCAATGATATAGAGATTTGTTATTTTGGCAATTATTTTTCTTCAAGTTAATTAAAAAAAATTATTTATTTAAAATGTTTCAATTGGATTATTACACTTTGGTATTGAGAAAAGATATTAATAGGAAAAAAAAAATGTGTGAATACTTCAACAAATTTTTTTATTTTTTATTTTTTTTCTCCTAAATATCAAAATTTGAAGTTTTCAATCTTAATACAAGGCAATAGGTCTTAATCTTCTATCCAAATTTAGACACTTCTCTTCCAAAACGTTTGGTCTTTGCACTGACCTTGTGTAATGAAAACTAATTTAAAAAATAGTGTGGTAATCATTAATCTTTTTATCTGACAATTTTCAATCATATTTCGGTTAGAAATACATATTTTTATATTTTAATCTGTTTGCTAGAATAAGAATATCAAACATTTCATGGTTCTACAATGTCATTCTTATAGCTTATTAAGACCTTGCCGAACTTTGAACAAATATATTGTATTATGAATTAAGAGCACTTGTGTATTTTTGCTATTTTTGACAATTTATTTATTCTTTGGTTTTCATTTTTTGAAGAACTCCTTTCAGAACAAGGGGAGACAAATCAAGAAGTCTATCTGAAAATGTCAAAGTTTCACATAACTTTTAGTTAAAAACAAAACAAATACACTAAAGTAATATACTAACACAAAATAAAACATTATCTCAAAAATTTATTGAATTAAAATTTAGAATATTCTGAAATGAATGAAAGTTATATGAAAATGTATGAATTAAAATTTACAAGTAGTTTTGAACAGTCATTATTGTGACTTTTTACGTTTTTATTTAGAGGACACTGTTCTCTTATTAAACAGCCCTTCTTGATGTAATACTTCAAAAAATGGAAACAAAAACTTGTCCCCAATAACCAAAATGCACAAGTACCAAATTAAGAAATTTTAATTTCAAAGACAAAAACCATTTCAAATGAAAATGGATTGAATGCTTAGAACATTTCAAAATAGAAATTTTATTGAAGCTGTCACATATTGTGTGACATTTTTTATTGCATAAATATTCCAAATGAGACAATGTAGGCATTTTAAACTTTAAATTAAACTTCTGGATCAATTTTATCTGATTTTTGGAATATAATATTTTTTTCTGTCATGGGTAGGTACATCACACAGATTTTTCTTTATTTTTGTTTTTTAATATGAGGGAATTCTGGACACAAACTGATTATTTATTGAATTACGAGTTTCCCATATATCACAAAACTTTAAAGAGCTATAATGTAAATAAAATTTAAAAAATTCCATCATGAAACTTGTCTATTTTATTTTTCTGACCATTCATAAGATTATTGGTATTTTCACAACATAACTCACACTTCCATTTTCATCTTTTCGTTAAGCGCTACTCATCTAAAAAGTTGCGTCATCTCTTAGGATTATTTCTATTTACAACATCTGTTTCATAATGAATCTAAATGCAAACTTGTATTTTATGCACTCACATAATAATAACGCTCGTTTTACTTTAACAGTTTTGGCCTGCAAGTAAGATCTCTTGAAAATATTTCTCGCTCATTTTTAAATTCTTCACGCAGTTTTATTCAACATCTATTAATCATCATAACAATATTTATCATCATCATCATATGTTCTGTTTCAGGCATTTTGAAAAAGTTTATGTATATGAGGCACATATACTTTATGTTTACCGAATGGCCTCTGGGCTTTGATAAGTGGTGACCCATTAGTACATTAGAGGGAAATTATATATTTTGAGTGATTTTTCTCTTTTTTCATTACAAAAAATTAAGGAATTGTTTGTTACTGAATTTTATAGATGAGGATTGATAATTGGGATTATTTGGGCTGCTATTCATGAGTGTTATTCACACATTTCGGTTAATGTAGGTGTAGGTGTATCTTGTCGAATTTGGAATTTCAAACAAAACCCTTTATTTAATCCATGGGAATAGCATGCTCTTAGCCATGACTGAGTATAACATAGAGTATGTCCTAAGTAATTTGCAGTTGTACTTTTGGTGTTTCCCACACTGTGGATTGAACATGTTAAATGTTTACAATAAAAGACTTCGGTAAGGTTTATATGTGCTGACCTAGAAACAAAATGGCTGACTGAAATAGTTTTATGTATAAAATGAAAACTGAGTGAAACTGAAATGAAATACAAAGTCAGCACACTAATGAAAGTGTGGTATAATTATTTAAAAAGAAAAAAAAATTTATTCAAATGAAATTTTTTTTTTTTTTTTATTAAAATAGTGTTGTGTAATTATTATTCAAAATTTAAGTCCTTAATTGAAGTATCCAATTTTAAATAATTACGCAACATTTTCATTTGTCTTATTTAAAAATATTTCTAAAGAAGTATATTAGAAAGTATGTTGCTTATATATTAAAGTGGTACAAATTTGAAAAATGAATTTGGAATGCTAAAGACTGCACAATCGAAAAATGATTTGAAATCCCATCCGCTTTTTTTCTTATACATTAATTAGAATTAATTTTTAAGAATGCAATTGGCAAGTTTAAAGCATTGTCTTAAAAGTAATTGTAATCAATGTGCACAAATAAAGCAAAGGCAGACAACGGATTTGAGGCCTTTTTGTATAGAATTTAGCGTCCCAAATTTCTTTCAAATTGGGACTGCTCTAATACATGAGCACCTTATTTTCTAACATACTATTTTCAAAATATTTTTATACTTAGACTTAAATTCTGAATAATAATTACTGAAGATTTGTTTGTTTTTAATAAAATAAAAAATTCTTTTTCATAAAATAGTATTTTAAATGATTACACAATATTTTCATTTTTTTAATTTAATTTCAGTTTCATTCAATTTCTTTTGATTCGTGTGCTAGTTTTATATTTAGTTACAGTTTTAGTAAATTTCCATTTTTCATAAAACTATTTTAGCTGGCTATTTTTTGTTCTTGACTGTGACATAAAAATATTGATCAGTATTTATTTTAATAGCCCCCTAACTCAAAAACATAAACGATTTTCCAAACCCACCATATATTTATTTGAAGGACTAAATTTGAAGTTAAGTTGAAGATAATACAATGCTACCACAGTGCGTAACTTTTTGGACAAAAGTTGAAATAATTGTAGATGAATGTGAAAAGTATATTCAATGCTTAACTTCAGTTTTTTCTTTATTAAATTTTTTTTAAATATTACATTTCTAATTTTTAAAATTCTCTTTGAATATATTTCCATTTTTAACTTTTTTTTTCAAATATTACATTTCCAATTTTCTTGAATTTGGTCTTTATTAGTAATTTTACTTTTTCCTTAATTTCAGATATCATGGCCAGTATGGGATATACCTTGAAAGATGTGGAAACCTCCTTGAGTCAACAGAAATATGATGATATCATGGCAACTTATTTACTCCTTGGACGGAGAACATCTGATGTGAGTATCGTCATAGTTTAAAGACTATTAAACAATATGAAGATTTAATTTTTAATACATTTTGTTTAAGATTCATACGTTTACTCTAATGTAAATACTTTTTTTCCCAGCTTCTGCTTAAATTTATAGCAAACAAATATTAGAACAAAAGGAAAAAGTTACACTCTGTGGGATTTCTACTCTTCGACAGAATTGCATTTTTATTTTTAATTTCTACTGGTAATTGCTTTGAAAACATCACACGCACACACACGTGACATTCGCCCTTAAGGTCGCACATTAAAAAAATCATCCAGAGCCTATTTTTGACACCTTCTTACAGTCAAAAAATGCTTCAATCGGTCATTTTTTTCCTAGTTTTGCATATGAATTACAAAATCCATGATATTTCCCCAAAACTTCTGGCTTTGATAGAGGGGAGACTAAAACTTGCCGCTATGGTTTCAAATGATCTGAAGTAACAGGGGAGATTTGATTCCAAATATTTCTCATGTTATATCCCCCCACTTTTGAAAATAGGGTACGATTATGAATATCTCCAGTATGAAATAATCCTTATACACTGTCAAATATTAATTTTTGTATGAAAACCAAAGAGAGGAGATATAACATATGAGAAATATATGGAATCAAGTCTCCTCTTGCTGTTATTTTAGACCATTTCAAACCATAGCAGTAAATTTTAGTCTCTCTTCTATCAAGGCCAGAAGTTTTGAGGAAATACCATGAATTTTGTAATTCATGTGCAAAACTAGGAAAACAAATGACTACATTTAGTAGCTCTAAAAAGGTGCCAAAAATAGGCTCTGGATGATGGATGATCCTCTTAATGTGCAACCTTAAGGGCAAATATCGCATAGCCCACTACACAATTCAGGTCATTACTTTTTCAACGAGCCTTCATTTGTTAAATTCTGATCAATAGTCGCTGAAATTTGGAACTTATAAAATTGCCAAAAAAGGTGGTATATTTATCTTTCTATCTGGATATATCTATATTCTTAGACAAATTGAATATTGAAATGTTCATATCTTTGGTTCTATTGAAAGAAACTACATGAAAATTTGCAGGCTTTTTGAAGATTATAATACCATTCTATGGTTTTTATACCAATTGGTAGAAAAGAACCTATATTTTCAAACCAATAAAATCTACCCATTTTACTGCGTTGGGACTTTTGTTTTTCCTTTTTTGCTCGTTTGTCTCCCCAGAGGCCTTGCGAGGCCACTAATATATATATCAGGGGAATTATGCAGATAAACAGTTACAAAATTAGTTGTAAAAAAACAAGGAATAAAGGTGTGTTTAAAAAGAGGGGGATAGTGTAAGTTATATCCCTGAATCAAGATGTAGTTACATAAAAAATAAAAAAAAATATAGTCAATGAAATTTGTTGAAAATTGGTAAACTTTGTAGTGTTAGTATCAATGTGTGTATGTATATATATATATATATATATATATATATATATATGGGACATGGTGTGAAATCTTCAGAATAGGTAGATCTATAATTTTTGGATGATTAGGTTAAAAATTCTAACATATAAAAAAAAAAATTTTTTTATTTTTTTTATTTTAATTCTTTTTTTTTTTTTTATGTACCTGTCAGTGATAAAACGAAATTACCATATTCCAAAAATCATAAATTGATAAAGTAATTTTATTTATAATTTTAAATAAGAAAATCAAATTTTATGAGTAACAGAAAAACAACTGTCTTGACTGCTATTTTGAAAACGATCTAAAAAAATTTGGAATATGATATTTTCATTTCGTCACAGATTCGTCATAAATAGTTATTTTTATTTTTTTAATATTAGGGAATTCTGAGCAAGAACCATAATATTTGTATTTTTATTGCTAATGCACTGTTTGTCTTTTCAGCTGGAAGGGAGTGATCGATCTGGCAGTAACCAATCCCTGAGGCAGGTTCAGTTGACTACGAATCGACCGCCGACTGAGACCAATGCTAACACCAGCCAGTCACCTAATCGTGTCACAAGGAGTATGTCTGCAACCAGTCAAAAACCTCCCCGACGCTACAGCCATGGAGGTAACATGTTCCTATTCTTTCTTTTTTATTCATAATATCTTTGTCTCCTCCCCTTTTCCTCCCTTTATATTTATGGATAATCACGTTGACACACTGGTTCTCATTAGATCACTCGAGCTAAGCAGCATTGAGCTTGGTCAGTACCAAATTGGTGATCATTGAGGAATACCAGGTGCTGTATGTAGGAGGGTGTCGGCAAGAAAATCAAAAACATTACGTCATCATATCCCTTAACCGGTATATACATTTGACTGGAGACTGTTCGGTTTCCCTAGACATTTCTTCCTTTGATGGAAGCTGGTTCAATCCACTTACGGTGAATACTGCTGGTCTAGATTTATGCATCTGAATAAATGCATTGTGAATTCAGATGAAATAATAACCATCGAATTCAGAATTGAGAAGGACAAAACATTTTGAGATTAAACTGTCATCATAAATCAAGTGGTCTGAACTAACCCACCTTACAGTCTGTCACTACCCTTAAAAATACAGCTTCAAAGTATGCTTTTTATTTTACTTATATTTTTTATTTTTAAAATAAAATGTTAAATTTAGAAAATAGAATATTGTTTTCGTAATTTTTTATTATGTAACGTTATACATAGTCAACACGTAGCAGCCTACGTTACAAAAGAGACCAAGATAAAGAATAACTCAAACTCGCTTTTTCGTGCAACAATAACATTTACTTCCTCATTCTCCCGCCATGCGTGACTTCTAATTACAGCTGTGACATCTTTCACATGATCATCTTCTCTATTGTGCTCGCTTATGTTTTTTTCCTTGCAGTAATGTCCTTTTGCATGCACACGTTCGCACTCCATTACAATTAAACGGTTAAAATCATTTTTTTTCTCTAAGATTTTTGTTGTTTAAATAACTTTGTCATAAAAGAAGACTTAGTGTTTGCTTTTCCTCTTCATTTTGTTGGTGGTATTAACCTGAGAGGTCAGCCCCTTGTAGAGAAAGAAAAGGTATAAATCGGATGTTGTTAACAATGTATGTATAGTTTGGATTGATGTGTGTTGTATGATTAGTTCAAATTTTGAAGAGAGAAATTTGGTCTTCATCTTTAAATAGATTATTTTGTAAGTTTAGTTTGAAAATTTAGAATACCAAGTACTCTTACATAATCATTATTTGGATTCATCAAACTACTGTTCTCATCTTAAGTGTGATTTTCACAACGTTTCAGCTGATGTAACCTCCGACTTTCTTCAGGTTTATCTTGTCGAACTCGGGAATTTGGACTGAATTTTGAACAGAACGCTTTATTTACTTCACAAGAGTAGCCATGCTCTTGTTTCATCAGCCATGACTGGATAGAGATCCTAAATAATTCGCAATCATATTTTTCGGTTGCTCACACTGAGAATTGAACCTTCAACCTTCAGGAGAATATCACTTTTACAATTGATTTTTCCAAGTACACTAACCACTGCACCATGGGTCCACAAGGACACTTGGTGCAGTGGTTAGAGCAGATTACGTTGACGAAAACATTATGAAAGTCACATAAGTCCAATAGTCCGATAAATCCAAATAATATGAATAATCTTCATCTCAAAAATATGTTATAGTGTTACATAACTATTTTATTAAATTTTTTATTTATTTATTTTTTTTGACACTTACCTTGTTAAGAGAACTTCTTAATAGAAGACTTTTTTTCCCTAGTTAAATCTACCAACAGCATAAAAAAACGAATACTAAGTCTTCTATGAATAAATTGTCTAAATGAAAAGTCTGAGAATAACTGGTGATTTATTAAAATAAAATATTATTTTCTATTATTTTGTAAATTCTACTGTATTACAATTATTTATTGTCTCAAAATGTTTTTCTTTATTTTTTTCTCTGTGTGTGCTCAGGTCCTGCAGGCCCAGGTAGTGCTACTTCTTCTTCACAATCCCAGTCCTCAACCTCACATGCGCCAAGGAGGCAAAACACCATTGATACAAATACTACAAAGGAAAGCACATTGAGTTCTCGGATGAAAACACCTTCTGGTGGGAACATGCCTTTAGAGTCTCCTAAGGTTAGTAGATTTCTTTACAATGAATAGAATTTTAGTGCTTGTCTAGAATTCTCCCTATATTAAAAAAACAAAATAAAGAAACATCTGTATGATGTACATATCTGTAACAGAACAGTTTTTTAGTATTATTATGTACTATTTTGAAAAAATGTTAACTCTTTTCTCGAGAAATCTATAAATATAAAAGCGAAAATGTATGTGTGTTCGCTTTTTCTGTGTGTCTACAAAAGGCTTTTTTCAGAGAAGCGGTCACTCACTTCACAACTTTTTAAAACTTTTTATATCACATATAAATAGTAATATCTCACAGTTAACAACGAAGCTCACCTGTCTATTTAATTTGCTCGATTTCGGGAAGATAAATATTCAACATTTGTCGCTCGCTGCATGTGAGGTAGTCTTTTTCCTATAACATCTTGGGGGGGGGGGCGTTCAGCAGTAAATGAAATCCCGCAGTCAAACTTGACCTCATTAACTCCTTAAAACGGGCACCTGCTAAATCCAAATAATTAAATAAATTCAAACGTGTTTCCGTTAGCAGTTCGCGGTGGGGCAATGGTTAACATCGCACGTTTTTTTTTTGTTTTTTTTTTTACACTTTAATTTACAATTTTGCCTCAAGGGTTCGGGTTCAATCCTCATACTTACTTTTTTTTTTCACACTCACCTCCAAACACCCGGGCATTGGCGGGTACCCCTCACTAGTCTATTATATAAAGGAGAGTTGTGTGTATCCGACTAGAGAGGAATGGGCTAGCGGAAAGAGAAAGAGGGAATTGGGCAATAGGAATGGGGGGAGTGAGCTTTAATAGAAATGTTAAACATTTGCCATGAGCATCACCAGGTAGCCCTGTGTATATGTATTTGTACATATATACACTAGTCCAGAAGATCTAATCTCGTAGATTATTTTTTTACTATTTATATTGAACTAGCAAATAGAAATTCCATGGTTATTATTTTGTCCATCTATTTGTATATTTGCCTTTATTTTTTGAACTAGCGGGGGTACCCGGCGTTGCCCGGGTGTTACGAGGTGTGTGCGCTCTTAAATCAAAAAAGAACTGGAGGGGAGGGGATAAAAAGTTTTGTTAAGTTGGTAGGATTGAACCCAAAGCCCTGAGGCGAAGTTGGAAAATAAAATGTGAAAAACAAACATGACACGTTAACCGCTCGGCCAGCCAGAATGGGTTACTGAAAGATGTTTGAATTTATTTAAGTAAGAAGAGAATTGACAGGTGGCCGCACTTAATGACGTCAAGTGGAAGTCGTAGAGTTAACATTTTGTGTGAGCATTACGACGACGACATAAGCGATAGCTATTCAGCAGTTAACATTTTCTGCGGGACAGTTTTTAATGAGGTCAATAACCCGGTTTGTTTGTTTTTTTTTTTTACCTAACTTTGAGGAAAACCAGCTCCCCTGTTTATTAGGGGAGTGTCTTGTCTCGAAATGAAAGCAGTCGTCTGATATGACGACGGTAAGCCGACATTGACCAAACGTTACATCGCTTTCTAGAGACCATTGGCCGTGGGCCAGGGATTCGAATCGAGTTTCACTTTTTTATACCGAAAAACGAAAGCAATATGCGGCAATCCCAAAATGTTGAATATTTAACATTTCAAGGTCAGGCAAATTAAATAGACGGGCCTCGAGAAGCCACCGAAAAAAAAATCCTTTTGCGGACATACACAAAAAGCGAACATGCATACATACACACATTTTCGCTTTTATATATATATATATATATATATATATATACACTAGCGGGGGGGTACCCGGTGTTGCCCGGGTGTTTGTAGGTGTGTGTGTATGGGGGGGGGGGTAATAATTAATAACCCTGCTTAAATATTATAAAAAAGACGATGTAAAAAAAAAAAAAAAAAAAAAAAAAAAAACGGAAAAAAAAATGGCATAAATAAACCTGTGTACGGGGGAGGGGTAAACTAAAGAATAAGCGAAGTAATAAAAAAAAAAATGTTGCCCGGGTGTTTAAAGGTGTAAAAGAAAAAAAAAAATAGTTTTGATCGGGAAGAGGGATTGAACCCGGAAGCCTTGACGCGGAGGTGGAAACCAAAGCCAACTACTTAACTGTCTCGACCACGAGTGAGAATAATTGATTAGCGTGTTAAGTTAAGTAAAAGAGGTTTGATTGACAGGAAGACGCTAAATGAGGTCATCGCGGGATCGTTATTTTTAATTTTCACTTCCTCCAGATGGGAAGGCAGCGCGAAAGCCGAGAACACAACGTTTTAATTTAATTTCACTGTATTTATACTAAAAAGCAGGACAAACAGGGGACAAAGCGAAATAGCGCGAATCTCATAAAAGTCGACGTAAATAAATCTAGAGATGACCCGCGTTCTCAAATCCTAGATATTATGATATAGGACCTATATAAAGTTTTAAGCGATAGTAATGACCCCGGGAGCGTGTGCACGAAATGGTCACACACATTTTGCCTTTTATATATATAGACTAGCTTTTATATATATAGACTTGCCCGGGTGTTTGTAGGTGTGTGTGGTGTTAAATAAAAAAGAACAATTAGGATTGAACCCGAAGCCCTGAGGCGAAGTTTGAAAATAAAATTGGCCAGCCAGAATGAGTTAGTGAAACGTTTGAATTTATTTAAGAACGAAATTAACAGGTGCACGGCTGGAAGTCGTCGAGCATTACGACGTAGGTTTGTTTGTTATAAGCAAAGTAAAAAAAGGAAAACGTTAACACTTAAGCGGGAGAAAAAAAAAATACAAAAAAAAAACTAACGTAAGGCAAATGAACGATGAAAACAGAAAAACGAACACGTGAAAAATGGCTTCAATAAGCCTATTTCGATATTAAAATTTAAAAAATCGGTGGGTACCCGGGTGTTTTTGGGTGTCGCTAATAAGTGAAGTAAAAAAAAAACAGAAAAACGAAACACTGGTTCAATATTTAAATTTAAAAAAATCGAAAAAAAAAAAAAATCTCACACCACGATTCGAACCCAAAACGTTTAGATAATGAACCAAGGCCTTAAGCAACTGAGCTAACGCGAACGTACATGAAATTTGTTCGGTTTTTCAACTATTTAAAGTAAATCAGGTCACGATGTCATCTGACGCATGCGTAGAATCGGTCATTGTCACGAGAGGACCATTTTTTTTTTTTTTATTATTATTAACTGTGGTTTCATAAATTTTTTCAAACAATCTTATTTTAAAATAATAGTAAATAAAAAAAAAAGTATTTGTGTTGTCAGAATCTAAATAATAGGGAAATGAACATATATGCATGAGATTTCTAATAAACTGAGGTATTCAAGTGGCTAACAAAAGTCAGAACATTTTTCCTTTTGTGAGGGGGGGGTTCTTTCTGAAAAACTGACATTATTTTTGAAACATCTAAGATATTATCATCCCAGATATACTGAACTACAAGTCCATATCTACTGATTTATATATGTGATTGTTTGAAAAATAGATATGTGTAGATTTATAAAATCCACAAGACCTTTTTGTTCATACATCACATCACTGAGTATTCTACATTTGTTACAGCCTTATATATACACACACGCACACACAAAACCATCAGATTACATATTTGTTTACTAACAATGTTTCAAGCAAACTATCTTTCCTTTATATTTATTGCTTTTTAATTTATTTTTTAATAAATTTTGAATGAGATTGTTAATTTGGTTGCAAGATATGTCCTTAAAGAAAAACTTATGAAACGTCTTTCTTTGATTTTTCAGATCAGTGCAAGTCCTGCCAGAGTATCTGTACCAAAGAAACCTAGTGGACCTTCTTCTACAACCCCAAAGAACAATGTTGTAGGTGGTTCTTCACTTACTCGAAGGAGTACCTTCGGGCCTGGAGATAATAAAGCCAGTATAGATAAAAGTAGGACAACTAATGGTCAAGATTATCGAAGGTAAGGTTTGAGTTATCTGCTCTTGAGTCTTTCTATGAAAGCAAGTGATCTCGCTAGATGGAGTAAGTAATTCATGATGGTCTACACACAATTTAGTCTTAATTCTATAGATTATTATATTTAGAAAGTTTCTTTTGTGCTTCTGCAGAATAGTTGGATTCAAAACAAATGCATTTTAGCTAAAAATGCTATTTCATATTTACGTGTCCGGTCAAAATTGGTATAAATTCCAAAAATTATAAATGATCTAGCACATCTACTAGATCTAGTTTTTAACCCCCCTCCCCCAAATCATACATATTACCAGTCAATATTATGTATTTTTAAATGGCAAATTTTAATGGAAATCAAGGGAGATGAGCCAGTTTGTTATACAGAATTGGTTGCAAAGAACGGTTTCACAGTAAAACAAACAATAAAAGTCTATAATTTGATAAGTTTTATTTCTACTTTTAATTATTTTTCTACTGGATCATTTTTCATAAACTTTGGAATTTAAAATAATTTCAACATATAGTATGATTTCACCTGAAATGCATTTGTTTCGATTCCTATTCTGCAAAAACACTTTTTTTTTTTTTTTTCTTAAAATAAAACTGAAATGTATAAAAAAAGTAACTAAATTTGAACTTTACACTGCGTAATGATTCATAATGCACCTGAAAATTAATTATTAAATGAAGAAAAATTTATATAAAAAAATTAAAGACCCAAAATTTTACTCTTTCACATAAACCATTATTATCTCACAGGATAAAATAATCCCAGAAAATCAATAAAGAAGGCGAAGGGTCTCCAATTTGCAATTTAAAATCTGTTATATTTAGAATTTGATTGAAACAAACTTATTTTAGTTACTATATGCATGTATTGTGAAAATGTTTATGTAAAGTTAATTTTTCAATTTTAATGGGCCAACTTTTTTTTTTTCAATAAGGAATTTCACAAAAATAGAAATATGCCGTTTTATTACTGAGAACAAACCTAATCTTAAGTATTTCCTTTTAAACATTTTAAATATAAATATTTAATTGAAAATAAGTTTTAATCTATTTATAAAAAAGATAAATGCAAACCATAATTTTAAAAAAAAATTGCAGTAGTCTTCTGTGTTTATTTCAAAAAACCCATTTTAGGTAAAAACCTGATTACGTACTTACATGTCATGTTGAAATTATAAAAGTTCAAAAAATTATGAAACCTGATAGAGTAGAAGATTTGCTAGAATTATTTTTACAAAAAAAAAAAACAGAAAAAACGTATTACTGGTCTGTAATTTTTTTATTTTGAAATGATGGGTTACAATTATTTTGTCAAAATCATAAGTTTTTATATTAACAATTACAGTAAAACTTTCGATAAATTTTATTTTTACTCCTAATTATTTTTCTACTATGATTTTTTTGTAAGATTATTAAATTTAGCACATCTTCTACTGGATCATTTTTTTGTATGCTTTGGGGGAATTTTTTTTACTAATTTTGATATCACACATAAGTACGTAATCATGTTTTTACCCGATATGCATTTATTTGAAGGCCCATTATAATACATATTCTGTTAAATAATTAATACATATTCTGTTAAATAATTAATACACGTTCTGTTAAATAATTATAATACACGTTCTGTAAAGTTCTGTTAAATAATTAATCTTATGATTAATCTTTTAAGAGAATTTGGTGATCTATGAATAAGTAACCAAAAATGAAAGTAATTTAAATATGCCTGTTTCAGAAAAAAAAAAAGTCCTCTAAAAATCAGAACTATCCAATCTTATTGAAATACTCAATATTTAATATTGAACTAGTACTGGTAGAATACCTGTCACAGGATGGGTAAAATTAATTCCACTGACAGAAGAATTTTGCACCACATTTATCTACTCTAAGCCGCATGTCCTTAAATTTTGATCAAAATCAATTACCTGATTTAATTCTATAAAATGTCTAAAGATTTAAGGCTGCAAGAGTCCCGAAGAATTTGAAATTCAAGAAACCTTGCTTGATTGGTGTCTAGTAAATATAGATCAGTTTAATGCAAATCTGATAATTGGATTTTTAAATTGGAGGTTGTTCTCATATTGTGCTTAAGAAAAAAAATTCACCAAAGAGAGTGAAATTTGGGGAGTGTTAATTAGTTAATATTTTAACTGTTAATAAAATTTCACAAAATTGAAGAGATCTGTATATTCATAAAAGATTCTTACCCCTTTTTACTTAGTAATAAATATAGCCCACATTTGGACCTTTTATGCCCAAGTAGCTGTTTTCGAAAGTTAATAATTATTTGTTCATTAGTTTAGGAGTGAATTCTATACATAAACATATACACATACTTAATTTTTTCTAATTGATAAACGTTAATATTAAATAAATATTTATGTTAATATTTCTCTTTATATAAAGTTAGCTCAACATCCTCCTTCCTGTGCCCAAATAAGGCTCCAGGGCCACGGTTGAAGATGCCCAAACACAATCCGCTGAAACACCAAGTGCATGTCATTATTTCCCAAGATAGAAGATTGCCTACTACTTTAATAAGATGTATTTTGTCCTGGAAATGAAGTGGGGAGAGGAGGCTCTAAAGTAGTGCAAATGACTCTAAAAAGTTTTTTTTTTTTTTTTTTCTTCATTAAAAACTTCATATTAACATTCATTTATAAGTTAATAAATATTGAAATTTTCATTAAGATTAGTTAGTTCTCTGATTTTGGTAGATTCAGTCTAGTGTATTCATTTGTTTTTTTTTTTTTTTTTTTTTTTTTTTTATAAAACAAATTAATTTTACTTTGCTCATCCCCATCTAAAATCTTGTAAATTTTTACCATTATAATGTAAGCAAAAGTAGTGTCTCGTTGCTGATATTGTCTGAGTAGAAAAAAACACTTTAGTTTGTCTTCACTTGATAATAAATTGGCTTCTTCACATTTTGCTTACTTACAGATTTGCTTGCTTCATTTTGGTTTTGGGGCTAGTGAGACTCGCTGAACAATCAAATATTTTAATCCAATCTCAAACTATGCATTAAAAAAATGGTTGTTACCTCTTATGCATTAATGACATTGATTACATACTAACATTGTATTAAATCTATGGGAAACATAATTATTTAAAAAAGCTAATTCATATCATATTATAATGAACTTATGGTGTCCATCTGTAATGAAAACTGAAACATTTCTCAAAAAATTAGTTATTTTGTTAAAATGTGAAACCTTAAGAATTATTGTCCTATTATATGAATATTTATATGACGTTTTCTAGCATCTTATCCAGAAGTCAACCTAATTAAAAAAAGAAAATGGACAAAAATACAAAAAGATCTTTATAATGTACATTCATGGAACAAAAATATACTTTTAAAAAAATATGTAAATTGATCAAGTAGTTTTATTTTATACAGAAATAATTTTTTTACTATTTTTAGTGATTAATAGTATATTGTAGCTATTACAAAAATGATTTTTATATCTCTATAGGTCACATTCAGTTATCTCCCTTTATTAAATATGGCTGATCAAGACGCAACCATCTTGCTTTGTCATAAAATTTGATTTTCTTAGTTAAAGAAAACAATATTTGATCAATTTATGTAATTTTTAGAATGACATTTTTGTTCCATGAAGTTTACATATGATGTATTTATCTGTATTTTTGATTTTTTAATTAGGTTGAATTTTGAACTTTTATTTTATATCTCCACATAAAATTTTATAAGGAGATATAACTTTTGTATCAATTGTCAGTATTTATTTGAACAGTGCTTAATATGTGAATATGTAAAACACAATGTTGAAGTGGGAAAATATAAATTATAGTAAACTTAGATTTGAATGTTCAGAAAAATTTGTTTTCACATCGAAAGCTCTTATTCGATAGACACTTAAAAGTCAATACATAAAAAATAAACTCTTACATATGGTGTCTAACAACCAATATTTTCAATAAAAGTTGAAACCTAATTGGGAGATTTTTTTGTTTATTGCCTGAATTTGTTCAGTATGTGTAAATTATAGAAACAAGTTAGCGTTTCTTTGCTTTGAAACTGACATTAAAATCGCAATCATACAATTTTAATCTATCAACTTTCATATATATATATATATATATATATATATATATAGCAACTGGTAAAATTATTTATGAAAAAAAATTTTTTTATTTAGGCACAAAAAACTTAACCAGTGTACTATCATTTCTGAGATGATAAATATTTTTTATTTGAATAAAATCTCCTCAGCACCTTGATAAGATATCAAATCGAAACCGTAAATCAACATCAAATATTATACATCAAATCAAGGTTATAAGCTAAAAAGAGGCAAATATGAATCAATTAGAAAAATGCTTATAAAGGCTATATAAGGTAATAATACTATTTAAATTTATATTATATTTAAATTGTGGATACATTTCAAATTTATATAAGTTTAGTAAGTTTGTTTTTTTTACTTTACATATAAGAGGACCATGATTTTTTTATTTTATCAATCTTTTAAACTGCAAATGTAATTTGTTTACAAAAAAAAACTCATTTTAATAAATGTGATGCCAGTCTGTAACTGCGCAAATCCTCATCTGCAGAAAAATACTATTTACTAACTTGCAGTATGAATAATTTGCCTTGCTTCACAGAGATGCCTGACTTTCTATCTTTTTCCTTCTCTAACTTCTCAAAAATTCCTGGAATCTTCTTTTTATACTCTGATAGCAAGTCTCAACTTGACTGTCTCTTTGCATCCAAGTTTTTTCTTCTCTTACTATGAAAAAAAAAAAACAACAAAAAAAAAACTGATGAAAAGTTAAAAAATAAAGTCTTCTTTGTCATTGCCTGTGCTCTCTTTTTCAAAAGAATGTTCTTTCCAAGATTCCTATTCCAACAAGAAATGTTCCTTGTGATTCTACAATTATTGTGATTATGGTATAACTGCCATAGTCTGTCACAGTTTATATCCTCCTCCTCCTCCTCCTCCTCTCGAAGCTGGTCAGAAAGAGGTGTATATCCTCCCCCTTCCTCAAGGCTCTTCAGAAAGATGTATATCCCTCCCTTCAGAGAGATCTATATCCCCCTCTCAAAGCTTGTCAGAAAAAGGTGTATATCCTTCCCCCTTCCTCAAAGCTGGTCAAAAAGAAGCATATCTTTTCTTCTCCTCTCGAAGCTGGTCAAAAAAAGGCATATATCCTTTCCCTTCATCAAAGCTCACCAGAAAGAGGCTTATATCCTCCTCCTTTTTCAAAGCTGGTCTAAAAAAAGCAATATCTTTCCTCTTTGTTAAAGCTTGTCAGAAAGAGGTGATATCCTTTTCCCTCATCAAAACTTGTCAGAAAGAGATGTCCTTTTCCTTCCTCAAAGCTTGCCAAAAAGAGGTGTATCTCCTTTTCCCTCTTCAAAGCTCATCAGAAGGAAGTGTGCATCCTTTGCTCTTCCTCAAAGCTTGTCAGCTAATTGTAGCTAGACAAGTGTCTACTTCGAATGTGGAGGGCAGATAATAGATAGGTCAGTTGAGCACCTGCCATGAAACTAATGATAGAGCAGGGATAGACTCTTTTGTAATAAAGAGGAAGTAGGTTGGAGAAGATGCTTCATCCACTAGATTTTGAAATTGGTTTTGAACCCTATCAAGGCAGGGGTAGGTAATCTTAAATGCTCTTCCAGAGATGTGGCAACAGTACTATATCTCAGGATGTATTAGGCTCTTATACGAATAGAGGATTGAGTTGAGTTAGATACTTTTGAAACTGCAGTATTATCCAACCATTTTACCAGCAACATTGGCAATGGCTGTGATGTAAGTCTTTCATTTCAGTAAAATATTAAATTTTTGTCAGCTTGTCCTCTTTTGTCGATTTCACTTGACGGATCAACTTTGGCTCTGATGACAACTTAGGGACTGGCAACAGATCTCCTGACTTTGATCTTCAAAATACTAGTAATCATAGTCATTAACTTGTCTTTCACTTTGCAGCTGGATTTGTTGGTATTTCATTTCAGAATCTATATGAAGTTGAACGGGGTTGCAGTCAGATGAGCTGGAATCAGGTGTGGTGTGATTGACAAAGTTCTCTGACAGCCAAGCCTGTGTCTTCAGGCCAGTAATGGCTGCCACACATAAGGCTCACTTGCTGATCGATCCAGCATTATCTTGTTCAGAATGTTCATAAAATCATCAGCGTTCAGTCTGAGGCCCTCAGTGAATAAGTAAGGTTGCATTGCATCACCTTCACTGCTAACAATGCTGTTTTGATGACATCAGATTATCGATCATGAGTTTTTCTTTCTGCTATTTGCCTCTTAGTTGAATCCCAAACCTTAAAATTCCTTTGATCATTTCTACCATCCTCCTGCTGAGGAAGTCTAGTATCTTATTTATCCTAGCCTGGATTAAAAAAGTACTTCTCTTCCACAAATATGAAGATTCAAGATTTGTTCACAATCGATTATTCTACAAAAAATAAAAAAGGGGTGGAAATAAAATCAGGGTATTCATGAAGATAAGACGAGCAATGGCAGTAAAAAATTAAAAAAAAAATTAAATATGCACAAAACTAGCAGTTAAAAATTGTAAACGAATATCATCCACACCATCTATTGTATAAAGGGCAATTGTATGTGTTTATATGTTCAGCTAACAGTAAAAAAAACAAAAAAAAAAAAACAAACATCCACAAAGTTGATATATCCTTGATCAGTGTGGACCTGGATGAATAATATTTAAAATTTAGAAAAAAAGATTATTCATTCTCTGGGGGTCTCCTGGGCCAGGATTCATCAAGGGCAGTTTTGGCAGTGTTATTAATTAAAAATTTAAGAAGAAAATGCTGACTCCTTATTCAAGGAATCTATTATATAAAGGTGTTTAACTAGAGAGAAATGGGCTGGATGGAGAAGAAAAAGACGGTTGAGGATAGAGAGAGGTAAAGAGAAGTTTTACTTTTGACCTGGGCAACGCCTGATATCCTTGCTAGTATATATAATATATATTTGATAGTAATAAATTTGGTAAAGTGTGTAGTTATAATTCAGAGTTGCTCAATACTATGAAAAGTAGAATAGTTGTAATATTTTTTGGATTTATCATGTTAGTTTAAATCTAACAATTTTAGTGCCTCTAAATATATATATAATATATAGGTTTTCATCTCTGACTTCATAAGAAATTGGCCTGACCTAAGTTCAGCTGATTTCCAGTTAGAACTGAAACATGTCTGCAAATGTGTGGCAAAAAGATATTTGTTTAAATAAAAATTTATATCAAATATATAGCTCTATATATTACTGAGCACTATTATGAAGTTTGTCGGTGTTTCATGTCAGTGATTCACTGGAATAACTCATAGATAAAACTACATTTTATGTGATATATATATATATATATATATATATATATATATAATTATTTTTTTACTATAATAATTAAAATATATATATATATATATATATATATATATATATACATGAGGGACTTAAAATAAAAATTGCAGACAAAATGGAATATCCGATTATGGAATGGTGGATTAGTATGGCAACAGAGTAGTAAAAAGATTTTCCACTAAATTAATATTGTCGAATTAATCAACTGAAACATCTTGATTCAGCTTTAATGATATGTCTGTGTCCTTGTTTTTAGAAGTCTGTTAAACTAATATTCCATTGATATTTACAAAAAAAATAAAGATATTTTATATTTTTTGTTCCATATACTGTTTAAAATGAGATTATTTAATTCAAGGTTTTTAAGCTCTGAATTTGAACAATTTCAGTGTGCACTTCTGATTTTGTTTTCCTTAGTTTAAGTGAAGATTATGACTTTGGTACCACCTCTTGCTGTATCTGGTCTTGACACATCTTGGTAAATGGCAATACTTTGTTGATCGTAATCTTCATGACGATCCTCTTCAGTGTGTGTGACTGGATTAACATTAAAGAGAGCTGAATTGCCGTTTTTTTTGGTCTGAATCTATCCATTTAACACTTATTGTTGGTTAGCGCCTTACATCAAGTGGCTTCATGCCTTGTCTGGAGTTATTTCCATAAGAAAAATATTAAAAGCAACAAAAAAAAAATAAGAAGAAAGTCTTCTAATAAAATGTGTATTTCTATTATATCCTATGCTGTTTCCCATGAGAGAGAAAACCTGTATCGCCTTCAGTACTACTTATTCTGCCATCTCCTGCCCTGTGACAAACAAACTCTACATTGTCCTTCTAAGTCATCTTTGTTCTTTTTAATTTTTCTTTTATCATCACCATTTATCAAGGCCAGATGCCACTTGAGGATAAGGGTTAACGAGTGCCAGGAGGTAGGTAAGATAACTCTGTGATGATTGGGTAATGGAGATTGGATAGAATTTAATTATTTAAGAGGACGACTCAACAACAACTTGTTTACATTGGATTTGAAAACAATGATGGAAAGCAAACCCACAGTATTGAGTTCCACAGATGGGCACTTCTAGGAAATAACATGAAAATTGGTCTTTAATTTTAGAAATAGATAGAAATTGTTGACAGCGGTTGTAGGTAGACAAGTGTTTGTTGTGAATGTTTTGCAGAAGTTGGGAGAGAGACAAAAGTTGAAGCTCAGTCAAGCACTTTCCATGAATATAACAGTAAATATTTTGAGTACTCGTGGGAACAGTTTGAAATAGAAATTTGTTGACATTGGCTTTGAATATGACAGGGAAGCACTTCCATAGCAATGTGTTCTATAGACAGGAAGACCTTGCTATCTTTTGTGACAATTACTAAATATTGATCATGGCAACCTACATGTATTTCAATCTATAAAAACTCTTTGTAATAAGATTTCTTCACTTTGACTTGTGACCCTGGTTACAGTTGCCTTGCATCTGGTTAGTTGTTCAATTTGACACCAGTTATAAAGTTACCAAATTGAAGTTTCAACTTTGTATCATGGTCAGTTGTATAATATAACATCATTTTATGTAGTTCATTTGAATATTTTTTTAAAACTCTTCTTTGCCTGTAAAGGTTTATTGTTTAGGACCACATTTACAGGGACACTGTAGGGAATTGAGTAGCGAGATGTCTGTTCATATATTTAAACTTCTGTATGTCAATACAGTCAGGGAAGCAAGAGACTGGAAGGGAATTCCAAAGTTTAGTAGTTCTAAGTAAGAAACTAAAAGGCTTTCCAGCATCTAGGGCTTTCTACAGTGAACAGGTGGGATTTTGCTGCTTGTTGGGTTAGTCAATTATTTTACGTTGAGAAGGCACAAGTGCTAGGAGTTTGTCGGAGCACATTCCATTAAAATATGTATAAAACATGCACATAGATGCAGCATTCCAGTAATGGGACAGAGGTTGCAGTTTGATTGATAGTGCCAGATGTATTTGGTTGGAAATTTTTTTTTTTTTTTTTTTCTCAGGACTTTGTCTAGTGGTAGATGCATCAGCCCAGATGTGGCAACAATGCTCTATGTATGGGTGAATGGTGATTTTGTAGAAGTACAAATTATAGAATCTAAATATGGTACATTTCGTAAAAAGTATCATATAGTTATTTATGCTACTAGTTAAAATTATAGTGGCATAAAGTGTGTGTAGGGTAGGTACATCTATAATTCTATGAGAAAATAGAGCACCTGCTTTATCACCGCAACAACAAAAGTTTGGTTTCACATAACAAGGATTTGGCATCTAACGTTTTCTTATTGGATAAATATCAGAAATAACTTGATAGTGATAAGACTCTCTAGCTATGAGGAGATGAAGTTTGTTGTCAGATATAAAATATTCAGTATTTGACAATTGAAAGATAAATCATTGACAAATGGTTTCATTGGTTAAAACCCAATCGACAATTGGAGGCAAAAGGGAGTTGCAGTCGGACACCTATTTTTTGATTGTGTGAACTGGTTGGACTCTTCTTGGCGCCGTGTGTCGTCACGCCGTCTTTATCTCTCTCTGCCCCCACTTAATATCCTGTCTCTGTCAACCTGTGCATTTTCTCTTACAGCCATATACCAAATTCTACTTCCAATACATCTTCAGAACCCCCATCAGCAAGGCCGAAAGGTCATGCAAAATCAGCAAGCACATCACAATCATCACGAGTCACAGATTTGCCACCTATTAGCTCAGAATCGTCTGAAACCTATAGGCCAACGTAAGTACAGACTGGTGCCGGCGTTGCTGTCGCTGCTGCACACCATTAGAACGGCTAGTTGTTCCTCCTCCTCCTATATTTGTGGTTTATATATTTTTGCAATATTATTCTTGGTTTTTGTTGGATTTTCATTCGCTTATTTTCTTTTCTGCTTCTGTTGTTGCTGCTACTACTACTATCACTACCACCATTTCTCACTTTCTATTGTCTTTTTTTTTCACTTGGTTCTTCACCTTCCGCTTTCCTTAATTTTTAACTCAATTTTTTTTTTTTTTTTTTTTTTTGATTGCTGCACGAACTTGTTCAGTTCCTATGTTTTTAAATTTTCTTTTTGCTTGCTTCAGCCACTTTTGCACTTTATCGTTAAATACTATTTTCAATTTCTTTTATATTTCAGTGTGTGTGTGTGTATGTAGTAAGCTTTGCTTTGAGTGTAAATGTACTTTTTTTTTTTTCATTTTTGCTTGATATGTTTTATCTCAGGCATATCCTTATTAAATTTGGAAAAAAAAGAAATATTAAATTTTTTTCTAAAATAAAGTTGATATAATCATCTGAAGTTATTACAGAATGTTTTCAATATCATTCTATTGGTCTCCATCCTTATTTCAATCTTTTTTTTTTTTTTTTCCTCACATCTACATCTACAGGTAACTTGTCTTGCTTCACAACTCTTCAATGCGATTAGACAAGCAACTGCCTTAAGCTGGAATTGAAACCTGATCATTTAGATAATAGCATTTCTAATCGCTCGGCCATTAAAAAAAATGGTAAACATTGTCAAATGCCAAAAGCTCAATTTTTACAAAGAGCATAGTTACAGTTGGCCATAGCTTTTACTTGCCAAAAAACACCAACCCAAGAAGGGAGCATATTGAGTTATATATATATCTCGCTCTTAATATAATGTCTCTCTCTCTATCTTTATATATATATATATATATATATATAATGTCTTTATTCATTATGTATGTTTGTAAAAAAAAAAAAAAAAAAATTATATATCAAGACGCATGGATTTCAATTTTATTTATAATGTAACATGTAGAAACTTCAGTTTACTTTTTGTGTGTGTGTGTCTAATCAAATTTTTTGATGATAATTGTTTGTGACAATTTTGCATGTTTATTTTCATTTTTATAGATTTTGAATATTTTAAAATCTGTAATTTATTTGACAAAAAAAAAATAAAAATAAAAAGTCACGTAAAGAAAATTAGTACCAAATTTTTAAATCTAAACTTAAAAGTTTTTAAATTATCCAATTTCTGTGAGCTTACACATATTGTACAGTAGAATTTTAACAGGATGAAATATTGCAAGTAAGATGAAACCTGCATAAATGATATACACAATCGAATCTACTATTATATAAAAGAAACCAGTGGCTGTGAGTTTGTTCCCTATGGTCTCAAACGGCTGGGTCGATGTTTATTAAATTTCACACAAAGGCACTTTATGTTTAGGTACTTTTTAGTTTATATATCGGAATGTCTTCGATAAATATCTATGGCTGATAATGGAAATAATTTGGTGAAAGAAGGAACAGGCGATTTTGACCAATGTTAACACCTTACAAAGCCTAATATCACAGGTGCATTTTTGAGAAGTTTTATTACCACACAAGCAGTGAGGTCAGGCATATAAAATCAACAGTGGGTTCTTTGATATGATGGTGGTGCGTTCGAAATGAATGTTTCTGTTTAGAACCCAATTGAACCATGATACTTGACTTTTGCATTTTAAACTTTAAATCAGGCAAAAATTTATAAAATCAAGTATGTTCTCTATTGTGCAATGTAGACTACTTAGTATTGTGAACTAGGCATGTGAAGATTCCTCTCTGTGCATTGTGATGAGTCAGGTAAAAAAATTGATTTGATTGAAAAACGAGCATTCAATGACAAAAAATATGGGAGTGTGAAACATTTGTTGATTATCATTGAATCCCCAGCAATGTTGGGTTTCCCTGCTAGTAACAGATAAACATAAAATAATCAAGTATTCAAGCCAATGAAAATGCTTCAAGTATGATTGACAAGTGGTGTAAATATTTGCGTTTTAAATTTCTAACGGCTGTGTTCATTGGGAAAGCAAATAAACCAAACAGTTTTCACTATTCACAAATAACATCCAGTGTGGCCAGAGGTTACATCATCCAAAACGTTGTGTGTGTGTGTGGGGGGGGGCAAGATGAGAATAATAGTCCAAATTAATACAAAAAATAATAAAAAATTTTGTTATAAAAATATTGCAGCGATTTGACTGGCAAAAAGGCTTGGGACTGGAAGAGGGCTAATCTTAACTCCCTCTAGGATATTAGTAATCAAAACAAGGTTTATGAATCAGATTAAATGTTAATTTCAGTTAAAAAGAAATAGTTTTAACAAAACAGATCAGTGTGTGCCTTATTTGGCTGACCAAACAGTTTCATAAAGCTTGTATGTAGTAAAAATACTATTGTTCATAAAAGTGCGAAGGAAAAACTGACTGTATTTTTATTTTACACACACACACACACACACACACACACACACACACACACACACACACACACACACACACACACACACACAAGCGTCCAAAACTAAGGGACAAAATTTTGAAACCTAATATTTGTTAGAAATAACAGCTGTGAAAAACTGAAATTTTGACAACTGGTAGTTGTTATCCATAATAACATACTAAAATTTGAATCATTTGAAAAGGATAGAAAAAGAATTATAATAGCATACTGTTTACATTGGTTTTCTCAATTTTGTCCCTTACTTTTGGACATTCCTATTTTGAAAATAAATATGTTATGATTCTTTTTCTATCTTTTGCAAATGATTCAAATTTTAGTATGTTATTATGGATGATAATGACTACCAGTTGTCAAAATTTCAGCATTTTACTATTATTTCTAACAAATAATAGGTTTTAAAATTTTGTCCCTTAGTTTTGGACGCTACTGTATATAGATGTTTATATTTGTTTTTGTTAGCGATACTTTTTGAATGAATTCAATTATTTATACGAAAGTGCATTTTTATCTAAATGCAATTGGGAATAATTTTCCCTTTGACCAATTTGATACCCTCTAAATGGTGAGCGGCATATATATTATTTTTACAATACAATTATCCACTGACATGTGTCAGTGGATAATTGTATTGTAGAAATAATATATATATTTAATTGTAAATTCTGTTAAGATTTATTTACATTTATTTCAGCTTTTTGCATTGATCTATCTAATGTATACATACCAGTGACGATTTCTACTAATGTCAGCATACAAGCGATCGTTTTAATTTATTGCTTAGTAGGTTATGTGTAAACGATGGAATTGCTTAACTATTCATGGAGGCATAAGAGATCCGGATTATCTAATGACCTAAAAACTTTTCTTTTTTTTTCTTCACCTTCACAGAATTTTTAATTTTACACCTTTGTTCACATTCTATCTTGCAAAAAATAAAGTAAAAAAAAAATATAGTTTTTAATTTTATCATTTGTCAATCTAGATTTAAAGGTGGAATGCATTTACTATGCGTTTTTGTTATTCAAGATTTGTAAATACTTCAGCTTCGACTTTTTGGTTAAACACTTTTTAAAGTGATTGCATATTCTGTTGTGGTGAGATTTTATATTACATTACAATTATTATTTTATTGTGTGTATAATATATGCATCCATAATGTCAGGCATACACAAATAACTAATTGTAAATACATTCTAATTGATTATCCTTTTTAGTGTATATAAAATGTTTGTGGAAGCTAAACAACATCATGCACACACTTCTATAATGTGTTTTTTTTTTTTTTTTTTTTTTTTGTATTGGTATTCATACTAAAAACCCTTTTTCCTATTTATTTAAAAAGAAAGTACAACTTTGTTATATATAGGTCATGGAATTGCATTCTCCAGTTTTCTCATGGGATGATCATTTTTAATTAACTATTACGTGTAATTATATTCATGCTGGTATTCTACAGATTTATACTTGCGTAGTATTTGCGTAAAAAGGTTATAGTAAACACCAAACCTTTCTCTCTCTCTCTCTCTCTCTATATATATATATATATATATATATATATATATATTGTTAAAAAAAATTTTGCTTACCAAACTCCCGTCAGTTTTTGATCTACAGACATGAAACTTAATATATAGGGTATCTGAACACATGCGAAACTTTACATTTGGGTTTTAGCCAGGGAAAGTCGGTACAAAAGTGAAAGTTGAAGAAATGGAATTTGCTAGGTGAAGGTCAAATGATGGCATTATGCGTGACATAATGATTATTGGTTCATGTTTTAATTTTTAGCCTTGCAGCAAACATGTCTTCATAGCTCGAGCATTACATACAGTAAAGGAAAAAATAAATTGTAAGCTAAACATTTTGGTTTCGATTCTCAGTGGTAGCGCACAAGTCATATTTTTATTTTTTTCTGACTTTTTAAATCATTACTATATATTGGAGCCAATGTAAGTATAATAATAAATGTGAAATTTGCATTAATCAAAATATCATATTTTATGACCGGACAATGCTAGCCTTCTAAAAGGTAAAATGTGTGTTCGTATGTCTGCCAAAAACTTCTGATGCAACAAACACTGACAAATTTGGTATCGTTAGTAAGATCGATCTCTTTGACGGCAAATATGTAAAAATTGGCCAAAAAGATTAATTCTGTGACCATCAACTGGACCGTTTTTTTGTTTTTTTTTATGTAAGGAATGGTCAGTTTTTGTATCAACATTTTTCCAAAGTCATTCACTCCTTGCAATCTCAACATACATTTTAAACACGTTATCTCGAAGACCCATGATGTCACGAGTGCGGCATGAGTGAGACAACTAACACGTTTGCTTTTTTCAACTCCTTTTCATTACAAGTTTGAGCCTGGCTACTGTCTTTTTTTTTTTTCTTCTTCACATGCTCGCGCGGGCACTCACTATTTAATTTTTTTTTAGGGTTGGTTGCTTGCTTAATAACTGTAGTATCTTTCCACACCTGGGCAATGCTGGGTACCCATGCTAGATATAAAACTGCTTTTTTAAGGTCTTAAAATTTTCCCATTATAAAATTAAAAATAAATATAATTTTTTGCGCGTCTGTTTCTATATCAATAATATCAAAAATATTATCTATAAATACAATAATGGAGTATTATTAGTCAGTGTTACTTTTTTCTCATGTAACATCACCAAAGTTGACTATTCATGATTTTTGTTGGTCACTTGGTACTTGCTTGTGAAATGTTGCTGCTCTAATGAAAGCTTGATGTTGAAATATTCTTGTTTGTCAATTACCGCTCTTAGCACATTGTAGTTTAATGTCAAGACGCATAATTGTATGCTGCTAATCAGCAAAGTTTGTATTACTGAAAAGCAAAAGTAATTTTAAACTGAACAACCATTGGTCTTCGCCTTATATTGAGAATTGGATGCTTTGGAACTTGTGCCCATCTCCCTATAGAATAAATGCATTCCAAAAATGCATCAATTCCATAATTTCTCTCCTGGTTCTACCAGACCAGATTGTCTAAAGATATTGGCTTCCTGAAAGTGCACCAAACATTGATGTTATTATTTTTCCTTTCTCTTTGCAAAACTCAATTATGTTCTGCAAAGCCAAAAACAGCAATTTTTCTTTAAAACAAAAATAACTGAACTTGAATAAATGTTTTTGAACAACTCAAAGCATAAGACCTTTTTTTTTTTTTTTTCCAAAATTACTGAATTCTGCATTAAATAATTAAAATGGATTGATATGCCATAAAGCAACTAAACCTAACCAAACTACAATTTCTTGTAACTTTGGCAATTTTCAATGTACAGGGAATTGCTTTCTTGACTCATGAATGGTCAACAGGTTTTTACTCAGCTCATAGTCTCCTCTTTCATCTTTATTTCTATCTCTCACTGTTACCTCAACAAGAGGGGGTCCTGGAATTGATCTTAAACTATATCCGATGGTGAGGCCCCAGCTTGCGGGCTTTGGGGAATGTGGAGCCCCCTTTTAATTACCATTGCCCCAAGGTCCATTCTGACCTGGAGTGGTAGTACCTGTTAGGGTTCCAACTATGGGTTCAATAGAAACCAACTTGAAAAAAAAAAAAAATTCTATTAAAGAATTGTTTTACAAAATCACTGGATTTGGCATTAAATAACCTGAAAAGTGTTGATATGCCATAAAACAACCAACCAATCAACAAGAGAGGGGATCTTTCAGCTTTCAGAATTTTTCAGAAAGAATTAAATTAATGTATTTTGCAGAAACACCTCAATTCAATAATTTGTTGCAATTTTCAATTTATAAGATAATGCATCCTGGTGGCTAAATAATTTTCGGCAATGCATTTTTAGTTACAAAAATAGATTCCTCACTATCTGCTTTCCAAGAAGGGATGTCTAATCATCTGTACTCTTGGTATAAGCAACAAACTTCTTGATTAATGTAATTTCTCATATCTTCCAATATTAGTACTTCCTGTTTTTCCAAAGTACAATATAAGGGAATAACTTTTCTTTCTTTTTTTTTTTTGTAATTCAAATTTTTCTTGGTGCAATTATTTCTTACTAGCAGTTCAGCCCGGCTTTGCTAGGGCCCTATGTACTGTTCATAACTTGCCCTACATATGAATACACTTTATGTAAGATTTCAGATGTTTAGACCAAAAATTGTTTGAGTAATTTCGTAGAGACTGCGGAGGTCAATTTTTTAAAACTTTGACCCCAATTTTGACCCCTTAACGTTTATTATTTTGGTTTCAAATCAAGATGTTTTACCCATGTCCAAGTTACTTACATCTAAAATTTCAAGTGTTTGGACCCAAAATTGGGCGAGAAGTTTGGTAGAATCTGCAAAGGTCAACTCTTTCAACTTTGACCTTTTGGCAGCCAAATTTTCGCCCCAAAACTGATTAAAATGCTTGTTGCATGTCTGAATACCCGTTATGTATAAATTTCAAATGTTTAGATCCCAAATTGGCTGAGTAGTTTGCTAGACACTGCAAAGGTCAAATCTTTTGAACTTTGACACCTTGGCAGTTAAAATTTTTGATCCAAACCGATTAAAAAGCTTGCCCTATCTCTGAATACTTTATGCAAAATTTCAAATGTTTAGACCAGAAATTAGCTAAGTAATTTGGTAGAGACTACAGAGGCCAATTTTTAAAGATTTTTGACTCCAATTTTAATCCCTTAGCATTTATGTTTTTGGGCTCAAATCAAATTAGAAAGTTTGATCCATGTCCAAGTAACCTATATTTAAAATTTGAAGTGCTTAGACACAAAATTGGCAAAGGCGTTTGGTAGAATTTTCAAAGGTCAAATCGTTAAACTTTAACCTCTTGACAGCCAAATTTCTGGCTGAAAACGGATTAAAAAGATTTTCACAAATCTCAATACTCTTTATGTCAAATCTCGAATTTGTAGACTGAAAATTGACAGTTATTTGGTAGGGAAATGTACACAGACATACACACAGACAGACATTTTCACTTTTATATATATATATATATATATATATATATATAAATAGTTCAGTTATATATAGGAAAGACATTCCAGAGATAATGGCAAATTGCATTGTTTTGATGATCCAACTTATGCATTCCTGGCCTGAATGTTTCATCTATGTATCATAGATATTGACAGTGTGAGACTCTAAGAAAGCAACCCTTATCACGTCTAAAGCAGAGATACACTGTTAAATCCCTCCATGCATAAAAAATTAAATAGGTCAACATTCACCGGAACCTATTGAACCTTTATAAAGCTGATGCAGTTGATGTCAGCACAGTTAGGAGATGAGTTCATAGATTTCAGACTGGTGACAGAGATGTAAGTGAAAAAGCATGCTCTGGGCTTTACGGCCAAGGCATCGTTCATTGCTGGCAAGACCTCATTGAGAATGATGGTGACTGTGGGAAAATAAATTTTGGAGCACAAAAGATCACTCATTTTAATGCTATCACTTCTGTCTTCGTAACTCTTTAACTTTAGGTTTTGAGTTTAAAAAAATAAGCTTTACTTTTGGAACAACTATCAGTAGCCTGGCAAGGCCAGAGGGGAGACAATCAAGCAATAAAAAAAAAATCTAAGCAAAATTCATCCCAAAGCAGGAAAACTAAAGCTGGCTTGCCAGGACACTATATATACAAATGTAGGCATATTGGTTTGAAAATATAGTTTTTTTACCAATTGTCATAAAATTTTAACTATAGAATAATATTATAATCTTCAAAGGGCCTGGAGATTTGCATGTAGTTTTATCCCATAGAACCAAATATATGAGCATTTCAATATTCAATTTGGCTACAAGTATAGATATATCCTTATATATCACCTTTTTTGGCAATATTATGTTCCAAATCTCAGGCACTATTAATTAGAATTAAAAAAATGAAGGCTTGTTGAAAAGGTAATGACCTGAATTGTGTAGTGAGCTATGTGACATTTGATCTTAAGGCCGCACATTAAGGGAATCCTCCATCATCCAGAGGTTATTTTTGGCACCTTTTACAGCCATAAAATGTTTCAATCATAATCATTTGTTTTCCTAGTTTTGGATATGAATTACAAAATGTCTGATATTTCCCCAAAACTTCTGGCCTTGATGGAAGGGAGACTAAAACTTGGCTGGTATTGTTTCAAATGATCTGAAATAACAGCAAGGAAAGACTTGATTCCAAATATTTCTCATTTGTTATATCTCCCCTCTTTGGTTTTCATACATAAAGTAAATTTCACAATGTATAGGGATTATTTGATACTGGAGATATTCATAATCGTACCTTATTTTCAAAAGTGGGAAGATATAACATATGATAAATATTTGGAATCATGTCTCCCCTTGCTGTTATTTCAGATCATTTGAAACCATAGCAGCAAGTTTTAGTCTCCCCTCCATCAAGGCCAGAGGTTTTGGAGAAAATATATATATATTGGCATATGAACTTGTGAACTTATGTTACTGAATTATTACTAATATAAACTTTATTGGATTTGAAAAAGGCAAGATTATATATTTGTGAATTTATGGTTAAACAAATCTTAAAAATTAACTCTTTTATTATGATTATTTCTATATGTGTGTGTGTGTGTGTGTATATATATATATATATATATATATATATATATATATATATATATATATATATATATAAAGGACATAATGTCCTAATGTGTGACATATAACAATGATCTGTTAAGTTACTCTCGCCTTCCATTTTGAAAAAAAAAAAATGCAAAGAAAAAAAGGGAGATAGCTCAATAATTTATACTTACTAGATTTATGCAGTAATGCCTGCAAATTCCTATTAATTACTTTAAAATTTCCTTTATAAAACTAAAACTGTTTGATCAATTTATGTGATATTTGGAATATGATAGTTTTCTTTTGTGCATCAGCACATTTTTTCTTATGTTTTTTAAAATAAGGGGAATTCTGGACAAAAACCGATTTTATACACACACAATTGCTTATTACTGTGTTCAAGCAATTTTGATTTAGGATAATGTCGTTTGCATACTATTGTTATATATGTTGCTAAAGTCTGCTTTGTGGTTCTTGAAGTCTCGCATTTATGTAGTTGTCCAGTTCTATTTTTTATTTTTAGCGTCGTCTCTAGAACTTTGGTTTCATCCTTGATCTTGTTGTAAGTATTTGTGTGTGCTAATTGGTATTTTTTTTTTTTTTATTTAGTGATGTTATTTATAGTTAGTTGTTTATGCCTTTCTTTACTAATTTCATATTAGCTTTTTGTCTAATCTCAAAAGACAAAAGCAGCGTTGGTAGATTTAAATTTTCTTACGTCTGTGGCCAGAGTTCCTTGTAAGTTACTGGAATGTGTTTTAGGGGTTATCTCTAGGAGTTAATTTTTGAGCTATCTCAGTTTTTGTTTTACTTACTCATTCTGAAGTTGCAGTTGTTGGTTCTGACTATTTCTTTATTATTAAGAATTAATAGTACTTCCCATCTCATCCTGTAGATCACAATCTCTACTTTATTTATGAGTATTTTCGAGTATGCTAGGCCATTGGTTGACTTTAATCCTTGAAAGTGAATTATGTATTTGTATGGTGTGTACAATATTAGTATTTTCTCTCCAAAGAACAGTTGACTATATTATCATTTCATACAGAGGCTGTATGCATAGTTATTTGGTTTTAGAGGAATAAAGGTTACATTTATAAGAACATTATTTATTTTAAGTAACACTGTCGTGAAAACTTGGGACTTTCCAAAATAGACCCCCCCCCCAAAAAAAAAAACAACAAAAAAGAGTAAAAAAAAAAATAATAATAATAAATATACAAGTAAATGTTACCCAAGGCAAACTATTAGTTTAAGCTGTGTAAAGTTTTTTGTGGTTTAACTTATTTTAAAGTGTTTTTATGCTTAAAAATAAAAGTAGTATAAAGCCTGTCAATTTAAAACAAAAACGAAGGGTGGTCTTGTTCGAGCCACAGTTGAGCCTCAATAATCATTCAAAAATTGAAAATTAAACAAAATAGAAATAGAAACACATCCAATAAACTAATGTGCAAAAATTTAATGTTCTACTATTTTGTTTCATTTTTGATTTTTGAATGATTATCGAAGCTCGACTTTTTTTTTTTTTTTTTTTTTTGACTCTACATGCTTTACACTACCTTTTTAATATTAAAAAAAAAAAACACTTTGAAATAAGTGAAAACACAAAAACCTTACCCAAGTTGGTAGAAGAGTAACTTAGCTTGTCTTTGGTAACGTTTATTTATTTATTTATTTTTTTTTCATCCCTTTTTTGTTGAACAGCTGGAAAATCACCAAAAGTTTGACTAAATCTTAATTAATTTTCTGGTATACTATTTGTACTTATTTTATGAAAACCACTCCAGACAAAGTATGAAGCCACTTAATTTAAGGAGCTAAAAATCAAGATCAAAAACTTGACAACGATAAGTGTTAGATTGAACAGATTCTGATCTAGAAAACAGCAATTCTTTCATCTTTGTTCTTTAGTCCTCACACTCCATGAGTGATGTTTCTGACAAAGTAGCCGGGGGGGGGGGGTAGTTACCAGGCTGTCGAAAGTAAATGCAAAATTCACTTCATACTCTCTTGAAGTTAGTTGAGCCGGTTCTATCCGTCCTTCTTACTGTGTTCCTTACAAAGGTTGACCAAGCCTGATAATTTAAAGTCAACGATTGTGTGTGTGGTTTCAAACCACTTGCTGTTTTAAAAGTCAAACTCTGTAAATTGGGACCCAGGTTAGATTTATGTTCAGCTTTATCATCAGCCAGGCTTTTATTTGTCCACCATATTGACTTTTCCAGCTCTGTAGAAAAACTCTCCTGATTGACAGTGAAGGTAATAACCAAGTCAGCATAGACAAATTGTGAGGATGACTTGTGGAGGATAGAGCCAATAGTAATCGAAAGTTTTCAATCACCTAATGCCTTCCACTCTCATTGGCCAAAACTTGCTCTCGTAAAGATGGATCGTTTGTGCCAGGACTTATTTTGATGCTGCACCTTATCTTGGATCTTGACCAGACCTGGGAATTTAATTTTCAGAAAGCAGGACATGTTAGGTCCATTCATGTTTTGATGTTAGTTCTGCCTTGATTTGTGGTTGAGATGATGACACCAAGATATTTAAAACTCCATCTCTTCAAGGTCACTATTGAGGACGAAGGGTGTTTTGTCTGTTGAGGAACAGCAAATATTCTCGTCTTTAAAGCATTTATTTTCATCCCACTCTAAAGCTCATTACTAGGAGACTGGACTTCAACAAATGTTTAACCAAGTAGTGCCATATCATCTGCATAGTGTAAGTCCTTGATGGCATAATTGCAACTGACTGATACAGGGAAAGTCTTTTAAGGCATTTTCCGAAATTTTACCATGCATGTGTGTGATTGGGTTGAGCAGTAGCAGCTTTAAGAAGACTGAGAAGTTTAGACAGAATACAATCTGCTTGCGTAACCTTCCAAAGGGTGCCACGTTTATTTGATAGTCGAATGCAGCAATTTAACGAAACAGATGACATGACTGTCCTTTGCTGGAAGCATCAATGGTGTTCCAGAATTTGCCATAGGGTGAAGATTTGATCAGTGCTAACTCTGGCTCGGTGGTTTGGCCTCTTTTTGTAGTCATGCTCTCATTAGAATCATCTTAGAAGTGAAGGTTTCAGCTGTGGGAGAGTTTGGCTGGTTTGCCTAAGAAATAATTTACATTTCTATCTTCAGTCAGTAAGCCTATACATCTAAGAAAATTGTAAAATTTTCAGATTTTGTCATCAATAGTTTTTGTCCAACAATGACCATATTTCATTCTGAATAGCCAATTTTTCTTTTTCTGGAAGCCTGTTCTTTTTTAAATATTAGTTTTTATCTTTTAATAGAGTACTTTAAAATAAGAATAAAAAGATGAAAGACGCATTCATAAAATCTAGCAAATTTCAGGCAACACCGGGGTAGATACAATTATGTGTAAATGCAATGAAATGTTAACTCTTATAATTGAATATATAAAATTAGCTCAGTTTTTTTTTTGTTGTTTTTCTTCAGATTAAAATAGCTTCTCTTCTAACATATTCTAAAAGCTGTTTCTTTTTTTTTTTTTTTTTAAATGTTCATCATGTTGTTAAGAATAAACTATAATGCATTTTAATTTGCAAATTCAATAATTTTTTGGTCAGAATGTTTTGCAGTGAATGCATCATTTTTTTCCTGCAGTGTCAATTACAGATGAAACACATTTTTATTTTTCTATCAGTAGCAAATTTTTCTCTTGTTACAGAATAGTGAAACTCCTGCATTCTTTTGTTAAATAATCTATAATATAAAGGTCAATTGTTTCTCTCTCGTTTCATTAGACACTTGAGTATAGTGTCTAGTAGGCATTCGTTTTCTCCAGTAGGCATTCAAAATTCTTGATCAGTGTTGCCCCGAATGTATTTGTTCTTTGAGAGTCAACTGGACCAGTTTTTGTCAGGGAGGGGTTGTTTTTCAATATATATATGTACTAATTTGGAAATTTCCAGAAGAATCTATTATATAAAGGAAAATTGTATGTGTATGTCCAGCTAGAAACAAGGAAGTGAGGATTGGTGAGAGCAAAGGGTGAAATGATGAAGATAGGCAGATATTAATGGAGAAAGATCGGGAGATAGGTTTTAATAGAAATTTTACGCTTTTGCCCTACTAGTACTGAATAACTGTTAATTTTCATTCAGATAGAAACTGTTATCAAAGCAAATATTTAATATCCGGAAACTTGAATTTTGATGTCGGAAAAGTTCATGACACATTATTTTAAATTATCTTCATTTCTAATTTTAACACTATATAAAGGGGATGGCTCTATTTTAAATTTAAGAATATTGTGAGTTATTCACCTTATAATTAAAAAGGTTCTTGTCTAGAATTCCCCTATATTAATAAAATAATCTGTATGGTATACATAGCTATGATAAAACTAAAATATCATATTCCAAAAATTACATTAATTGGTCAAGTTTTTTTTTTTTTTTAATTTTTTTTTTTAAAAAGAAAATCAAATTTTGTAACTAACCGAAGAACTGCTTTGTCCACCATTTTCAAAACCATCTAAAAAAAAAAAAAAAATAAATAAATAAAGGGAGATAACTCAACACAATTCAAACTTGCATGATTTATGTTGTGATGCTTACAAATTTCTATTAATTGTTTAAAAATGATTTTCTTTATAAAAATAAAATTACTTGATCAATTTACATAATTGTTGGAATATATTTTCCTTTCATCAAGGGTACACACAGTGTACAGATTTTTCTTTATTTTTGTTTTTTAATATAGGGTGAATTCTGGAAAGAACCAGTAAAATTTATATGCACACAACTCTATCATAACTACTACGATGATTTTCTTGCACATCTGGCAAATAGTAATACCTATTGTCTATCTGATTTGTAACTTTTGGGAATTATGTAAAAGTTTTTGATGGATGTAAATAAAAAATGGTATTTCCATACAGAAGACCATATATGCATTGAGTTTACACGTTTAATTAAAATTGAATTAGGCATGGAATAAGAATAAATCCATAAACTCTGAAAGCCACTTGCAACATTTCATTAAAACAATATTGCAAATAGAATAGTTAACTTTCTAGAATTTATCTATTAGTAATATTCAAGTAATATACAAAATAAATAGGTTAATATTTACTTAATGTAAATGATTCCATGAAAGTCGGCATAGATAGAAAAATGTGAACAGCTAATCGTTTGGATGTGCTTTGTGAAAAATAGCTTTGATTTAACAATGCTTCTAGCTGGAATAAGTATTATTTTTTAAAAAGAAACTTAAGTAAAGTGGCCTTTTTTTTTTTCAATTGCAGAACAACAGTTTATAAAACAAAATATAGATATATTTGGATTGAAAAACAGTTATCATTAGACAAAAGTTATTGATAACAACCAAAAATTTGACATGATAATATTATTATACAAAGATAGTTAAAAAACATAGGAAGAATGTTTACTTATCACAAAAAATACATGTTAAGATATTCCTTGGTTTTAGGATTGAGTTATGTTTTCACAAAAGTCAATTTTGTTTTCATTGGCCATAATTTACAATCTAGTCAGCAAGTCCCTCATCTCTAAGTTTATTATTCTCACCCTTTCACTGTTGTTTGACCCCTCTCCTTCTCTAAACAGTGTGTATCATTCTCTGCTTTTTAACAGTGAAAATAGATAAAGGGATATATACTGAATAGAAAGCAACCCATTTTGGATTGGATAGAAAAATAGATGGAGAGTTAATGGGTTCTCAAAGTTATTGGTAAATGGTATAATTATTAGACCTCCTATATAAATGACAATAAGATAAGCATTTAAACTTAATTTCTGTAATGGAAGGGATATAACTAATGTAAACTTTGAGCAGGGGTGTCTCCCATGAATTGGGTAGAAGAATACACGATATCCTTGATAGATATACGCACACAATTAGTTTTCTACTTATATAACTTTAAAAAATGTCCCTCAGTTTTAACACTAATTAACATACAATACATAATTTAGGTAAAACTTGATAAGACATTTTATATAAATTTTTTTTTGTCATTTGTAATCAAAAATGAACCTTATAGAATAGCCAACCACTGGAAATGGGCCGATGTAAGTTGTTTTGGGTCTTTATGAATTTTACATATTACATTGTTATGCATTTTTCTCTTTGAGAATTTTCTAGTTTCTGAATCCACAAGAAGAAATATCCAATATTGACATAAAAATATATATTGTTCTGTGAACGAAACAGATTTGTAAAATATACCAAGGTCTTCATTTTGGAAAAAAATAATTGGTAAGCTGAATAAATTTGTGTATGTATGTATGTATATATATATATATATATATATATATATATATATATATATATATATATATATATATATATTAGTTTTACAAACTCGCCTTTTTAGTCCTCTGATTTATCGGAGAGGGACCTATCTTTTCAGTGGCGTCCATGCGTCCGTCCGTTAGTCCGGACAGTTGCCAGATAACCGTCCATTAATTTTTCCTGAAATTTTGCCACAAATTATATTTCATTAAATAGATGTGCACAGTAAAAAAAAATTTTTTTGTGAAAATTCCCATTTCCATGGTGCTGAATTCAAGCGTGAAATTGCACTGTTTGTCTATTTTCACTGGATTCGGCATTCTCAGCAGTTCAAAAGGAGTCACAAATGCCCTAAAATGGCAAAAGATGACACTTTTTACCCCATCCATTAGATTTTTCTGAAACTTGGCGAAAATGTGAATGCAATGTTGGCTCTTCACACGTCTCACATTCATCATTTCTTCACTATTTTTTGTGGTGTCATCTGACATGCAGCACCAGAGGGGGACCATGCACGCGCGGCTTGTTATGATTCAAACAATCTAATCTAAGTTAAATGCATGATGGAATAAGTCACTTAGGAGATATATATTCTCGTTTGGTTTATAAAGTTTGTATATAGTGTTAGTCAGGTCTGTTTACATCAATAAAGATTTGTGTATATTGTCATATAAGTGAAGAATATTGTTGAATCAGGATACAGTATTTTGTATGTAGCCAGAATGATATATATATATATATATATATATATATATATATATATATATATATATATATAGAGAGAGAGAGAAAGGTTGATAGAAAGATGTCTCATTTTGTACTTAGTGTATTATTTACTTATTTCAAGCCTTACAGAAAATAAACATGTTTAGTATTGTTATGAGCAACAACTATTATCAACTAACTTGCAGAATAATACATAACATATCAATATGTGTCTGTTATCTCTATTGGAGCTTACTATTTAATCTGTGGATCTAACTTCCGTATTCTTTTAATGTCAAAATGTGAATATATAAGGTTCTTTTTTACCTAATTAAACTTCAACCTCTTTCCCTGACTAAAGTTATGCATATTAAAACTACACTTATTGATTTAACTTATTTATCTACAGCCAGAGCAATAGATCTGCATTATTTGTTTTCTGGATAGTTCTATTTGTCTTTTACTGGGGATTTCACAATCTACATGTGGGTTTTGTTTTTAAAATCTGCTTTGTAATCCTTTAGTTTGATGAACGCCTTCTGCTTAGCTATTATGTTTAGCTCTGTTTTCTTTGTTTTAATTATAATGGCTCTATTTAAGTTATATGCATTTCTCCCACTATTTAAAGCATTGATATACAAATGAAGTGTCCATTTACTTTTCCTGTGTATATAAATGCTAAGGGAAGCAGAAAAAGGTAGTGAGGGTCTATCGTGACATAAGTCTCATAAATATTTGTGCATGTCTGAAAACAGCAATCATGGCTGCTACTGATTTATATAATACTAAATATCTTTGCATGTGTATATTGTTTAAAATTCCAAAATATTTTTATTAATATTTGAAAGTGCCAAGTATTTAATAATATATGTAAAAAATACTGACTCAATGGTCATGGGTGGTCCACTAAGGAGCTTTGTCCTGTGTATTTTTTTTTTTTTATTACACAAAATACATATTAAATATTCATTGGTTTTGGTGATTATTGAAAAAAATTTATTTTGATGATCTGTAATCGCAATTTATTCACCAAGGCACCCATCCTTTACTAAGTTTCTGTCTATTACTCTATTCCTTTCACTGTATTTTGTTTACCCTCACCCCCCCCTAACTTTATGCACCATATCCACTCTTGCTTATGTTGCTTTTTCTTTCACTGTTTTTGTTTATTACTAGTTAAAGGTAATAAACCAACTGTAAAACAATATTAGAATAGTCCATTATAGCAGTAAGGAATATGATCACTAGGGCTATGAGAACAGCATATTCTTTTCATTGTTTTGACTCTTGGGTATATATCTGACACAGTTAATCAACGGAGAACCACATCACTCTATATAAAAGCATATGAGATATTAACGAATACACACAGCCAAAACAATGAAAAGAATATGCTGTTGTCCTAGCCCTAATGATCACACTATTAAAATTATTTAACCCATAACAGGAGCGATAGAGGAAAACTAATCTTGGATTTTTCTTTTTCTATGACACTTCAGTTTTTCTCCTCATTCAAAATAATCAGTATTGATTATATTGTCACTCTTCACAATCAGAATAATCATTTCCATCTCCAAGAGTTTTTTTTAGTTTAGATAAAAATACAAATTGCAGATATCCTATAGAAATAATCTTTTTTTTACAAAAGAAATTAAAGCATTCGTAATTTAAAATTATGAATGGTTATATTCAGGTTTCTAGATTTAATAATAGTTGTGTATATGTAAAGTAGAATGTTTAAAAAATATATATGTACTAATAAGCCGCTTGGCATTGCTCAGTTGTAAAATATGCATAAATATTGTATTTTAATTAGTGCAGAATTCTTTATTTAAAACAGAAATATTGTAGGTATTAAACATAATGTTCATTTAAAAAAAAATAAAGTAAAAAAAAAAAAAGAATTGAAAGGAATTGAAACATGTGCATATGAGTATTGTTTTTTTCTAAATGGTTCACATTTTGTAAGTAAAAAAAAAAAAGAATTGAAAGGAATTGAAACATGTGCATATGAGTATTGTTTTTTTCTAAATGGTTCACATTTTGTAAGTAAAAAAAAAAAAAAAAAAAACTCAAGCTGGAATCGAAACCAAAAGACAGTGAGTCAAGTACGATTACCATTTGGCCAGCGTAACACGCTCTTTAAAAAAAGATGTTTTCAAATTGACTTAATATAAGGAATCTGCAATGTGAATGATTCACGCATGCACAATTGTGAAACAGCAAAGAGATAAAAATCTGACGACTCACAAACCAATTTTTCAATTTTTACCCCATAGAACCCCTTTTTTTCTGCATAAAAATCAATTAAAATGGTTTTCCACATGTTTGAATAATCCTATATACCAAATTTAAAGTCTGTAGATTAAAAATTGGTTGAGTATATAGGTTGTGAAGTGTCCTCTCACACACACACATTCTCACTTTTATAGAATAATGGGAGAAAATTGTGTTTTACTAGTGCTTACACTTACCATATAAAATCATAGAATTATCAACTTTTCATCTATAAATTATCATTTCTGATGACCTGAAGAAAAATAACACTGACTTTTTATTTAGGGTGGAGGATTTCTTTCCAAATTCATTTCAGTCGGCAGGGATTGTCTGACTTGCTATTTGCTTTCTCGCTTACCATTGCTGCTTTAAATGGTTTTATTTGAAGATTTAAAAGTTGTGCTCTTCTTACTTATAATTTTTGTGTGATCAAGCAGATATTTATCTCTTATATGTGCACACACATTGGTCTTTATTGTTGAATGGAGTATACTCTATAAATTGTATAAGATTTTCACTTGTTCAAGTGGAAAGATGAAAAAATGTTTTATACTCTAAATAGTGTACCTTAGACTGCATAACTGGTCAAACACCAAGAGTTATATATATATATATATATATATATATATATATATATATATATGAGAGAGAGGGGGATTAATTTATGCAAATTATGATTTACATGCATTTAGTGTTTATAAAACAATGAATACAAGATAAAGAGAATATTGCCTTATTCCATAGAGTTTAAAACATTAGCCTCCCCCCAATGAAAAAGGTTAGCAAAAGAATTTTCTATAACATTGTTGGTTAGCACAAAAATTTAATGTTCAGTTATTTTCTTTCAAACTCTGAAGCTTTCAATTTTTGCGCTGACCAATAATGTATATACCTATAAAGATGAGGTTTGTTTTTTTGTTTGTTTTTCCCCCCTCACTCTGACCTTGATATGAAAAGCTTATTTTTTCTATTTAAAAAAAAAAAAAAATACCCTATATATCAAGTTTCAAATAGCTGCTATGGAGTGAAAATTGGGAAGGGGGGATCTTAGCAGGAGTAAATCAACTAACTTATGAGCATGCAAACATTTACATTCATCTGGCAATAGCTCAAACGGTAACAATGAAGGCTGAAGCATTAAATATCAATTATGCTTGGAGCACTAAATGTATTGGTCTTGATTTCAGCTGATGGCACTAAAGTATTATTTTTTTTTTAACTTTTGAAATTATTACATTATATATTGGGTACAATATAATAAATACAGAATTTGCTCTATAACAATACAAAAATATATTTTTGTGAATTTAAGCATATTTTACAACTGGGCAATGCCAAGCGGCCTGCTCATGTTATATAAAATTCTTTTGTTAACATTTTTCCTCTGAAGCGAGAAGTCAAATTTGTGAAATGCCAATAATTCCTTTTTTCTTGTATTCCTTGTTTTATGAACAATAAATGTTTGTAAGTTTTATTTGCATAATTTTTAACTCCCTTCTTACTCTATCTCCAATATGGAGTATTTTTCTCCAAATAGGATTAATCTATAAATATTAACAATTATATTCCCTTTTAAAAATTTTAAATACTGAAATAAATAGATGTATATGAAAAAATTACAAATTGTGCAAAATCATCTTGTTGCTATTAACCTGCTATACTCTCTCTATTTTTGAAACAATGTTGATGAATTTGAATGTATTGTGATGAAAATAAATTGTAAAATACCAGTTTAATTGCATGCTTATCCGTTTGATTCCAGTCATTTTCAATTTCTTGTATCTTCAAATATTGAATAATACTCTGAGTTGATTATCTGTTACTCTGAACCTAAGTTTACAGCAATTGTAAAAGTAAATATTAAATAATCTGCTGATCGTTCAAACTTTGGGGAAAAGCCAGGCAATAGTAGGAATAAAAAAATTTCATTTCATCAATTTATTCCAGCAATCACCAGATCAAAAAGACAATACATACATGCAGACAAATACAGGAAAATATATAAAACTTAGAAACCATATGCAAAACCCAAGAACACCCACTTTATGCATTAAGAAATACTCAAACCCAGTGTTCGAACAAATTAGCACATTGGTAGAACACAATATCCTGCAATTCCAGCAATATGAGTATATCTTACCACACAAAATATTCTAAAACTCCCTTAAATACATCTCTTAAAGGATAATCTAATATGCATTGAAAATAAAAACAGAGATACAAAAGGGAATGCATCATTATGTGGTTTAACCCACCCCAGCAAAAAAATTACACAAGTTATTCTTTATACTAATAAACATTTCCCTCAGAGACAGCACCCTTCACAAAGCCATTATTTTTTATGGAAATCCTTTCAGACAAGACATGAAGCCACTTGATGTAAGGAATTTAAACAAAAATACTACTTCAGTCAAAATCTAGGTAGCAATAAGTGAGGACTAAAGAACAAAATGAGGGAAGTGGAAGCTATAAGACTGCCAAAAGTAAACCCAAGGTTCAATTTCTACTTTCCTTAAAATATGAACGATATTTAGATCAGTTATTGCTGCAAAGGTAACATGTAAGGAAGCACAAGTTAAATATTGTAAATGGATATAATAAAACCAACAACAGTGGAAAAAAAAAACAATAGCAGAAATGAAAACAAAACATACTTATGCAAACAAAAACAAGAGCAACTGTTTCTTGGCGAATAAGTGCTTGACAAATGACACATAAATAGTATATAAAATACAACATGAACAATAACAAATAAAATGTGTATCTAGGTGCTACAGGACGCCCATTAAAAACCAAGTACATTAATCACATGATTAGTCTGAAAAATACTATATATGAAAACATCATAAGTACAAAAACATACACGCTGCTATAAACTGGGAAATCGTAAACATTAAAAATTGTAGGTTTAACCTAGAGGAAAAATATTGTATAATATGCTCTATACAAAAGTACAAACTTTTCAACAAAAAACATGAATTCATTGCAAACTGCAGACATGTTTAATCTAACACTTTACATGAATCAAAGCTAATTTATGTATATAAAAACACATTTTCAACTGTTGTTTCTTCATTTCTCTACATGTTATAAAAGTAATGGTAACTAGTGGGACCTGTGGAAATTCCAGAGGGGACTCATTCATATGTAATATATTGATGTTGGCATTCTGTAGATGTTGAGTGTACATGGAAACACTGATATTATTGTAGCTCTTTTGTTAAAACTGCAAAAGTATTTATCTAAGCTAGCCTGAATGCCCAGCAACGCCCGGTCTTAAAGTATGCTTAAATATGATATTTTAATTCTTGTAGATTTCGTATATATTATTATAGAGTAAATGTTCTATCGATTTTTACATATTATAAAGTTGTGATTTCAAAAATAAAATAAAAATATATCCATATGACTTGGGTGCATTAGCTTGAATCGAAACTGAAATAAAAACTTATGAATATATATATATATATAAACTTGAGTTCTTTCAGCCATAACCAAAACTTATGAAGAATTCTGGATAAAATTATAAAAAAAATAAGTGACTTTAGTGGTATCAGTTATAATCGAAACCGAAATGAAAACTTATGAAGAATTCTTGGTAAAATTATTTGACAAGAAATAGAAAGTACATAACAATTAAATGACCCAGATGTAAGCGTGAAACAGAAAATAACACACCCTATCATATTGATATACAGATAAACAAAGTAAAGATAATGATAAAAAAAAGTAATAAACAGATACAAATAAATAAAATAATCACAAGATAGTAACATAAACAAAATCCAGAACTCCAAAATTGAAATTTTTAAAAGAAATGGATTGTTTCCTCTTTGAGCAGGAAAATAACAACATACACTTTGTATTGGTTTCTTTGAGTGTGAAGTTTTCTCTCCACCATCAATTGACAGTATTTCAAGAGAAATAAAAAGCCCTTTTTTTTTTTTTTTCTTTATTGCAAATTTCAGTGTATCTTCATGACATGCACAATAATTAAACACATATACACACACACCTTAACAGGTCTTTCTTTCCCCCTCATCTCCTCTTTATTTCTTCTATTCTTTCTTTTTCCTTCATCTCCTCTATCCTTTTATTCCTTTCCTCTTGTCTCTTCTTTCCACCCTCGCCTTGTCTCTAGTCTCTTCCCATTTTCAACCTTCCTTTATTTCTATCTGCCCTTCCTATTTCTCCCCTCTACTATTTATCATGTCCCTTTTGTAATGTTATTTTTTTGCACATTGATACAAGCAAGCAAGGTCCACAGCTTTTGTATTCTAGAAGGTTCATTTACTTACATATATTTATATACACACACTTCAGCATTTATGGTATCATGTTTTCTATCTGATTTAGTGAATTACCTTATCACTTAGTGGCATTATTAATAGCTTCAGTGTCTTCTACCAGTGTGCAGATGCAAACAATATAACAACATCCAGTGTTTTAGTATTATTTTCTCACACACACCACTTCTATAAATATTCTAAAATTTGTCTGCTAATTATCCCTGACAATGTATCTGGATAGATGTGAAAGTAATTGGGTCAAAAACGACATTGTCTGTTACATCAGCCAGTTCTTGCCAGGAATATGTAGACAAAAGTTGTCTATATTATTTAATGAAACATACCTAAAAAAGAAAAAAAAAATACTACTTTTATATATATATATATATATATATATATATATATATATATATATATATATATATATATAAATCACATTTATTTTCATTATTTTCACTTTTTTTTTCCCACCCTTTTCAGAACGGCTCCAGGGAAACCCTCTGTACCTGTATCCCCTGCTGTGAAAGGCTCCCTTTACCGAGGCACAGCAGGTCGCAATACATTCCATGGGGGCCGTATAATGGACCGGCGGCAGCCAGTAAACCAGTATAACGGTCCAGGACCTGTTCCTGGTCATACTCAGGACACTACTGCAGCCGGACAAGCAGCTCGAATGTCTTTCCTGAACAAATTAACTTCGAAATTTAGTCGAAGGTAAGTGATACACCGGGAAATTAATGTCAATTTACTGTGCATCCGATACAGGGAAAAGTCTGGCTGGACTTGACTCGCAATTTGGAACAATCGTTTACAGTTTGAAATCCTTTTTTTTTTCTTTTTTTTTTTTTTTATCATCTTTTTTTATACATATATATGTATGTATAATTTTTTTTGTATATGTAAATACATTTATATATATACATTCACATATATAATTTTAATTATATATATATATATATATACATACATACATACATACATAATTATAAAAAAAAATATATGCACACACACACACACTTTTCTAAGTATATATACAGATATGGCGTATATAATTTCTTTCACATACATTTATATACATGTGATCTTTTCATGTATATGTCTAGATATATTTTCATAGACACACATACACACACCTTGATCTTTTCATACACACACACAAATATTTACACACATTTCTTTTTGTATATATTTATATTTCTTTTTTTTATATATACATATACACATCTTTTCCTTTTTATATGTATTTATATATATGTATGTATGTATATATATTTCTTTTTTATATACATATACACACTTTATATATATATATGTGTGTGTGTGGTTTGATAACCAGTCACTTCTGTGACTGAAAAAGGTTTGCTTTGGTCACTATGTGACTATTATGTAACCTCTAGAAGTGATTTATTTTTATTAGAGACTATTGGGCTTTAACCGGTCACTGTTCATAAAAAGGCTTTGTACTAAGAACAATAAAGATTTTTTGAAATTACTACCTGTTATCTTATAGTAGTTTATCATTTTTCTGTTTGTGTAGTGTAGCTTAGTATTGCGGATTTGATCCAAAAAAGAAAAAAAAAAATTTTTTTTTTTTTTTTTTTTTTTTTTTTTATACAACTTTTAATTTTACATAATTTGATGTCAGTCCATGCATGCCGGTAATCCTATTTTCCTTAACAAAATGGCACTGCTCCCCCCAGCATTGACCCCCCCCCCCTTTTTTTTGTTTTGCAAATGCTTTCCTTTTATTAAAAATATTTAAATCGCATTGTTATTCTTAAGGTTTGGGTTCCTTTTAATTTTTTTTTTGTTTTTTTGTTTGTTTTTTGTTTTTTTCACTACTTAATTTACAACCAACTATTGTGTTTCACTCGCTTTCAACCAAATTACATTCTCATTTCTTTTTCTTTTTTGTCTTTTTCTGAAGCTTAAAATAATGCCTTTTTATTTTGCTTTTTTTTCATCTGTTACCTTCCTTCTCTTTATATATATATATATATATTATTATTATTATTATTATTATTCATTCTCTATTTCTTTGTTTTATTGTTAGTTTATTTATATATATATATATATATATATATATATATATTATTATTATTATTATTTTTAAGGATTACGAGTAATTATATCCCTTAACTTTTTTGCTTTGCTTGCTTGCTTTCTATCCTAAGATACTTAAACTATTTTTTACATAATGTTATTTACTCTTATATGTAATATTGAAAGATGTATCGATGCATATTTTGAAAATAAAACACAGTAACCAGATGTTAAGTGATTAATTGTGTTAGTAACATTTTATCTTGTTTTATTTTCAAAATATGCATTAGTATGGCTTCCAAGATATTTTTTTTTTTTTTTTTTTTTTGGAAGTCATATGGATGCATATTTAAAAAAGTAAACCCAGGTAACAAGATATTATTAGTCAAGTCTTATCATTATTTCTTTTTTAAGTATGGATTGATACAGCTTATAAAAATAATATTTAATGTCAATTTCTATGATACCATTAATAAACCATAATATTTTATTTTGAACACAAACACGCCAAAAAGTATGACCGCTTTTATTTTTATTCCCCCCAAAAATAAATCAAAATTTTCAAATGTTTTCCTTTTTGTATAAATGTCTATCACTAACTTGGTGCCTTGAGATATATATATATATATATATATATATTTCAAGAGAAATCCTTCTAAAAAATATTACTTATAAACTTGTCTTAATGATTACATCATTTTGTGAATACTAACAACTGTATACATGTGTGAATGTGTGTGCTCTATTCACAATATGTCAGGTTTTATTTCATTCGTTAATTTTTTTTATATATATATACATAACACAAATAAATGCTAAAATGTTGCTATGGTTCGGTTTTTATCTAACATCTTGCAGTTGCACTAATATTTATTAAATATACAAAACATACTTTACGTCATAAGGATCACTAAGAAAAAAAACGAAAAATAAAATGATTACTTTTATTTTTCTGTATACTTATTGCAGAAAAAAAATAGCTTTTCATTGCTAATTGTTGAAATAAAAGTAAGATTCGCATTTTGATTCTTTGGACTACTGTTCTCATTTTGATTTTGATTTTCATAATGTTTCAGTCAATGCAATCTCCACCCTTTTTCAAATGTATCTTCTTAAACTCTGGAATCTTTCTGTCAAATTTTGGAAATATGTATGGAATTTCTAATGGCACCCTTTATTTAATCCACGGGGATAGCATGCTTTCACTTCATCAGCCATGACCAAGCGGAAGTCCTAAGTAATTTGAAATTATATTTTTGCTTTACTTGGAACTTCTACTCGATCCTGGTTAACAGAATGAGAGCATGAACGACCATCGCCACCATGGATTAAATGAAAGGTTTTGTTTGAAATTCCATGCAATTTCCTGAGTTAGACTAGATAGATTGAAAAGGTTTGGAGATTACAGAGACCTAAATGTGAAAACAATACTCATGATGAGAGGAGTAGTCTGAATAATCCAAATATCTTTATATTAATATTGTAATTCATTTCGGCTGTTATCATCCTGTGCATCCCTAAAAAAAGGAAAATAAACCTTGTCACCCGTTAAAAGGAAAGTGAAATGTTCTAATTTTTTATAAAACAAAAACAAAAAAAATTGGTGTCGCCTTTTAAGGCAAAGCTCATAAAAATGATTTGTTCTCCTTGGCCTTTTGGCCAAGATCAAAGTGTAGTATCCGTTCTTCAGATGCTACATTTCAATTTCTTGTGAATTATTAATCTTCATCTTAAAAATTAAGAAATGCAAGTTTTTGCTCATTTTAAGAATACTTTTTTTTAATGTAGGTTGGAATATAAATATTTTTAATAAAGAAGTTACATTATGGTATCTTCTGTTCTAGTTTCGCATCAACTTGAAGAAGCTTTTGTTTAAGCATAATGTAATTCACTAATTCTTTGTAGAAAGCTGGTGCTTAATTAACACTTCATTTTTTTTTTTTTTTAAACATGGTTTCACTTTTTATTATTACTGAAACCAAAGAATAAAATTCATTTTTGCCATTTCAAAAAGAACATTGTAAAATTCTCCAAAGCAATTTCTATACAAGATGTTGAATGTGTCTTAATATTTTAAGTGCTTAAAATTTAATTTATAATTTTTTAAAACTTTAGTATTTATTTACTTTTATCATCAAAATATGGGTATACAATTGGAGAAAAGGATCTTTAATTTTTCTTTATCCTCTTCTAAATTCAAACTAAATTAAAAAAATGTCAGTTATCATCCTTGATAACATCCTGTGTGAAAAAAACCTCCCAAAAACAAAACATATGCTACAGACTGAAAACTTGGGTGTGCCAAGTTCGAATCCAGTTCATTCCACAGAAACACTTTCCTTTCAGCTAACCTACACCTGACCTTAAGTCTAATCTCTTAGAGTTGTGGTTAAAAAAATGCTCTAATTAAAAAAAAAAATGAGTCCTATAAAACAAGTAATTAAAGACCTTTTATGATCAAAAATAAATAATTACAAAGTTTGAGATAAAAGGATCCATTTCTGAATTCAATTATCTCTGACTTTAAATGAAAATATTTAAATTAATTAATGATAAACTAAAATATATTCCAAAAATCATATAAATTGATCAAGTAGTTTTACTTTTAAATAAAATCAAATTTTATAAGTAACAGAAGAGGGAGATAACTCAACAATTTAAACTTTTGCCTACAAATTTTCATTTATTGCTTAAATAATTTTCATTATAAAAATAAAACTACTTGTTCAACTTGGGTGATTTTTTTTTGGAATATGGTGTTTTTCATTGCATCATGCAGATTTTCTTTATTTTTGTTTCATAAAGGTCAAATTCTGGACAGGAGACAAAAGTTTTTGTTTCCTGTGATTAGACATTTAAAATTTGCCAAAAATTATTTCTATTCTATACTAAAAATTGTATATATCCTTGTTTTGTATGCTGATGCTGCTTATGCCAAATGAGCCCTGGAGCAACAGCATTAAACTGTTTAGAATACCAGCCATTCTCTCTTTAGCATTTGGTAATTGTGTATCAAAGATTTGTTACTTTTCTGCAACACTTGTTGCATCTTTCATAATTTTTGTATTTTGAAACTTATATCAATACAGTAAAGACAGGAACTGGTTGAAAGACTGATTGATTAGTTTCAGTAAGAAAAAATCGCTTGTCCAGAATTTCCCTTGTATTAAAAAACTTAAAGAAACATCTGTATGATGCATGTACCCGTGACAAAACATTTTTTTTTTTTTACAATGGAGCCACCACTTATCAAGGCTCGATGGACACTCTAGGATAAGGCTTAATGAGCGTAAAGTGGTTAGTGAGATAACAGCACAGTAATCATTTTTGGTGGGAATTAGGCAGAATTTGACTATTTAAGTGGGTAGGATATTCTAAAAATCATGTAACTTGATCATGTAGTTTTAATTTTATAAAGTAATTTTTTAAGCAATTAATAGGAATTTATAGGCATTACAGCATAAATCTTGCAAGTTTGAATAATCTCCCTTTGTTTTTAAAATGTTGGGTAAAACAGTTTCTCTTCAGTTACTTATAAACTTTTTTTTCTAAAATAAAATTACTTGATTAATTTATGCAATTTTTACATACATCATCAGAGATTTTTCTTTGTCATTTTTTAATATATAGGGAAATTCTGTGCAAGAACTGAACAATTTGTTGGTATAAGACTTAGATCTAAACCTTATATTTTCAAACATATTTGAAAATTAAAAAAAAACGTGTAGCAATAATTATTTGGATAGTTCCGAATACTGTCCTCAACGTATGTTATTCTCAATGTCTTGGCCGATGTAACCTTCAACCTTCTTCAGTTGCATTTTGTTAAAACTTTGGAATCTGCATGGAATTTTGAACAGAACTCTGTTTGATCCACAAAGTTAACTTACGCTTGTTTCGTCAGGTATAAGCTGGTGAAAGTCTTAAATAATTTGTAATTGTATTCTTAGTAACTAAAAGTTAGACCGTCACTCTTCAGAAGAACTGATTATATTTAGCACTTTTATCCGTTGCATGATAGGTTCTTACAAGCAATCCCAATTTTTGAATCCTCATCTCCAAAATTTGGAATTTAAGATAGGATTACTCGGTCACGAAAGATGCAGTAGAAAAAAAATTAAAATTTCATCTGATGTTGTTGCTGATGTGTTGAACATGAAACTTGAACAAAAATGCATTATGTTCATTCTCAGGTTATGATGAAAGTGTAGTATCTGTTCTGGCTAAAGATGATACAATAATATTGTGAAGTCTGCAGTCATGCCAGATGTATGTCACACTCTTACAAGCGTTTTGAAGACTTCCATATATTCTGGAACTACATTAATCGGAGTATTTAGATAAGAACAAAGGTAGTACAATAATATTTGTGCCAAACCTCCATCAAATGAAAATATTTTTCATTCTTCTCCAGAATTCTCCGTATATTAAAAAAAATTCAAAAATAAGGAAAAAATTTTTGTGTATATACCCGTAACGGAACAAAAATTTTATTTTCCAAAAAATCACCTAAATTGATCAATTAGTTTTATTTTTAACTTTTAAAAATAAATCAATTTTTATGAGTAATCAAAAAGGGATGGTCTTGTGTCACCGTCTTGAAGAAATTAAGAAGGATAACTCAGCAATGGTTCAAACTTGCCAAATCGACCTTGTGATGACTACGATTTCCAAATAATTGCTTCAAATCATTTAAACGATTTTCTTTATAAAAATAAAACTACTTGATCAATTTGTGATTTTTTTTTTTGGAAAATGATCTTTTCATTCCTGTGACATGTACATACATCAAAAAAAATTTTTTTTAAATATATATATATAATGGAAATTCTGGACAGTCACCAAAATAGTTTTTAGCACAGCCGTAATATAAAACAGATGACGTATACAACTGCGGAATTTCCACAAGTCTTACGAGTAAACAAAATAATATGAAGATAACATAATTGCAATAATGAATGCAAGCATTTTACCTGTCATTTTGCCATCCATTTTATGATTCCCTGATTGTGCTGTTTTTAGCGTTTGATCAGGTATAAACATTAATTGCTTTGGTATCCCTTTTCATTTTCTGCAGCATACAAGGAAATTTATGAAAAAGAAAGATAATTCATATCAAGTTTAGTGTTTATCCTGAGTGTTTATATTACTGGTGTGCTTAATGTACAGGGTGACCCCCCCCCCCCCCAAAAAAAAATGGGCCCCAAACTCTAATTAGGCCCCGTTTCTTAGTGTTTTGTCCAAATGAAATGGAACTTTGGTCATAACTAGTTTATTATATTCACAACATCACATCAAAACTCAAGGGTCTTTGGCCTTTTTTTCTCCGTTCTACAGTATATGTTCTAGATGGTGTCCATTTACCTTTTTTTTGGGGGGGGGGGAGGTCACTCTGTATATATGTTACCAATGTCAGTTTGTCTTTTTCATAATCATGGCTGTCATACCAAATTATAATGTCTTTTTATTTGATCTGTTGGGGATTTTTGATTTTGGGAACCACTTTTAAATTTATATTTCTACAAGCAAAAAATTACCTATATAAATCAGTTGTAATTTTTTTGTTTTTTAACTATTTACCTCCCTTGAAAATTATGGAACACTATTTTATGAAAGGTTTTAGTAATTTATCCTTTTTTTAATTATTAAAGTTATTTATAATTAATATTAAATCACTTTAATTACTATTAATATTGATGAAAGTATAGCATCTATAAAAATCGGACAATAAAATTACGAAAATGAGTAACACCAGACATTAATTTATTGTATACTGATTAAAAATAATTAAGCATAGAAATATCTGCTTTTGAAGTTTTTGATCTCTATTATATATAAAGTATTTTCAAAGTTTGGTTTATTAATTTAAATAACTGATCATATTGAGATAAATAAAAAAAATATTAATTTAAATATCATACCTAATTAGAATTATTTTAAGAGAACAAAACTAATATGTTCTTTCTAAGAACGGTTAGACTTTAGAATTCTCTCCCTGTCTCCTACTTCTCTAACTTGCAGAAATTTTCATGTGAACAGATATCTTGCTGTACAACTCCCTACATAATGCTCCTGTAGATATGGTCCCAAATAATAAACCCTTGCATCTAAGTGACAGTGTACCTTGTTTTGGGTGAATAAGAAATATATAATTAAAAATAACCCAGTATAACCAGTTTCAAAATATAAATATGCACAATAAAAAAAAAAAAAAAAATGGGTATTCTTAAAAAAATAGTATTCTGTACATTTCTCTATGAAAATATTTCAAGTTTACACATGACTGACTGACAAAAATACTTTTTTTTTTCTTTTAAGCCATGGTTATAAAACCGTTAGCGATACTAAACTAATTAGGAATGCATAAAACTTAGGAACATCACGATAGTTAGCCAATACAGAACTCTGAAAATGTGACAATGATACATGTTCATTCACATAATTCTGAGGCAACACGTTCAGGACTGCAGAACACAATGTGAAAGAAGATTGCTGGTACGTCTCTAAACAAACACCAGTGTGATTATGCAGAGGGTCTAATGTGATTGTATATCACCACAGGTTTAGTCTTTTCAGATATAGCACAGGGCAGTATTTAAGCATTGCAAGAACCATGAAATCATCTGTAGGCAACAGAAGCAACGATTACATTTTGGCGAGTAGACAGCAGATCTAATCCAAGAAGGTTATATACTCCGGAGGAAACAATCATGGCATGACAAACTTTTTTTTTTTTTTTAACTAATTGATCATTGTCTATCAAAATTAAAAGCCACTCATTGGATGGATTGTCAGTTGAATGACGGCTTCAACACCTCAAGTAAAATTTATCCATTTAACTTGCATGTTCATGAAAGAAAATGCTATTTAAAAGCAAGTGTGACAGACAAAACCTCTTATCAAAAATAGTATTGTTATACACTGTCTTACAATGAGTTCTTGTCCAGAATTCCCCTTGTATTAAAAATAAACAAAACTGTATGTACCTGCAATGGCACAAAAATATGTTTAAAAATCATGTAAATTGATCAAAGCTTTTATATATATATATATATATATATATATATATATATATATATATATATATAAAAAAGAATCATTTTTAAGCGATTAAAGAGTATTTGTAGGCATTACAGCATAAATCTTGCAAGTTTTAAATTGTATTATCTCATGTTTCTGGAATTTTTTTTTTTTTTTTCAAGATGGTGGATGAGATGATCACTTCTTGAATACTCATAATTTCATTTTTTTCTTATTCAAAAATAAAACTACTTGATCAATTTATGTAACTTTGGAAATATGATATTTTTGTTTTGTCACTTGTACATACATCATTTTTCTTTGTTTTCTATTTTTTTTTTATAGAGAGAATTTTGGATATGAACTAAATCATTCAAAATTTTGCATTTAAAAAGTTGTGAATAAATTTACAAAGCAAATTAAGAAAACAAAAATTATTAAAACTGGTTGGTTAAACCTATTCTAGGAATCATTTCAGCACAAAGCAAAAAATAAAACCATGGACTATTAACCGACTCAAAACAGGAAGTTTTACAGAGTCTGGCAATGATGGCCAAAAAATAGTCACCTGTGTATTTTAAGCAATGATATAAAGTAACCAGGAAATGCTACCTATTAATTTTTAAATTTTTTTTACAAAAATAAGTAATCAAATAGGTGATTAACTTTTTTTTTTTTTTTGTACTTCTACAGTTTATGGATTGTGCTGAAATAATGTTATTAATAAAGCCAATATTAATATGGAGAGAGAAGGGGCTTTGTTAACTAATCTGTACTTTCACCTAACAATTTAATAAATTTGGGAAACAAACATTATGAAGGATAATAACAGGAACTACATCTGAGCCAATATCGTTTGCTGCTGACTTTTAAACTGAGTGTGATATTATTCTCGTTTGGCACGATGATTTTTTGTGCTATTCTATCTATTTAAAAAAATTTTTTGCATTACTCTCACCGACAGAATGAAGAAAAATATTAGCTTTCTTCACTCCTTTTGTCTGTATGAATCCGATTGTTTATGGACAATTGTCTCCCCTTCCTGGTACCAACTTATATAGCCCACACCACTCTCATTAGTGTGCGTGTTCTATAACTGTTATTGGCCATTTGCCTGTTTATGTAAAATCTTTTTTGTAATTCTAAGTTTCTTTGACCAATGTTTTGCAAAAGGAACCTTTTTTATCAGAATAATGGTAATTTCTAATTTAGATAATTGCTTGTTTAGAATTTCCCCTATATTAAAAAAAAATTAAGAAAAATCTATTATGTATGTACCTGTGACAAAACGAAAATAGCATTCCAAAAATCATGTAAATTGAACAAGTAGTTTTATATTTAAATAAGAAAATCATATTTTATGGGCGACCATCTTGTCTATTATTTTGAAAACGATTTAAAAAGAAAGAGACACCTCAATCCTGATTGTGAGATTAGTGTAATCTCACATTGGTGTTATGTGTACATACAGCATGCAGATTTTTCATTTTTTTTTTTTTTTTTTTTTTTAATATAAGAGAACTCCGGACAAGAACCAAATAATTTTGCGAAACTTCAAATTTGCTTTATTTTGAATTGTCCATTTATTTAGCTTTTTTTTTTTTTCCCTTTTTTTTTTCCTTTTTTTTTTTTTTTAAACTGTAGTTTATAGTTAGTTATTTGAGGATAATTTCAAATGCATGTATTTAAGCATCTTATTTAAAAAAGAAAAAGAAAAATACCTCAATGTATGAGCTTTGAGCAATCTTCAGACAGAAAATTGGCAGATGTAAATGTGTGCTGTTGTATACATTGGTACAACTTTTGAACCGAATAAAAACTGACTAGGTTAGAGATTTAAAAAAAGTTGTTTTTGTCCGATTCAAAAGCTGTAATAGTACAAATACATTTTAGTTTGAGAAATGATAGAATTGTCCAACATGTTGAAGTAGAAGCAGAAGATCCTACCTAATAAACCTTTTCCATGGGGCAAGAACTTCAGTTGAAAGTCCTAGGTATGTAAATAACCTTTTTTTTTTTCTTTTGTCAGTGTTAAAAAATCCTGATATTAAAACATCAGAATTGAAATTTTTTTTTTTTTTTTTTTAAATTGTTTGATCAAATTACTAATTTGTACGATACAGGTAAATTAAGGGAAAATCATGTTTTGATTTAGAATTCCCACTATGTTAACAAACAAAAATAAAGAAATTTGTATGAAGTACATAGTCATGATGAAACGAAAATATATTCCAAAAATCATAAATTGATCAAATAGTGACAAAACGAAAATATCTTATTCCAAAATTCACATAAATTGATGAAGTAGTTTTATTTTTATAAAGAAAATCATTTTTAGTGATTAATGGGAATTTGTAGGCATTACAACATAAATTTAGTATGAATTGTTGAATTATCTCCCTTTACTTGAGAGTTTTTTTTTTTTTTTTTCTTTTTTTCTTTTTTTTTTTGGAAATGTTGGTAAGACGGTCACTTCTCAGATATTAATAAAATTGGATTTTTTTATTTAAAAATAAAATTACTTGATCAATTTATGATTTTTGGAATATATTTTCACTAGCAGATGTACTCAGCGTTGCTTGGTATTAAACGTAATGTTTTTCAAGGTTAAAGTCATATTAGGTGCAGCTCTTCATAAACTCTCCAACTTAGGGATGGTGTACACCAAGTTGGGATCCACCACCATCCCTAGGTGGGGGAGTTTATGAAGAGCCACACCAAATATGACCTTGACGAATGGTGTGCACCATCCCTAGGTCGAAGACCATGTCAGTTTTGGTCATGATCGGTTCATTGGTGTAGGCTGTAAGAGAGTATATATACATAGGCTATGATCTTTACCTTGCACCATCCCTAGGTGGGGAACATCATCATGCTAGGTTTGATCATGATCGCTCTATGATGTGGGCTGTAGGAGAGTTGTACACACACACACACGCAAATTCTACTATATATATAGATTTTGTCATGAGTACACACATCATACAGATTTGTTTTTAATATAGGAGGAATTTTGGAAAAGAACCCAAATCATTCTTACTATTTACACTCCTCTCTGAACATTCTTTTAATTGGTCTCGTTAAATGGTGAAAAATTAAATAAATTATAATGGGAATACAAGTTATCATTTAGTTTGTCAGCCATCATATTTATTAATAACTAATTTAGCTTTTTATAATAATACAATAAGGTATCGGCTAAATAGTTTTGTTATATACAGGCAAAATCAATACAAATGTGCATATTCAAGGATGGCTTGTTGCCCAGAATTGCCCCAATATTATAAAAAAAAAAGAAAAAGAAAAATCTGTATGATGTAACAAAAATATTGTATTCCAAAAATCACAGTAAATTGATCAAGTAGTCTTCTTTTCAAATAATAAAATCCAGTTTTATGAGTAACAGAAAAGTGGCTGGCTTATCTTCCATTTTCAAAACATCCCTTTTTTAAAGGGAGATAACTTAACAATTATTAAAACTTGTAAGATTTATGTTGTAATGCCTACAAATTAATCACTTAAAAATGTACTTAAAAATTGTTGGAATATATTTTCGTTTCGTCATGAGTACATACATCATACAGGTTTTTCTTTATTTTTTATTTTATTTTATTTTTTTTTTGGAGGGGATTCTAGAGAAGAACCCACATATGATAGAAAAAAAATTGCCTTTTTGACGTCATCAAAATCAATTTTTAAAAATTCAACTGAAGTGAAATTGTTAAAAATTCATTGCCAGTTTTAATTATGAGTAACTTAAAAAAAAAAGTTTTAATAGTTTGATACTTTTTGTAACAAATTGCCAATAGAATTTGTAGATATAAATTTTACATTTTTTATAAATAGATTTACTGTATGAAATTTTTTTTTTTAATCTTCATTTAATGCTGGTTTGCTTGAAGATGAGTTTCAGAATGTATTATAATAAACTTACACTTTTCTGGTATTAACTAACCTGGCTGAGATTTAAAAAAAAAAAAAAAAAAAAAAAAAATGGGGAATCTTAACGACTGTTGGAGTGAACGTGTTATGATGATTAAGGATTTTAGCTTGGAAAATATTAAGACAAATATTAAGTACAGTGACAAAGATGACCATAGACACCTCCCTACTCCACACTTTTGAATGGCCTTGTACCGAATTTGTTTTGATTAATGTAACCCATTTTAAAATAAATAAATTTTTTAAATTAAAAATAAATTTTTTAAATGTTTGATCTGTTCTTAGAGAACAGCAATTTTAGGTTGGGCAATTTCAAGTTTTATTTAAAGGGAAATAAATTTTATTGTGATAGGAATTGTTTTATTTTTTACTAGTTTATTTGAACATTGCAATACTATTTTCATGGAATGGGTACTCTAGTCTCTTTTCATCATCTGTTTCAATATCTTTATAGCTATTCCTCTGCTTGTATAAGTAAGGGAAGTAACTCTACATATTCAAGCAACTGACTCAAAATATTCACATTGCTTCTAATGTAAATTAGTTTATAACATAAATTTTCACATGTTTTACTGAACCATACTAATTTCAGTCTTTGTGATAACTTATGGATCGTGTTTGTTTGTTTAGAATTGAATGTCAGACAAACTTTTCCAATGAAAACTTATTTCAATTTGAAGTTAAAATCATTTTCTCATGTGTGTCTATGCGTGTTATAATTTCTCTGGAAGATGATTTTAGTTTGTTGAAAGCTTGAGAAATCACACTCAGCAACACATTTGCCTTACACTGTGACTGACCAAAGTTTGTTAAAACTTTGAAGAATAATGGATTTAAGACACAGAATACCTATCATAGTCAATGAAATGTGCTTTTTTATATATATATATATATATATATATATAACAATTGTTGCCAAAGAATAAATCTTTAACAATGCAAAACATATCAAGATAAGAAAAGCTCAACATTATCAAAAGGAGCAGAAAATAATATTCAATGAAAAATGAGGAATAAAATTTATATATAACTTTATCTCATCAGAACAATAATGAAAAATTGAGGGGAAATTTGAGAAAAAAAGACATCTTTAGACCATGGTATTATGGAGTTAGATGCTTCTCATCAGAAGAGAAGGGAAAGAATTATACAAAATGCAAATAAAGAAGATAAAACAAAACTGGCTTAATAACATTTAGAAATGAAATGAGAATGAAGGAATAGGATAAAATGGTAAATAGTAATTAAAAGTAGGCACAACATACAAGGCTAAATTGAAAGGGTAGTATATTTGTAGGCAATATTTTAAAAAATCATAGGCCATTATGAAATAATTGGGACTATTAAAGAAAAGGCAATAATAAAAGAAAAGAAAAATGGGGAAGTAGAAAAGAAAAGGAGTTAGGAACAGTAAATAGGGGATACAGAAATACATATATAAATAGATTAAAAAAAAGAATTTAAAAAAAATTAAAAAAAACAATCTGAAAGTGAAGAAAATGGCCTTTAAAAAAATGTTCAAAAATAAGTTCAAGATAAGTTCAAAAATAAAATATAATGATACAAGTTCCAGTGAAGTCTTTAGTTTAAGATTCCAAAGGAAAGAATATAGTAACTGTTTACAAATCAAACAAGGTAAAAATTTGTCAAGCATCAAGTCACTAGTACACTCCTCGTAAATCCAGAAAGTATTTGTATTGCATAGCAAATTCTTTAGAATATCGGTATGTATAATCCTGTGAATTAGTGTGAAAATAAAAAGATCCAGGTAGGAATTTTTGGAGAATGATAAAGTAATTAGTGGAATTTCAAGAATTTATCGGTTACAATTCTGTCAAGGTGAAGATTTATATTGAGATATAAAATTTGGTGTATCAGACAAGAGACATATATCAAACCACTTCCAAAAAAAACGAGAGGCCAGTAAAATAATTTCAAAAACCGGCCAGGTCAAGTTCTTAAATAAAATCCAAGATGAAAAATCCGTAATCAGAACGAAGGTTGAAAACATCAAAAATATTTTTAAAAAAATCAAGTTTTCGGATTCGATATTAAAGAGAAAAAAAACAAAACTTTTAGAACATTGAATTTGAAATTTAAGAGAAATTTCAAAAGTAATTGGAAAAAGAGAGCGGAATTATAAACAGGAAAAATTATACATGAAGATATGTACACTAGAAACTGGAAAAACAAGCGATAAGCAAAAACATCCAGCTTTCAAAATTGAAAGTTGATTAAACGATAATCCTTCTGATTTAGCCTTATATGTTGTGCCTACCATTTTATCCTATTCCTTCATTTTCCTTTCACTTCTAAATGTCATTAAGATAGTTTTTTTCTATATTTGCATTTTGTATAATTCTGGCTTTTCTTTTCTGATGGGAAGTATTTAGCTTTGAAATGCTGTGACCTAAGGAGGTGGGTCCCCCCCCCCCTTAACTTTTCATTATTGTTCTGATATAATAAAGTTATATATAACTTTTATTCCTCATCTTTCATTTAATATTATATCTATAATACACAGACACACACATATATTAATGTGGGAATGATGAATTGGGAATCGGAAACCTCAGAACTTTTTGGTGTATTGGAATAATTTGTGCCTATATTCTGATGCGAAAAACGATTACTTTAACTATCTTTTTTTCTTTTGATTTTGCTTTTAAAAAAAATTTCCCACTGCTGTCAGTAGTAATAAAACAATAATATTATTTATTGGTTTAACCTTCCAATAAAACTAACATCTATAGATCATCCCACCTCTCAAGTGTGTTTTTACAATGCACATTTAACATGTTTTTACAGTAATTGGAACAAAATAACGATTTTATAGTTAAATATTTAGAGTTATAAAGAATCAGAATTGGGAATTTAGTATAGAATCGTTAATTGTATCGGGATCAGGAAAAATATTGGAATCGCCCTATCACTAATCTATAGATCTATCTCTCTCCATATAATATATATATATATATATATATATATATATATATATATTATGTAAAATTTGTTGGTTTTGTTGGGTAGAAAAATATCTAATAGTGTGCTCAATTCTAAAAGGGTGTAATTATTTAGACAGTTTTTTTTTTTTTTCACCAGGTTCCAGTTTTATGCAAAACCATTGGTACCATGTGATTTATACTTGTGAAAACTTCATAATATAATTCCCATCTTCATGATCATATGTATAAATACACCAGGATTGTCGCAAGATTAGAATTTTAAGTTTTATATGATACTAGTAACTGAAGTTCAATACTATCTTAGTATTATTTTTGTTTTTTTAAATACACTGTGCACAATGTTGTAAACAAAGAAATGAGAGAAAAAAGGGCAGGAAACAGAAAAGGAAAACCAATGCAGACCTACAGCTAGGTTAAAGTCCAGTCAGGAGAGAGGTAGGGGGAATCATACAATTGGGTTGGTAATCTGAAGTTGCATATTTAAAGTATTAAATAAAAGTGAAAGATTAAAATATAAAGCTATGCATAATGTAGTATGAAAAATTTGCAGCAATATAATTTTATATTCTAACTTGCATATAAATATATATATATAATTTTTAAAAGATGTATATTAAAATATTTATAGTTTTCACAATGCTGATGTAAACCATGCCGATCAAATGGAATTACATGAGAAAGGGAAGCATTCAGAGGGAAAGGGGGTTGAAAGCAGATTATCAGACTGTACTTAAATAAAATTGTTGAGATCTTTGTCACAAGATTTTTTTTTTTTTTCTACTCTCTTTTTCCTTCTCCCCCACCCCCTGTATCAACCAATTGGTGCTGGTCATTTAATTTCGGGGGAGAGTCCGGTGTCGTTTCTTCTAAAGATGGACCAATTTCATCAGCTCAGTTCATTATTCTTTTCTTTCCCTTTCCTTTATTTAATAATAGCAAATTAAAATAAAGTTGTTGTACATGCTTCTGATCTCATTCGTTGATATAAGTATTTTCCTAGGTATGATTTTCTGGAATCAGGTTTGAACCAGGCAAAGACAGCTATTTAAGTACATGCCCCTTTTAAAAAAAAAAAAACTTGGAACAAAACAAAAACACCTGAATTTTATACACCTTAAAAAAAAAATGATGCAATTGATTTTCCACCCACTCACAGTTGGACATGGCACTCAGATTTGAGGTAAGTTTCTAATGCCTAGTTGCCATAAGTATTTGCTCACCTTTATGAAGTACATATGTTATCGAATTAAATAATCTGAAAGTAAATATGTTGTATTTAACAGAAGGCCTGTGTGTCTTTATATGCATATAACACAGAATAAAAACAGCAATAGCAAACCACTACTGGGTGCCAATAGTTGAAAATAGTATGACAAACCAGTACATGTGGAAATTTAGACAACTTGTATAGATTATGTCTAAGTGAGAAACTCGCTATCCTAAATTTTAAAGAACTCCCAAATTATTGAATCGCAGTAGCGAAATAGCAAACATCTGCATGCACAAAATAAATTTTACTTTAGAATAACACATAAAAAGTAAATATATGTATATATAAATAATAATAAATTAATAAAATAAACTAATCTATACAAAAATATAAGCAGACATATCCAAACACACCCAAATAAAAACTAGGTTACATTTTTAAAAGACAAAGAAAGATGACACACTCCCTCTAAAAATATGCAACATCAATTTCATGCAATAGCTTGACAAATCCTCATGGGGATGAAATCGGAACATTATGTGTAGCTTAATTGCTATATATAGTTTCAAAACATATATATATATATATATATATATATATATATATATATATATGTATATATATGTATATATAAGCTCTGTGGTATTATGTTTACCAGTGTAGATTGGGAACATAGCGTGCTGCATTTGCATTTTGTTCAGGTTATTGTATCCTTTTTTTTTTAAAGTATAAATTTACATATCCTCCCTTTTAACTATTAAATAGATATTAAATGAGTATTTTTACAAAACTTTTAAAATCTCTACTACATAATTGGGTACAATATAATAATCAATTGAGTACTAGCTCTATAATGAAATCTGAATAAAATAAATTAACATACTTTAAGCATATTTTACACCCAGGCAACACCGGGCGGCCTGGTGGTGTTTGTGTAAAAAAAAAACAAAAAAACACTACTTTTATCTCTCTCTCTCTCTACACACACACACACAAGAAATACCCTATGTGGATGGATTAATCAACATTTTGATGGTAATTGTCATGTCTAGTTCAACAATATCTTAAAAATTATTCAATGAAAGGCTAGTATAGTTAAAGAAATATGTATTGAGCACTTTGGAAAAAAAATTTTTGTTCTTTTTAGTTCAATACATTTTAACTTATTTAATCAGAATATTACATAAGAATGTTAAATAGATATTAGAAAAGAATAATAAAGCAGTTGAAGAGGATGATTCACAAGCTCCGTTTTCATTAGGTACTGCACCAAGTTATACATGATGGTTCCATTCCTTTTCCAGGATTATTCCACTTATCCTTGATCCTCAATTAAAACGGGAGAAATTGATTTTTGTTGACATTGTAAATATCAGCAGATAGTTAAATCAACCATTTTGAATTTTTGAAAGAAACATGTGCGAATATTGTGAACAGAAATGAGTTGTACCAAAATATTGCATCAAGTTTATAACTTTTATATTTTTTCCAGTATTTGTTTATGTTTTCTGCAGAGCTGTTTTCATTCCATCATGGCTCCCCAGTATGGCTATATGTTGGGAGTCTTTTCAAGCTGAGATTCAAAACCAGGCTGCTCTTACTCTTAGCATTTTTACCTGAGAGCATATCTCTATATATATCACGAAAGTAGGCTAAATTATATTTTTTGTTTACATTTTCTGGAGAATTCTATAAAGAGTAATGCTTTATATATCTCTGTCTATATAAAGTTAGCTATTTTTAATTATTTCTTTTTTTTTTTTTTTTTTTTTTTTTTACTTCAAACAAGGCACAGTGCTGCTTGGACATAAGGGACAAATGTTTTGGACCATAGCTACAGACCTCGCTGCTCAATTCCCTATATAGTGTATGTAGTGAGGTCTGTTCATATTACATTTGAACTTCTGCATGTCAGTACAATCAGATAAGCAGGAGACTGAGAGAGAATTCAATGTTTAGCAGTTTGAGGGACGAAACTATTAGAGTAGTTTTTTTTTTTTTTTTTTTTTTTTAGCATCTAAGGATCTCTACAGTGAAGGGGTGAGATTTTGCTGTTGGATTAGTCTGGTGAATTTATATGGTAGGGGCACAAGTGTTATGAATTCATTAGAGTGCATTCCATTAAAATATTTGTAAAACAGGATTCACTCCTGAACTAATTAACTGAGCATTACGACTTTTTAAGCACAACTTCTCAGCCTAAGGTGTTATAATTAGTTTTTTCCAAAGAGGGTGGGAGACATTAAAATTTAGATACATCCGATTTTTGTGGAGTTTTAATCATAGGTATTAGACATCAAATAATAAATATCCCTTAAACTTCAGTTTTTGAGTATTTAAGTTTTTAAGGAGCATAATATGAACACAATTTCCTATTTTACAATTCAAATATTTCAGATTTGCATTGAATTTTGATTCAGTTTCTTATTAAAGCCCCTTAAGTTTAAATTTTAAATTTTATAGATTTTGAATCAAAATCATGTAATACATTTTAATCACAATTGTTACAAAGATTCTAGACATAAGATTTTAGTATCTTTTTATCTTGATTTTAATCTTTATAAGGTAGCAAAGTGGTGCAAAACTGTTTTGTTTAAGAATTTAATCCCATCGGTCCTGAGACTGGTATTCTAATATATAAAGCAAATTGTAAAATGATCTATGGAAAAATTATTTATTTAGGCATCGAGAACTTAACATCAATTTTTTTTTTTCTTTAAAATAAGTTTAATCATCAGCACCAGGGTACAGACACACTAGCAGGAGGAGGGGAGTCTTTGTCTAGTTGTAAAATATGCTTAAATATGATATTTTAATTTATCCAGATTAAGTATATATTATAGTCGTGCTTTCCAAAGTTTAAAAAAAAAAAATAATATTTGGGCTTCAGCTAGAATCCAAACGAAAGCAAAACTGTAGCATTCAAAGCTGATGACGTTACCACTGTACCAACGTGACATGCATATGAACTGATTAAAAATAAACTAAGATGAATGTACAAAATGTATTATGATTTTTTTTTTTCAATTTTGACCCATTTTTGATCCCTTAAAAACTATTTTTACCGACTAAAGACCCATAGAAGAACGGTTTGTAAAAAATCTAATCATTTGAGGTCCCTAGCACCGCTCTGCGACTTTTAGTTTCGGAGGAGATAGTTTGAAAATATGGAGACAGACAGACGGATGGACATATACCTTTTATATATTAGATAGAATATGGTTTTCCAGTTAAATACAATGTATGTACTTTCAGAACCTTTCATTAAATATTTATTAATCCATAAAGATTGTGATGATTTTTATTATTCCAGTCTTCCGTTCCTTCCTTTCTAGACTGTAAACTATTTTTTCTTCATTTTCCAAACTATTTGTACATAATCTTTTACTGAATCTTTTATATTTTCTAAAAATATAATTCTGTTAAGTGACTTTTTTTTTTTTTAATTTTCTTTAATTTTTTTTTTTTTTTTTTTTTTTTTTTTTTTAACTGCTAATCTCATTCCAAACCTCTTATACTTTTAGATGTCTATAACATTGCTTAAATATTTCAAATGGCTTTCTATTCTTATTAGTTTAACCATTTGTATGCGTGCGTGTATCTTGTTTTTAATTGTTGTACTGTGCATATTTCATGGTTATTTCTTGTTAGGACCAGGCAGGCATTTTATTTTTAATTCATGTTTAGCAATTAAAAAATTTATTGCTTGTTAGAACTCAAAATTTAGACTTTCTCATTTCAATTTATAAAGATTTTAGTTTGCTACGATCATTTAAAACTTCCTATGTACATTTCTTCAGTTTGGACAGCTTGAAATTAACTTTTTTTTTTTAATATATGACTGGCTCAGAACTCACATGAAGTTTATGTAAAATGATATTGGCTAACATTTTTCTTCTAATCTTATTGGTTATATGTTAATTATATTATCTCTTATCAATGAACATATTAAATTTGATTCTTTATTATATACATCTACATACACACATGTACATGCATGCATGCATACTCTATACATTTTTACCCATCTATCTCTCTCTCTTTTTCTCTCCCTCCCTCCGTGTGTATATATATATATGTGTGTGTGTGCGTGTTTTATGAATATTTTCTATTCTTTTATGTATACCAATCCTTTTTAAATCACAACCTCTCTGTTAATATACTACAGAGCATATATAAACAAATAATAATTTTGCTATATTCCAAAGTCCAAGGTTTTATTCATCTCCTTAAGCATATTTTTGCAAAATAAAAACTTTCATACATTTTACAGATCTGTTTCATTCACAGGGATCAATCAATATTTGAATGTCAATATTAGATATTTCTTCTGTGAACTTATCAGAAAAAAAAAGTTATCAAAGAGAAAATATGCATAATGATGTAATATATAAAATTTAGAAAGGACTAAAACAATTTGCATCTATTTCCAATGGGTCACCATCTTGTCCACATATTTAATCATTATGCATTTTTCTATTTAGAAGTTCTTTATTTTTCTGATGAGGCCATGGAAGTAATATAGAAAATTGATGTTCAAATATTGATTATTGCCTGTACATGAAACAGATCTGTAAAATGTATTAACGTTTTTATTGGGGCGGGGGTTTAAGATGAATAAACCCTTGAATTTTGGAATGTTGCAAGATTATATCTCATACAATTGTTACTTAGCCATCTATATCAAGTTTTAGGGCAATTGAGATATCAAATTTATGGCTTTGGTACCACATTTATCCCTTCTTCAACAGTTGGTATAATAAAAATATAATTGTATGATTTTACAAATGGAGTAAAAAAAATATATATTATGCTCTTACTAACATAGTTGAGAACTGTCATTCCATGTGCATACATATAATATATATATATATATATATATATATATATGTGTGTGCATGCCTTCATATATTATTGAATAACTCTATAATCTGCTGCCTCCACTTCAACTCTGATTTTGTCTGAATGTTAGAATGATTCTTTTGCTGGATATTCATTTGTTTATCCGATAACCGTCTATGTATATATGTTATGTTTGCGTGTTATATCTGAGTGCATATGTATGCTTGTGTGTATGCAGGCGTATTCATTACTAAATATTCCAAGTGTCCATCTTAGCAACTGTGATTATTAACTCCTATGTTCTACTTCCTGAACAGGAGTAAATTGGGTCTTCGCCATTCTGAACTGAAGTAATAAGAAGTCCTCACTCGTAAGATGGGTTGCTGTCACTTTTTTGTAAGTGTTAATGAGTGTATTTTCCACCGACCCTTTTCTATTCCATTCTCTCTTTCTCTCATATTCATCCATTATTTTCACTTGTGTGACTGAATGAAAATTTAGTTCTGAATTCGTACCGAGCCGTTTTCGGTGTTGACAGTTTTGCCAGATTTTGTAAAATGGACCCCTTTTCCTTCTCTCTCTCTCTCTCTCAAAAAATTTTTTTCTTTTCATTAAATCCTTTTCATGAGCATCCGATTTAAAAGCAAAAATAAGACAAAACTCGTGTGTGTGCGTGCGCTATTTGTTTCTTTTAAGTTGTATACAAGAGTCGTATTTCATCATGAATGAAAAAGCTACAAAGATCAGCTTGGTTTTAAAAAAATTTTTTTTTTCTTTTCTGTCGCTAAAAACTGGAAGTAGCTTTATAACTATGTTGAAAAATCTGTTGGTAGCATAAGCTTCCCTTTTATATCTACCAATCTATACATGACACTTATGTTCTCGATACTGTCTAATGAAGGTAATTTTGTTAAATCAAGAACATTCGTTCTTGTTCAGAATTCCTCCTATTCCTATGTGGAGTTGTTAAAAAATATTTAAATAATTTTCTGTCTTTTTTTTTTTTTTTTTTTTTTTAATATACCGTATGTGATACAACTACTTAATCTCATGATATATATGATAATACAAGGATAAAATCCAATGGTACAGATTAAAGATGGAAAAGGAAAACCGAATTACTCAATCAACTGTTCTGTAGGCTTGTTCAAGAGTGAAAAAAAAATATCTTTTTAGCTGTTTTCATCACTCTTGTAAAAGCCCACAAAACTGAAATGTTGAATAATTTGGTCTTCTTTTTTAATTTTTAATTCATACATATATATATATGCTTTTTTAAATTTTTCACCCTAGCCAAAGAAATACATAAACAAGCTTGTAAGTTGCACTATATGTATTGAAGTGTTTTTATTTCTCAAAAGGTTACATGCACATAGATCTGTCTACAAATAGTATACATGGAAAATTCAAAATAAAGCACCCATCTGTGTGTGTGTGTGTGTGTGTGTGTGTGTATATATATATATATATATATATTGTATTATTTGAATTATTTTTCTTCTGTTGGTTATTATTCAGGTTTTGAGCAACGTAAGCACATCATTTCCAACTTGGTAATCTTTATCTCGATTAAATACAAATTATTATTCATCTAAATTTCGAAACAATACATTTATTTGATTAATTTTTTTTTTTTTTTTTTTTTGCTTACTAGGCGTTTATTCCTCTCACATTTGTAATTAAATATATGTCGAACAGGTCTCAAAAGATGAGAGGGTGGGGAAACGAATATGGAATTTTATTTGTTGGAACATATTTTTGTAAGATTACATGCATTTATGTGAATAAAATAAGTTTTCCAATACTGTCCTTGCCTACACGCATAAAAACTTTTTCCCAATTTTTGAAGTTTCTTATTGGCATGGTTGTTGATCTGGATTTTTTTTTCCCCCTATATTTTGTCCATAGCAAATTATATAATAAGGATACACATTTTAGGAAAATTAAAATGACCAAAGTGAATTTTTGTGATTGCAGAAGAAACCTTGCAAATAAATACATTTGGCATGAAAATGTTTTTCATTATCTATTGTGGACAAACTTGGTGTATAGTGCAAATAAAAAATATAGTGAACAGAAAAACAAATACAACAAATAATGTGGCTATACGTCGGTCCAAGGTTTTTATAGCAAGTGGGAGAAGAGTTCTTTGTTTTCTGTAAGGTGGGCACCACAGCACTATTCCTCCCTTTTCAAAGAGTATTTGCTAGTCAAACATTTTTGTTTTTTCATCTCTTATGCTAGATAACTAGATATGCTAGATTATGCTAAATATCTCTCTTCAGGAGAGAGATATTTATTTTAGAATGTAATTAGTTTTTTTGTTTTGTTTTTTTTACTGATAAGTTTAATATCTGAAATGCTATGTATCTTTAAAACATTTTTTAAAGAAGTATTCTTTTCATTGAAAATACTTTTTTTCTAAACTATTTTTCTAGTTATTTTGGAGGATCAAGTATTTATTTATCTTTAATGTTATTAATTAAAGAACTACATAACATAATTGATATAATTCATTAGTACATTGGTATCATACCTCTAAAAGTCAATTGTTTTTTAGGGGGGGATTCTAGCTGGGGATAAGGCATTCTACTGGACACCAGATATTTACATGTCTCAGACATTCCATCCGAGAGATCTTTTTAAGATGCCGTTTCTTTCAGTGCAATTGCTTGTATTTCTTTTGCACTTGGTTCACTGAGTATATTTGCCAGGTAGTTCTTGAAATTCTTTTTCATGAGTCTGGTTGCTTCTATAATTGCTGGTATGATGGGACTTCAGTTGTTATTTAACTAAATCACACTCAATATAATTTTGGAGGGTGGTTGTAACTTAAGGAATAATATATATATATTTATATATATATATATATATATTCACCTGAAGATGATTCAATGAAGAATCAAAAGTACTTGTGATACATATTGAAAATTTATTGATCTTGTCGATTTTTAAACAAAAAAGATTGAATTATAATTTAAAAAAAAAAATATATATATATAAACAAAGAATTTAGTTGTGTTTAACATTTTATTATTTTTTTTTTAACAAGCAAAACCAAATATTTTAAAACTATTTGAACTATGATTTATTCCAACATTGGAACAGGACTCCTCAGGTGCTTTATGACTTTCCACTTGTATACTGAAAATATGCAAACATTTACACCCTATCTGTAATAAGGGGGTACTATTAAGTGGAAAGAGTAACTTAATAATGGCGGTTATATGGCATATTAATGTGTACGTAGGAGGCATATCTATAATTATACTAAAATTGAGTTTATTAAACGTTTGTTTCCATAAGGCTTTTTATTTTTTATTATTTGTAATATACATACTATAAGAACACAACACACATGCTAAAATATACCATAGTTTTGGGATTGAGTTATGCTTGAAAGATTTCGTTTTAATTATTCTCATTAATCATGATGTCTAATGAATTGAATGTCACATGCTTAGCTATGTATTTCTCTTACTTCCTCTCACTTTGTCGAATCGCACGCATTTAGAAAAAGAATGACTCTGTTTTTACTGTAACCATCTCATTTGCAAATGTGTATGTAAATTAGTTGGCAAAATAATAAGTCTCTTTATTTAAAATATAGAATAGTACTTTTATATAACAAAAATCTCAGAATGGGTAAAATTAATTTCCCAAACAGAATTGTTTTACACCGTTTTGGTTTCCCATTATGAAAATTAAAATAAAGATATAATGCTAATACAGCTTATGTTTAGAATCCTTATTTTTACCTTTCATCAAAATCCATTATATAATTTTGATGATAGAAAATGTCTAAAATTTAAGATTTCTTTAAGAAGAAATGTACTTTCAAATAATCTTGCTTAATGACTATGAATCCCATTAAATGCAAATCTGAAATATTTGAATTTTCAAATGAAAGGTTGTCTATATTTATGCCCCCTTAAAAACCCTTTAGAATACTCCAAAGAAACTGAAATTTTGGGAATATTTATTAACTGATATCTAATATACATTAAACTAAGATAAAAATTAAAGGTATCTGAATTTTCACAAATGAATTCCATCCCTTTTTTAATTTTTTTTCTTCTCTTTTGCATGGAACTAAAACTAAACATAGCCCATATTACAGCCCCTTCCACCTAGTAGTTGTGTTCCAATATCCATAATGTTCAAGTATTTTAAGAGTAAATCGTGTACGTATAAACTTATACACATAACTAACTTTATATATAAATACAGCTAATAAGGATGATATTTAAGTAAAGACTTATCATTTTTAATTAAGTGATAAAAAAGTCTTAAAACTAATGAATTTTTGAATAAAATTAGAACAGTGGTTGTGATGGTTAAATCTGCAAGTATACAGATAGAATAATAATGTGTGTGCGTGTTTCCTTCTCTTTTGCTTGATTAATTGCTTCACAATCTGATATGATAACATGTTTTATTTTAGATATTGAATAATGTTACATGCAAACTGGAACACTGTTGGGTGCATGGTTATAATCAAATATCTAACGGTTTTGTCCTAGTCTTTTCTTTTTGTTGTTTTTTCCTTTTCTTTTCTCTTTCTTTCTTTTCCCTTTATTTCTTTCCCTTTCTTTTCCCTTTTCCTTTTTTCCCTTTTCTTTTTCCCTTTTGTTTTTTTCTTTTTTTCTCCTCTTCCTCTCTACAAATATTTAGATTTTGTTTGGGCTGATATATTACATCTACGATATTTTGAAGTGCAATTTAAAAAGAAAAAAAATGGACATTAATCCTTTTTATTTTTACTTTTTTTTTTTTTTTTTTTTTTGTAATATACGTATATATATTTGCATGTTTTTTCTTAGTTTGTGTTTTCTGTATCCACTTTTCTTTTTTTTTCTTTTTTTTGAAATAACATTAATATTAAAATTCATTTTCACCTTCATTTATTTATTTTTACTTTTTTTGTCATCAAAATTTTTAAAGGAAATTATTTTTTCCTTTAAGTTATCACTATTTTTTCCCTCATAAGTCTGATCATAATTGTTATATCTTTTAGTGCTATTTTGCTCTTAAATTATTTTTTTTTTTTGTTTATTTAAAAGAAAATAGATTCTTAAAGGTCAGTAAACCTACAATATATTAGCATGGATTACCAAGAAAAAATTCATATTCTATATTTTTCTTATTTTAACTTCATTATTGTCACTTTGGTTTTTTTTAATCTTATTTTGACAATCTGGGGCCGAGCAGTGTCGATGGTAATATTTTAGTTATTCTTACCTTAAATGATGGGCTATTTTTTTTTTATATATATATATTTTGATCTAAACTTATTTGAAGAAACAGGTAAGTACAGTGAAAGGAAATTCTGATTATAATACAATTTTGAGTTATTTTTGAAAACTTTAAGACTTCATTTTATTATTTAAAAAAATCACTAATTAGTTATTGTAATTAATATTTTTAAAATGCTAATTATGGTTAGTCTATTTAAATTTTAAAAAATAAAAAAAGGAAATATTGACCACGTACTATATCAATCATTAACTAATATATTCATTTTAAATAACATTTTCTATCCAAATATAAATTTTTAACACAAAGTTCCTATAAATAGCTCAGTAGAGCTTATAAATAATCTTAATTTCTTACTGTTCTTTTTTCTTCTAAGAGAACAAAACCTCATTATGTTTATCAAAAAAATTTGTTTATTGATTTAAGAAGCAAACAATTGTTTCGACCTGTACTAATATATATATATATATATATATATATATATTGGAAATAAAAACACATGATTTCATACTGAAAAACTACAGTAATTTGTGTTTTGCAAGAAATGATAAAATCAGATTTTGTCATTTTATAACTTCTGATCAAATGCTGGTGATTTACTGATATTATGGGTTTTCTTCATAATATCCAATCTATATGTAAATAAATGTTTGACTCTTACTTTCTGTAATTGAGCACTCTGGTTAATTTTGCTTTTTAAAAACTATGCATTACACACACACATGAAAAGGTTGGAACAAAATCTGACAAAATATGGAAATAAATGTAAAAAGATCAAAGCATACAATTAACTCATTTGTTGAGCTTTTTTTTTTTTTAAGATTTCATTATAAATGAGTGAAGAAGTTATTTTTTTTTTTTTTTTTTACAAAAAATGTTTATAAAAAATTGGAAATAACATTTTATCACTCACTTCTGATGGAGTCTTTTGATTAAAGTGAAGTATATATTTAAAAAATAAATTGCAACATAATTTTTATTGCATTTGGTCAAAAAAAATTCCATTATTCTCTCATATATATATATATATATATATATATATATATATAATTTCTAGTTAGATCCTATCTTGAAAAAAATGTTTAATATTCGAGAAAGAGCATCAATATATGAGGGCAATATATGTATATTAACAAAGTTTACTAGCTTAAACATTTCTCCTCTAAAAATGTAATCTTAAAAAGAAATTTATTTTTAAACTTGCAACTGTACGTGTCTTTTATTGTTAGAAAACTAGTTAGTTTAAAACTTTCAACTAAATAAATGTCTCATAAGTTATTTTCTTTATTGTTTAACCTAATTTCTTGCCACTGATTCTGACTAAATTGCTTTTGCTTAAAACTGAGTGACAAATCCACGCAAATTTGTCTCTTTCTACTTCAACCTCTTTTGGTAGGTTTAACCCTTATTGTGCGTATTCTCTATCCTATTTTTGACTCTTTATAAGGTGACAGCTTTTTCAATTTCTTCCAGTGGTGACCCCAGAAGGGCATACACAGATACCCCAGGGTGAGGAAACACATTTTTGAATAGCACTAGTCCACTTTGGACAAGATATGATCAGATCTTGCTTGTCCCATTTATTTATATTTTTTTTTTCTCTATTTAATTTTCCCCTCTCCCCTTTTTTTATATCCTTTTTTATATCCTTTTTTTTTTATCCTTTTTAAATTCTTTTTTTTAAATCCTTTTTTATCCTTTTTATTTATCCTCATGATGAAATTGTTGTAACATTTAAATAAATGTTATATAAGAATTTTTAAGTTTTCTTCAATGAAATATGTAAAAAAACAAATAGAACTTTATCCACCCACACCTTTTAATTAAAGTTCTTTGATTAGTTGATGAGTTTATTCTCTTGTAAATTTATTATAGATTTATGAAAAAAAAAAAAAAAAATGCAAGACTCCCAACCACTCTTTTTTTTTTTTTAAGCAAGTTAAGTTTTAGTTGCACTCAAATTGGCCTTTAAAAGCATTTTGTCTTATTTCTTTAACAGCAGACAAAATAAAAATTTGCTTTCTCTCTGTTTTTCTTTATTCTTTTTCTTTCCTTTTATCCCAATTTTTCTAATATATTTTTAATATCTTTCCTTATCTTCTGCTTGAAAAACACATTTAGAAGGTAGGACTTGAAAAGGCAATTTCTGAAGACAGACCTTTAGCTAGAAATTTCTAATCTGTAAAATAAAAACAATTCTTTAGATTCTGATACCATTCAATTGTGAATATTTTCGATTAGGATATTTTCTTTGTGTTATTCTTATTAGGAAAAAAAAATGATCTGATGCTTTTTTAATAACCTTTCATGATTCTACCCCGCTCCTTTTTTCAGTTTTTGTTATGGGTACACAAATTGTCGTAAATTCAATTTTTATTTCTTTAGCAACTCAAATAATTTTAAATAATAAATGGCAGTTTGAAGTTTCTTTGACCAAAGGAAATTCATCCGATATTGTTATTAGAAGTCGGGAAATGTGAGGAAGATAGTTTAACAAATTCCACCTATGTAACTTTCCATCACTTAAAGTTTGAAGCTGTTTTGAATGTCTGTAAGAAATGTCTCAGAAACCTGTAATGATCAACAAGTTGCATAAAACAACAAAAAATACACGGATCGAAACTCGTTTCACAATTCGCATAGACAGATCTGTTTGAAACTCTTTACACTTAAATTACGTTTTACAATTGCATGTCCTCTTTGCAGAGCTATTATTCTCTGTTATTTTTATTTCATTTAACTTTTCTTTGAATTATCAGCTATTCAAGTGTATGTACATTTCAGTGTTATGTTGTCTGCATCTGTATGTATTTATATATAGCCAGTGTTCAGCTATCATCGTATAGTTTATTAATTTCCAGAAAGTTTTTGTTGCTCAGTTAATGGTACCTTTCAAGGGAAATCATAAGTGGGGGCATCAATTTAAGTTGAAAGAATACAGTGTGTAATTATTTAATAATATGAGCATAATATTTATTTATTAATAATATTACAGATGAGATTAAGGAAACCTAGTATTGAAGGTTTCAAGCTGGGAGTGGACTCTGGTCTTTAAAAAAAAAAAAAAAAAAATTGTGTTCGTTTGAGTTTTATTCGTGTTTATAAATCATTCTTCGGTTATCTTCAGCCATATTTGATCTATCTATATATAAATAAAACTGAAAATCTGGCTTGAAACCGATGATATTATCTTGATTTGGTTTGATCTTCTGTAACATATATATGAACTGTTGATACCCACCTCTAGCCATCTATGCAGTTTTATTGCAATGTAGTGAATCTTTCAGTGACGAATGCCTATTAAGAATGAAAATTTTGAACTAAGCAAGATTTTCATGATCACGTTTTTAAGTAATTTCTTTAGTTTTATAAACACACGGCAAGAGGTGCATGATTGACGTCATGAATGCTGTTACGAACTATCAGATCAGCTAAGTCAAAAATTTCTTGTGTATTGTGATCATTTATCTGTTAATACTCTTTGCTATGAACCTACCATTTTCTAGCAACTCTAGTTGATTTCGGTGTACATAACAAATCATTTACAATAGGTATTTTGAGTCAGCACTGAATAACCTAAACAGAGTTGATATGCTTTAAAACACAAGTGAACCTGATTACTGAACGAGTGTAAATTGTTCTTGCAAAAAAATTCAAACTCCTGATTTTCATATAATAATAGAAAAATCAAACTATTTTACAAACTGAAATCTTGGAGAGAGGACAGACGTGAGTGAAACTAACCAGGAAACTGTTTAAATATCTTTATATTCATCTATATATTAGTTTGGGAAAGGTATGAGCCCCTGAATCTCCTCCATATACAAGTTGCATCTTATTGTACCATAAAGGAACAATGTTATTTGTTTCTTTAGCTGCTCAGTAAAGGCATACGGGAGTAGAAGTTTATCATATCCAATTGATTGTTTCTGATAGGTAGCCCATTTGGATATTCCAATGGATAAGAAATATGACTTATAAAAAATATATATATATATTTTTTTTTTTTTTTGTACATAATTCTGACATGTTATTAAATTTTTTGGTTCTTGTCCATACTCCCCCACCCCACTTCCTATTAAAAGACAAAAATAAAATAAAAATCTGTATGATGTATGTACCCATGACAAAGCATATTGAAAATGATGTAACTTGATCAAGTAGTTTTATTTTTAAATAAGAAAATCAAATTTTATGAGTATCCGAGGAGTCACTGTCTTCGTCTGCCATTTTGAAAGAAAAAAGAAGAAAAAAAAATGTCAAGAAAAAATACAAGGGAAGTAACTCCACAATAATTCAAAACTTGCAGTTAATGCCATTGATCAGCTAAAAATAATTTTCTTTATAAAAAATAAAACTTGCTTAATTTACATAATTTTTGGAATATATTTTCATTTCATCATATGTATGTACATCATACACATTTTTTTTTTTTTTTTTTTTTTTTTTAGTATAGGGGGGATTCTGGACAAGAACTTTTTTTTTTTAATATGATAAAGATGTTTTTTCTATTTTTCAATGTTTGTGGGGGTGGGGTATATTTCTTTTTTTTAAATTTGTTACACACATTTGAGTTAGTGAATTTAAAATAAATATCTTTTTTCATTTTTTTATTATTATTATTATTATTATTATTATTATTATTACTATCGTTTTTTTGACATTTTTATGCCTTTTCAGCTATTGGATTCTTCTGACTTTCCATAGTCCATGTTCTTACATTCATCCTAGGAAAAGTTAAGACTAGCTATAATGCTGAAGTATCAGTCCCAAATTTCTAAATGTTCAGAAAGATATTCAAACATGTTTTGTTAATGCTGTTCCCAACCACTCCCAATTTCAATCATGTTCATATTTAATTTTATGCAAGTAAAGATAGTTTTTCATTGATTATCATCAATAAGTTTCCAACATTTTTTTTTTTTTTCAGTTGTGTTCTATGCTATCATAATAATCATCTTTCACCCCCCCAAAGGATGCCTTTTCATTTTCTACATTCTACATTCATCTCCTGCCATTGTCGCAAAGACATATTTCTCTCTTAACTCTTATTACTAACCAACTCCTTAGCTTAATTATACTAACTCAGATTGTTTTCTTTATTTATATCTTGTACCTTTTTTTTTTTTTTTTTTTGTAAAATTACAGTATAGTTAAAAGTTGAGAAATCATTAAAAAAAAAAATCTTCTACCAAAGGCAGTAGTACTTAATCATTTACCAACTTGTACACTTTTAATGTGCTGAAACTTTGTTTGTTTTTTCCAGAATTTGTTTTCAATGTTTGTATGACTTTTTTTCATACTAAAACCAAAATGGCTGACCATGTGATGTCTTACTTTGGTTAAAATCATGCTAAAGAGACATGAAAAAAAATTTTAAAAGAAAAAAAATATTTATCCTTCCACTAACTTTAAGTCCAAGAGGCAAGACTCCACCTCTCTAAAACCACACTTACTCACTTAAGTTTAGTAAGGTAAAGCCATTGTTTTGACCTTTAGTGCCCCCACCATCAAAATATTCACCACAAGCACCATCTAGCTACAACCACTGTCAACTACAATTTCCCCTACTCTTTATCTGTGAACAAAGTTTCTTTCTTATACTTCCTCCACCTGTAACTCTATATTGTGGCTGCTTCCCAGCTGACTACAATATGCTTGTTTTCAAGTCTAATGTAAACAAGTTCTTGTTGAGCCATTCTCGTAAATAAATTCTATCCAATTTTCGCCAATACTATTGTCTCACTGACCACGTTACATTCATTAACCCTTTTGCTTGAGTGGTGACTCTCATGTAATAGTAAAGTAATATTGAAATAAAAAAACCCATACAAACTTAGTTTACACATGTTAAAAGTATGTGTCGCTAAGGAATTTAATTAAACTTTGTTTGCTGTATAATTTGTTTTTACTATTTCTTTACAATTTCTCAATTGTTAACTATACTGAAATTTTACCTTTTTCTTAAATTTTTTTTTTTTTTATCTTTTAATTCTTTGTGCCTTCTTGCTGGAGATTAGTAAACTCCAGTTGTAGTAGCATCTTAATATTTGATTGACTTCTTAGCAAAAAAAATAAAATAAAAAAAGTAATACTTATCTTTGAACTTGAGCTCTGCACCATTTTTGCCTGCTGATATGCCATTTTTTTTAAAATTTTTTTTTTTTTTTCTTTAAATAACTTTTGCTTTTTTTTGAATGATTGCATCTGTTGCCACAAACCTTTTTTTTTTTTTTTTTCAGTAAAAAAATATATCCCATCCTACATGATATTTTGAGATTTTTTCTTTGCCTTTAACAAATACGGAGTAATTGGAAAATAACTCCCTATTATTAAGTGCTTGTAATTACTGAAATGCAATTCTTACCTGGAATATAAGAAAGTGTATAGGATGAGATTTTATTTGGAATTCAATATAAATGCCAGCATTCAACACTAGCTTCTCAAGACACCTAGAGGCTGCATCAACTGATTTCACAAAGAGTTTTGTACCTTTTTTTTCTTTCTTTACTAATAAGTCAACACTTTGAAACTCGTTTGAAAATAAGCATTAATTAAATGGACAGACTAACAGATAAATGGTGATGAATATTATAAGGGAGGTTTAAAATAGCTACATATCACTAACTTAAAAAAACTAACCCAAAAAACATTTTTGCCCATGGAATGTGAGGACTAAAGAGAAAAAAGGGGGCAGCCTTACAACTCTCCCTCTTCACCCATTCATTTCTTGAAAGAATTATATTTCAGTAATTTCAAGTATAGCAAGTTACTTCCCAATCAGCTTATAAAAGATATTAAAAAATGAAACTATTTCACTTATAACATCCAAAAATAATGTTTTTATTATTACAAATAAAATCTTATACTTGTAAAACCAAAGAAATTTTTAATAGTCCTATTTACCATTTGAGTTAATCATTTTTTTATACTATTTTTAGATTAAATTTATTGATTGGATTTAATGATTTGATACTGCATTTAAAGGTACATTTATAATCTAACATATTACAGATATATTGAGTGTAAGACGCAACATAGTCCATGTTCTTCCATTCATCCTAAATCCTCTTTCAGCTAGGAAGAGAAGACTAGCTGTAGTAGTAACTTGAAATAACCAAAATAGCTAATATAAACTAAATTTTCTCTGAAATGATTAAAAGAAATTTTTGCTTTTAACATTATTTTTATTAATAATTTTAATTAATATCTTTAACAAGACCACAAAATAATGAATTAATGAAACTTTTAAAGGGATGGCTCCCCCACCCCCACTTTTTTTTTTAAAGCTCTATAAATTCATTATTTTGTGGGTAAAGAAAAAATAATTCTAAACTTTGGTGACAAGAGATATTTAAAGTATTAAAACTTAAATTTAAATGCTTATTTTGTTATAATTTTCAGGTTTGTATGAAAGATAATTGCTAAAATGTGAAAAATATTAAAAACATTTGCTAATTGTTTTTCTAAAACAAATTCCTTGTTGGTAACATGCATTCTATGTGAATTTCAATCAAAATTTCTCTTAAAAAAATTTTTTTTTTTAAACTCTGCATTCTTTGTAATAATACTATTCATTAAAAATACATAAAACTCTACCATTTGCAGAAAAGTATTTTTAGAATACACTTGAAATCTTTCTCCATCGGATGCTGAGTTTTACACTATCTTTTTCCATCATTTTCATTCCCTTTTGTTTTTCTCTAGTAGTTCTTTTTTTTTTTTTTCCACCCACTTTTACCCCTCACCACTATTTGTTCACTTTGCCCTTATCCTTACTTTGCTTGACACTGTCACCATTTTTATTTTTTGCCATTACCCTATTCCCATTACCCTTTTTTTTTTTTTTTTCACTATTACCTTTTCTTTTTTCACCATTATTCACACAGTTACCTTCTTTTAACATTATCCTTTTTTTTTTCCATTCTATTTCATCCGTTGTATTTTTACATTTTTTTTTTTCTTTACTGTTTTCATTCTATTTATTTAACATTTTCTAACTTTTTTGTTTTGTTCATGATTTAGCTTTGCAATGAAACAACCCCCCCCCCCTGAAATAAACTTTGATGTTTTTATGCATGCATATTTTCTGTGACTTCTTTCCCTCTCATTACCATTATTTATTTATTTTATATATATATATTTGAACTTATGGACATATATCCTGTTCAAACAAATGTTTTGAGGTGCTTAATATCGAGAACAGGATTAGGTCTATTAGAAAATCAAAAACTAATATTGATTCCTTTTTTAATATATATATATATATATATAATAGTAATTAGCATTTTAAGGATGTGTTAGCTTTAATCATATAGAAAAAAGTTCATTGTCTTTCATTTAAATAACTTTCTTTAAATAATCTTCATATTTCTTTCAGATTATCTAAATACTATTTATATATATATAGCAATTTAGATGATGCTTCTTGAAGATCCTTTTATTAGTTGATCAATTCAATTGTTGTTCAACAATTCAGATAGCACATTCAATCATTTTTAAATTTTTTAAAATCTTTATTTGCTCTGCACCAATATTAAAAGCAATAAATGTAAAGGATATTTTTTTAATGGAAATTTATTCACAGATTTATTATATATTGTGAAATCTTTACTCTTAGTTTTCATGATCTATGACAATTTTGTTATTTTTTATATGGATACAAATATTCACCTTATTATCTCCCTTGATTTAAGGATATTTTAATATCATCCACACTTTCGTTAGACATAATTTGGTTTCTGTCCAGAATTCTCTCTATAGTAAACACATTTTTTTTTTTTTTTTTTTTTTTATCTGTATGATGTACACACCTGTGATTGAACAAGTGTCATATTTCAAAAATCACCTAAATTGCTCCAGTAGTTTTATTTTGAAATAAAATAAAATTTTATGAATAAGCAAAAATGGAGTGTCTTGCAGTGACATCTTGAAGAAACTAGGGTAGATAATTCCACAATAATTCAAATTTACAAGATCAGTCTTGTAATGCATACGATTTCACATTAATCACTTAAACATGATTTTCTTTTTAAAAATAAAGCTACTTGTTCAATTTACATGATTTTTGGAATATGCTCATTTTGATCTGTCATGGGTATGTACATAAAGATTTTTCTGTATTTTGTATTTTAATATTGAGAGAATCTGGTCAACCATCCACAATTTTATTTGCTAACAACAAATTTTCAAATTAGGATTTAATTTCAGTTTCATCCCTCACCACACCCAGAAACATTTTTTTATTATAATTACCAACAGTAATTTGTGATATATACTCTATATAAAGCTAACAATTCATTGATTTATACAAGACCATGAACACTTTTTTTATTTTATTACTTTTAATGTTTCTTGTTTTCTATTATAATACTAGCTGCCCCTACTCGGCATTACCTGAGAATCTTTACAAAACTATTAAATTTAGACTGACTGAATGTATTACAGAAATTATAAATTTTAATCACATAACTGTAAAAGTTTTTTGTTTGTTTTCATTAATAATAAATAAAAGGTTTTCTTAATCATATTCTGAAGTAATTTAGTGAAAATTTACAAAGAAAGAAAGAAAAAGCTCTTGAGTGTAGAGCCATTCTTTTAATAGAAAAATGTAGTTGCACCAAACGAAACAAATCTCAGCATAAATCCAGTCAGAAAAGCTTTTTCCATGCAAAGAATCAATCGATCAAGATGAGCAATGCATACTGGTCTTTTCTTGTCAACATGAGTTATCATTGAGGATTTTAAAGAGTTTAAATATATTTCATAAAGTGATTTTGGTATTTGATCACTCCTGGTTGGTCATATCTTTATGGTCATATTCTTTTAGTATATTCTGACTGGCTTTAGTAGCCTTGCTGCTTCAGTTGCAGGAGTCTTGAGTAGAAATGCCAGTTGAGGATCAGTTCTCAACAATTAACCCAACAGGTGCTAGCCCATTTATGTGACCCATTAACTGTCAAACTGAGATATTCCACCTGGCTAGTATTTCGGAAGCCCACCCTTTTAGGCCTTGCCACTCGACATTCGGGTGGAATAAGTTCATTGCTTACTGTTTGAGGCACCCTGATCAACGAGACCAACCAGACAATTTTTGCTAGGCAAGAGAGCTCCTTCTCTAGGTGCACTGACTTGACTCTTCCATCCAACCTTGTGTCACATTTTCCTTTGGCGAGAAGAAAGTAAATAACTATCCTTTTAGTATGCCAAAATATTGCGACAAATAAAAACCTACATTATTCTCTGTCTACTTTTTGTGTAAAATAAGCCTGTTTATTTTCCTGAATCTAATTTTGTTTGTTTTCTAAAACAAAATTATAAATTTAAATTGAACTGCTACAGTATCCTGTTATGTAATTATTAATGGCGCCTAATTGTTATGGAAATAATTAGTTATTGTTATCCTAAAATTGTTTTAATTGTAACTGTACTGTGAAATAAAGTACCTGTTTGTATAATTATCAACACTGCATACCACACAATCCAGGTCTACAGGCTCAGATCAAAGTATATTATCTTTTATTATTAGTCATATCAGAAATTGTCAACTATGACAATCTGTTTGTCCCAATCTAAAGTTTTTTTTTTTTCAACTAATAAGCTGACATATTTATGAAAAATAAATGAAATGCATGTCTTTGTACTTGCTGCTATAGCATGTTATAGTCTTTTGGGTTTTTTTAATTAGCAATGCATTCATAATAATAAATTTTTAAAATGGGAACATATAAAAATACGAACAATTGTAAAAACTTAATATAAAGTTAAGTAATGTAAAAAAAAAAAAAAGATAGGCATATTCTGATAAGATTGGAAATACAATTTTAATGGTATTCATTAAAATTTTCATTCAAAGACTACGTTCTAAATAAGTTTTTGAAAGTAAATTATTGTATTGTGTTTTATGATATGCAAATAATAGCTTAATATTTTATCCAAGCAAAAGTAATTGTTTATGTGAAAAAAGAACAATATGTTAAAATTAAATTAATGACCTGAGCAGCAGCTTTTTCGCTCATCTTCAAACGTCTTTATTAATAATTTTCTTAGTAGGAATAAGTGTTTTTGAAAGGAACTAAATCAAATACATGTAAATCTATAGCAGTTTAACTTTGGTAAATCAAGAAACTTGATTTCTATATTAGATAATATAATAGCTATTGTATCTATTTATACATTTTGTGCAACAATTGAAATATTGTAGTCAATTTTCATTCGAAATTGGAGGTGCAAAAAAAAATTTCAATCTGCTTTTCCTGACACCATCTTGAATTTTCAATCCTACCTTTTATCGGAACATTTCTTTCTTGCTTTAATGTCATTTGATTTCTATTTTTACCTTTGGAAATTGTATCAATTTGCAATAAAAAGGTAATGCTTCCGATTTAAATGAAAATAGATAATGTAAAATATTTAATTGCTACAGCTACATCAAGAATGATAATTTAATAAAAAAAATTTTTTTAATATTATTTTAAAGAAGTTGAATATATAAAACCTTTTCTGATCATAATTGTATTCTAATATAAATTGGAATATTTAATTTATAAACATTCAAATCAGACACTTATATTTTTTTTGTTTTTTGCTATTTTAGCAATGTTATTTTCACTTGGTTAAACTTTCACCTACAATATAGTGTTTTTGATAGTTTTACATAATAGCTAACAAAGTAAAAAAAAAACAAAAAAAAACACAACAGATGTTACTGAAGGAAAGCTAAGTTACTCTTCTACCTACTTAAATAAGTTTTTATTTATTTATTTATTTTAAACTGTTTTACTTAAAAATGAAGGTAATTAAAGGCTGTCTAGTTAAAATGAAAAACAAAATGGTGGTCTTAGTGAGCCTTGATAATTAAAAAAAAATGAAAATTAAACAAAATATTGATAGAAATACATCCAATAAATGTCACCAATCATGTGAAAATTAATGTTTTACTAGTATTGTTTAATTTTCAATTTTTTGAATGATAATCAAGGTTCGACTGAGATCACCATTTTGTTTTTCATTCTAACTACACTACCTTCATTTTTAAGTTTAAAAAAAAACGCTTTAAAATAAGTTAAAATGTAAAAGTACTGTCTAAGAAGAGTAACTTAGTTTGCCTTTAGTAACATTTTTTTTTTTTTTTAAATAGCTATTCTGGAAAATTACTGAATTTTTATTTTTGTTTCAAATTATTTACAAAGCAATATTATTTTTTTTAAATTTAAAAAAAAAATTTTTTTTTCACCTCCATTACAACATTTACCATATTTTAGTTCTTGGCCATCATTAAACACTGAAAAGAGCATTTTCCCTTTTATTATGCTATGGATTTTTTTTTTTATTGAATGTTTCAGATTGTTAAATAAGAGGTTGGATTGTTCATTTGTTTGTAATCAATGTTTAAAATCTTTGCTTTTACAGAAATTGTTCAAAATTTTTTCTAACGTTTGATTTTTAATTTTATTAATACAGGTTTATTGTAGAGAAATATTGACCCATTTTATGATAATCACCTAAATTATTATCATAGCCAATTGTTTGTCATTGAATATAGCTTCCAAAACGTTTAATACACAAATTTTCTAAGTATTTTAAAGCCATTAATGATCTTTTTATTGGACGGTTTAAATTCTTTCAAATTTTGAAGGATCACAAAGTAATTTTTTTTTTTTTTTTTTTTAGCTATCAACAATTAAAATGATTTTCTTGTTTACAAAAAAAAAAAAAAATGCATTTTGGTGGATTTGATTTTGTGATTAAGTCAGCTTAATAGAATTTTCAAAACGTCTTGGTTTTTACACTGTTGCCTTTTTTATTTCAATAACTAAATCCTTTAATAGTAATTTGAAAAAAAAAAAAAAAAAAAAAAGTCCCGTAGAGACAAGAAACGCCTACTGACATGAGCAGTAGTCATACATTTTTATCGATTTTAAAAAAAAGATTGACCGTAGTCAAGGGCATCCCAAAGGTGACCTCTTAATATACAGGGGGGTGGGCACTGTTTTTTCCTGGTTTGCTTCACTTATTCTTGTTTCTCACTTTGTAATGCTGAGTATTTTGCAAGGAAGTGTCACCCATCCCCCACCTCTTTTTATTAGTTTTTGGTATGACTAGACCAACAATTGGACCTTAGTCTATTACCTGACACTTTAACCATTATACTAAGTAGGGATATATAAATATGAAATTTTTCCATTATATAATTCATCATAATTCAAAGCTTATGATAGCAACATATTTTTATACATCTATTATACATGCAAAATTTTATATTATATAAAAACGAAGTATTAAGTATTATTTTTATATGTATAGCTTTAATCGATTGTAATTGAAAAAAAAAATTAATTTAAATTACCTTTCTTAAAAATTGATGTACATAAGATTTAAGGATTATCCTTTTTCTTTTAGTATCGAATAATATTAATTATTTTTAATATTGACAAAACTGTCATATATATATATATATGATGAGGATACTTCCATTGATTTTAACATATGAGGTCTACCACAATAACTAAGTTGGTCTGAAATTCACACAAATGATTTGTTTATGAATGCTTTGTACAGAACCAACGGTGCTTTTTGATACAACTGCTAATCTCATTTGATACAATGGCTGCCACAAGACAAAACAGACAGTAGACCTTATATGCTATTATATAAAAAGAACTTTGTCTGAGTGTATGTCTTTGAGGTTGTTCCCTATGAACTTGAAAACAGCTAGGACGATTTTTATTAAACTTCACACAAAGGTACTTTGTGCCTGACAGTGTTCTTAGATAGGTTTTGTATTGAAATGTGCTCAATAAGTATTGATACTCAATAATCAGAAAAAATCCGATGAAAGAAGGAACAGGCGATTTTGACCAAAGTTAACACCTTACACAGCCTAACATCATAAATGCATGTGAGAAGTTTTATTACTACACAAGCCAAAAGGCCCAGTATATAAAATCAACAGATTCTTTGATATGACAGGGGTGTGTTCGAAATGAATATTTCTATTTAAAGCACAATTGCACTTAAGTTTTTCATTTTAAACTTAAATTCAAGCCATTATCACTGCATAAGCAGTAAGCCAGGCATAAAATCAACAATAGGTTCTTTGATATGACAGGGGTACATTTGAAATGAATATTTCTGTTTAGAGTACAATTGAAGCGTGATATTTGAGATTTGCATTTTTAATTTTAATGTAAGCCATTATAAAAAATTAATTTTATAAAATCAACAGTAGGTTCTCTACAGTGCAACATAGACTACAATATATTGTGGATTAAGTCACTGCGGGGGAAGCATGTGGAGCTTTCCTTTAGTGCACTGCAAATGGGTCCTCAAGTAGAGCAGGCAATTAATGGATTTGATTTAAAAAAATGGGCAATTTCACTAATTTTGATGACAAATGAGAATATGAAACCTTCATCGATCATCATTCAATCCTGGGCAATGTCAGGTCTCCTTGCTAGTGTGTGTGTATATATATATATATATATATATATATATATATATATATATGGCAATAAAATTATAAATAAATAATGTTAAACAATCTGTTAAAAAAAAATAGTTTTGTAAATAGCTGTGTTTTGGTCTTTACTCTCTCTATATATATAATGTATTTCAAAAGACCCTGTATTATTGATTTAAATAATGCTGAGCTGTTTTGATGGTAATATATGGTGTGATAAATGGAAAAGGCTTTCGCATTTATTCATTTAGATTATAATTGAAATCATTTTATTTTTTTTATAATACCTTTTTTAACATGTTTATTATTTATAAGTGTTGGGACGATTAATCAGAATTGGAAAAATCAGAAATTTTAGGGGGAATCGGAAAAGTACCTATTTTTCAATGCCCAAAACGATTCCTTTAATTATTATTTTTTTTATCTGATTTTGTTTAAAATAAAATCTTCCACTGCTGGTAGTAATAATAAAATAATAAATATTTATCTTAAACTACCAGTAAAGGTAAAAACTATAGATCCCCTCTCCCCCACCTCCAAGTAAGTTTTTATGTTTGAGAAAATATATGCATATTTAACGTTTTTACGATAATCCGGAAAGAATAACAATTTTATAGTTAAATATTTGGAGATTTATAAAGAATCAGAAATTTAGTATGGAATCGGTAATTGTATCGGAATCGTCCCATCACTATTACTGATAATACCTAGTTTTATTGTTATGTATTAACCCTTCCACATTTACATTTTAATGAGTAATGCACGTCATTTCTGTATCGTATCTGAAGATATAACCCTCAGAAAACATTTCTTTAAGTTATTTTTTCCCCCTCGAAAGTGTATTGTAAAATTTCAAGTTTGAATGCTTTTTTCTTTCTTTTTTTTCTTAATCATTATTCCCCCCATCCCTTCCCATAGGCTTTTTGTCTTGATTTTTTCCCTACCAATTATTTTTCTAATTTTCAGCAAATTGTTCCGCAGGTCAGTGAACGAGAAAGAAGATCAAGTAAAACCACGATCCCTGAGGTTCACTTGGAGTATGAAAACCACAAGTTCGATGGATCCAAACGAGATGATGAAGGAAATCCGCAAGGTGTTGGATTCTAATGGCTGTGATTACGAGCAGCGAGAGAAGTTCCTCCTCCTTTGCGTCCACGGTGATCCAAATATGGACAGCTTAGTGCAGTGGGAAATGGAGGTGTGCAAGCTTCCCAGACTGTCACTCAACGGAGTTCGTTTTAAACGGATTTCAGGGACATCCATAGGCTTCAAAAATATTGCATCTAAAATTGCGAATGAGTTGAAGCTTTAAAACTGTGTGCAGGAGGAAATGTTTTTTTGTTGGGTGAAAGAGAGAGAGAGATTTCATTTAACGGCAGAGTTCCACTACTCTTGATTGCAATTTCGTCTTGCTCTACAACGGATGTGCAATGACGACGACTACTATTACTACTACTACTAGCCAGTTGTTTAATGATTCAGTCAAAAAAAAAAAAATACTTTCTTAGGCTTTTATTTTGTACCATGTGTAAGAAATTTTAAAAGAAATGGTAAGGGAGGGGGGTATAAGAAAAAAAAATCTGAAAAGAAAATGCTGTATTAAAAAAAAAAAAAAATAGTCAATTGGGTTGGAAAAGGAAACGCCGGACGTGCATGTAAAATTGTCACCAGTCTTAATGTATGTATTTCTATTAGAAAAGTACAAGAAAAGCGTTATTAAATAAAATAAACAATCAAAAAAAAAATACAAAAAAAAAATTCTTTTTCTTTTTTTTTTTTTTTTTCTTTTTTTTTTTCTTATGTTAAACATTGGGAAAAAATATCTGGGACTAGACAATGGCAAATTGTAAAATGATGTCTAAAATCGTTGAAAAAAAAATAATGGTAGGTAATACTGTTAAAATGAAATGAATAAATAATACAAAAAGAAAAAAAAAATACTGTTCAAATTATAGATGATTTTTTTTTTTTTTTTTTTTAAACCAGGAACACTTTTATCATCTTTCCTCCTCCTCCTCTTTATTCGGGAGTAGAGATAGTAGGAGGAATATAAGAAAAGAAAGCGTGAAAAAAAAGAAAAGAAAAAGGCTTTTTATTTTATTTATTTATTTTTATTTTTTTTGAGAGGTTGAGAAAGAAAAAACTGTTTTGAATTAGACTTGTACAAGCTGATATTATGGACACCCTCCACGTTTTTCTATTTGCACTTTTTTTTTCTCCCCCCCCCTCAAAAAAAATGATGCCACAACAACAACAACAAAAACATCTCTGATCTATGATAACTGAATCTTTTTTTTCTCTTTCTCTCTCACTTTCTCTCCATCTCCATCTCACTCCTGTTGCATAAAAAGAAAAAGAAAGAAAATGGGGGAATACAAAACCTTGCTTTACCTTTCCTTAACCCTGTTTTTTTTAACTTTATGAGTAGGTTTTGGAAAGGAAAAAAAAATGATTTTAAAAAATTATAAAAATAAAAAAAAAAAAAAAAAAAGAAGAAAAATCAGCCTCTGATTGCCCAACCACACATCTTTCTTATTCTCACGCTATAGTTAATATTTGGATGATTCAAAGAAAAGAAAGAAAGAGTGATAAAAATGGAATTCGGGGGGGTATCCTGCTATTAAAAATAAATTCAATTATAAAACCGTCTTTGAGTGCTTATATTTTCACAAAGATAATAACAAACAAATACCGCCCTTATCGCCTATTGCAACCAGCAGATTAAGCATTCTCTGTCAATTGGTCGCTCAATCCCCTCTTCAGAGCTCTAATTCTTCCTCTCTTCTCTTTTCTCTCCAAATTTCTACCTCGGTGGATTACAGTTGTAATTGCGTAGATTTTTTTATTATTTTTAACTCCTAACCAGGAAGTATCTGAATTGTGACTAGCAACACCACCGATACACAATGTAATTATAAGAGCAAACCCTTTTATCACGACGACCAACGCTATATCACCATACGGGACAACAGATATCCACTTGATATTTCCTATAAAAAATTTTTTTAAAATAAACAAAACACAAAACAATTTGTAAAAATGTGGATAAAAGCAGTCGTGCAAGATGTTTCGTTAAATTTTTTTTTGTCTTTATTTTATATATATATTTTTTTTTTAAGAAAGCAAATGAACAAACGTATATTGTTTTGTATTTTCACTCGACAACAAAATGGCTTTCTCACATATAATGTGTAATGATGATAATATTAATAATCAAGCAAATCTTTTCATATTTGTAAATAAAACAAAAAGAAAATGTAATGTCTCAAATCTATTCAAACATAGTTTTTACCCTATTATTATAAACTATATTATTACTATTATTTATTTATTACTATTCGCACAACCAGAAGCAGTCACTAATGAAAAATACTAAATTGGTCTGTGTGATTAGTAATTAATGTATTAAAAGCACTCGTTAAAACAATGGGCATCTTCATCCTTTTCCTCATCTCTGCTGTTTTTGTGCGTGTTTTTTTTTTTTTTTGTTTTTTTTGTTTTTGTTTTTAAATCCTCATGAAAAAAAAAAAATTCTTTGGCGTTTGTGTATTTCAGGTTTTGGAGATAATTTTTTTTGTCTTCATTAGTTGAAGACTTCTACTCAAAACAGGGAAAGGCAGTTTTGCATAACTTATTGGTAAAAAGAAACAAAAAAAAAAACTCACTAAATTAACACAAAATAAAACATTTGAATATTTATTGGATTAAAATGTTTTTATCTGAAACGAATTTTTTCATGAAACTGAATTAATTTTTTTGGGCTTCTATATTATACAAACTAAAAACAAAATTGAATTTCAAGTGAATCAAATGGTACCTGCGTAATTATCATGCCTCAAATAGTAACATACCCAAAAATTATGAAAAATAGGAAGGTAGAAAATAATTATTAATGAAAAGAAATCTGTGAAAACAAGCGAAATTGCTATATTACTCTTACTAAAAAAAAAAAAAGTTAACAGGGGAGATAATTAAGTTCTGTTGCTTACGTCATGTGATAAACGTAATTCAAAATGTCGGACAAAATTTATTCCCCATTGAATTGAAAAAAAGTTTTTTATTAATAATTATTTGTGCACCTTTATAGTTTTCTGTAATTTTTGGATATGTTACTATTTGTGGCATGAATTATGTAGGTAACATTTGTTTTACTTACAATCCAATATTTTTTATTTTGTATATAATATGGAAGCATCATTTGTTTTTTTGTTTTTTTTCAAATGTTTTTTAATGAAAAGTTTCTCTAAAAAAATTCTAAATGAATGAAAGTTGTCATAAGAAAATTAAAGGACTTAAAAAAAATTTTTTCTTTCCAAATTAAACTTTTCTAATAAATTAAATTCATTAACAGTCATTATTAGAATTTTTTATTTTTTTTTTTATTTTTACAAAATTGAATTGTCTCCTGTTCAGAGTGGAAGTCTTTAAAAAAAAAAAAAAAAAAAAAATGTCATCAGAAGATGAAATGTACAAATGCCAGTTACTTTTTTCCCCTGTTATCTAATTTGTTGAAGGATTTAAGTATTTAAATTAATCCTGGAATAAGTTGGAATTATATCTTTTTGTAACCTACTAATTCACCAGTGATCTGTTGGGTCGGTATTTATTATAATGAAAGTTTTTTTTTTTTATTTATTCGTAAACAGTGCTCAGATGCCGGCATAAGAGTCAAACATTAAAATCAAAGGTTTAAAAATTAACCCAAGCTTTTATAGTCGTACCATTTACATAGCACTAATCTTCAATGTTGCAAACTAGAAAAATCATGTATGTATTTATCTCTTTCTCTCTCTCTCTCTCTCTCTCTCTCTCTCTCTCTCTCTCCCATGGCAAGAAAATATGACGCGAGGGTTGGAAAGTGGGATTGAAGAGCTAGCATGCAAAAAGAGGAGCAGAACTCTGGCTCGTGCCTCAGGCAATTAACACAAAACTAACCCCTTCTCAAAGTGGGCCATTATGAACTTCACAGGATCTGTAACCTCTTTGAGGGACATACCACAGTAAAAAGGGAAAAGACCATTACAAAAATGGTATAGACTTGTTGATTTTGGTGCCAAGGGGAAAAAATTATGTAGGTATCTGCTCAGATTTCTTTGAATATGGAAATGGTATGGTTGTGAATGAAACCTTGTGTTTGTTTCTAAACCTTTGTTCATACCGATTCAATAACATAAGTACTTTAACATTAACATTGGTTGATAAAGTAGATGCTGCTGCTACTTGAAACCCTTCTGCATGGCTTTTTTTATTTTTTTTCCAGAGCTGGAGATCCCTGATCATTGGTAGGATTAGGGTTATAAAGGGACAACCAAACAGTGGCCACTGTTTTAATATTTTTACAATAAACTTACAAGATATGAATCTGCTATTTCACTTTTCGGTATTTTTTATTTCCTTTTTAGGAGGGTACGTAGATGTTTGGAAGGAAAAAAGTTTACACAAAAAAAATTTAAAGAAAACAAGCAATAATGTTACAACAATTACAAACAACAACAAAAAAGGGCTTTTCATTATATTTATCAATAACTCCCATTCCATCGGACATTAATACACAAAACACTTAGCAGCTAAAAATAAAAATGATTGTACTACTTAATATGATTTTAAGCAATGTTTATTTCCTTAGAGCTTTTTTTTTTATCCAGTATTCTTTAAAAGCACAATACATGCTAAATAATACTTTAGTTCTTGGATTGAATTATATTTGAAAAATGTTTTCACTATTAGCTGTATTTTATAAATTGAAAAAGTCATCCATCTCTTGCTCTATTTCTCTCAACTTCTCAGCAACTAATATTTCTTAATGTCTCTGTGAGCATTTAGAAAAAGAGTGGGTTCTTGTCCAGAATTGCCCTTATATTAAAAAAACAAAAATAATAAAAATCTCTATGATGGAACAAAAATATCATATTCCAAAAATTATGTAAATTGATGAAAGTTTTATTTTTAAACTAAGAAATTTCAATTTTTATCAAAAAGCAAATTTGGAGTAAGCAGATCGTCTCCTGTAGCCATCTTGAAGAAACAAAGATAAATCTACTTTAATTCAAACTCGCGACATCATCCTTGTAATGCCTACGATTTTCCATTCATTGTTTAAAACGATTTTCTTTTTAAAAATAAAACTACTTGATCAATTTGTGATTTTATTCGAATATGATGTTTTCATTCAGTCACGGATATTAATTCATATACATAAATGTCAATCAAACGGTAAAATAATTGTCAGTTTTTTTTTTTTTTTTTTTTTTTTTTTTTTTTTTTGGTATATCAATGAAGATAATACAGAAGTGTGGAGACTTATTTTTTAGTTATGCCAAAGAAATCCCAATGTCAGTTTATGACTTTTCATATGAATGTGTTTCATTTGTTTTGATTATTTTGTTTATTGTAAATTTTTCTCAAATGAATAAATTTTTTAAAGTGAAACAATGAAAGAGGATTGAATTCCCCTTGTATTAAAAAACCAAAAGAGAAAAATCTGTATGATGCACATACCATCATGAAAAATAGTTCTTTGAGTTCATCAGAGCACATTCCATTAAAAATACTTGTAAAACTTGGACAGGAATGCAACTTTGCAGTGATGGGACAGAGTTTGAAGCTTGAGAGACAGTATGGAACCTATTACATTAGAGAATGAGAGATTAGTAGTTGGTGCATGAGCCGAGATGGGACAGCAATAATCCATGCATGCATGAATTGTAAATTTCTAACCACCGTCCAACACAAGGCAAAACAGATGCTAAATCAAATATTATGATTTCAAAGGTTCCTGTTAGTATCTAAAATCAAACATCAGTCACCTCTCATTTCCAAATAAATCCGTTGATCGGGCATTTTTAGATGATGGAATCACACTTGCATGATTAGCACTTTGTCAATCAAACTTAATCTTGTCTTTAAAACCTCATCACGCAATTCATTCTTTCAGTGACGTCATCACATGACTATCAAATGTATCTGTAGTGTATATTTTTATAACTTTTTTTATATTCAAAGGAGTCATCACTTATCAAGGCCCGAAGGCTATTCGAGGATAATGGTTTATAAGTGTCAGGAGTTTAAGACAACACCATAATGATGAGTTGTAGTGGGAATTTGGTAGAATTTGATTGTTTAAGATGACTGCTTAACAAGAATTTGTTTGTATTGGACTTGAAAACAACCATATTCTAATCAGCTGGAAAGCAACACTATGGTATAGAGTTCCGCAGGCAGTTCTAGGAAAGAAACTTTGTTCATAGAATTTGTGTTAAGTTTTAGACACAGAGTAAATTGTTGACAGTGGTTGTAGCTAGACGAGTGTTTGTTGCAAATGTTTTACAGGGAAGCTGGAGGGGGATGATAGTTTCCAAATAAAATTTGACTTACACATGTGGAAAAAGGATTTTTCATTCAAGTTTCTTATTAAATGCATATTTTATTAATGTTATTACATTGATAATTTAAATTCTAACTAGGAAACGTTCTCTTTCACTCATTCATCATATCTTTTACATAGATTAAATACGTTGGAAATATAATTGTTCCTTTTATGATGATGAGCAATCACATAGTACACTGACCTCCAAAGAAGGTAATGACTGGGGAAAATGGTCTCATGAGAACAGATACTACACTAAACCCTCTTCCAAAGGAAGAAAAAGGAAATAATTCATCGGAGAATGGTCCTATGGTAACACACTACAACCCCCCCCCCCTGCGAGGATGATCTCATGAGAACAGAAGAGATACTACACTCCAAGAAAAAAGTTGAAGGTAATGCCTGAGAGGACATGACAACAGAATAAATATGCTACCCACTCACACCCTGAATTGAGCATTAAAATTACAAGTCCAGATTTGGCTTTAGACAGGCAGATACCATTCCATTTTTAACTTTTGCTCTAATTGGAAATAGACTCCTATTTGGTATAAAATCAACATCTGTTTTTATTCTCTCTCTTTCATGCACCTACACATAAAGTTATCTTGCCAGATTTTAAAAGTTGTACCTGAATGGCATTTAAGCTGGTAAACTTTGATTCTAATTTGTCAATTTTCATTTGTTATTGGCAATATGATAATGTACTTTACTGCACTTTACTTAAATTATGTGTAATATGAAAAAAGATTTCTCTATGACCTTTTTAAAAAAAATAAAAAAGTGTGGGGGGGGGGTTAACTCATTTTTAATTGGAGAATATGAGTTAACTCTTACAACTAAAATTTTATTTTTTTGTATAAGCTTAAAAAAAAAAAGCAAATAAAATCTTAAATAATTGTGTAATGCCAAATAGGTGCAGTTAATAAATGTGTGTGTGCACAATCTTCTCTCCATAAGAAATTATAAATTGTACTTAAAAATCATATGAACCAAATAAAAATTATGTGAAGAGTTTCCAGTCGAATGTTCCCTCCCACTCCTTATTTTCCTGTATGTATCATTATCGCCTCTGTTCAGTCTCAAATAGTAGATGCGTATGTAATTGTGAGGCAAAGGTTGAGCAATCCTCAACCACACCTCCCCTGAATTGGCACTGCTTTAGTCCAGTAGCAAGGAGATAAATGGGGAGCACATGCAGCACCTGGACTTCACAAATGATCACCTATTTCATTACTGACCGGGTTCAATGTTGCTTAACTTCACCAATCTTATGGGACCCGGTCTGTCATGATTATGCTGTGTGTATATATATACATATATAGTTAGACTTTTAATTTGTTAAAAACAGGAAGTTTTTAGCCTGTGTGCTTTGTCAAATTGATGGTTTAATGTTTGTTTTTGTATACTAATCTCTATTAATCCCTAACTGTGCATCAAACAACTACCATAATATTTAGTTTGCTGCACCTTATCATAGCAAAGGTCCATACAAAATTTCAGCCAGATTGAATCTGTCCATTTCACTTTTTCTTGAAGTTGATGGGAAAATATGCTTATTCAATTAAAGTTCACCCTTTATTTATACAAATCCTTTTATTTATGAAGCTTGATGTATGTTAAATATGTGATTCCGATGCAGAGATATATCGGATATAAGTGAATGGAAAGCAAGACAAGATAGATATAAAAGTGAAATGAGTTTTTCAGTTTCTTCTCTTTATTATTAACTAGCAGGGATGCCTGGCGTTGCCTGTGTGTTTGGAGGTGTAAAAGGAGGGAAAAAAATTTTGGTAGGAAGGTAGGCTCGAATGCGAAGGTGGGAAAAAAAACTAGCATCTTACCCGCTCGACTACGACGGGAGAGGAATGAAAACCGTTTTAATTTAATGATTATTTAAACAGACAGGTGCGTGAATTTAATGAGGTCAAACATCATGCCATAGAGGGAATTAAATCATACACTTTTGCTGCGAGGCAGTTGTTTTGGTTTTGTTTCGCCAACTTTGGCTGCGCTGTAGTTTTTTTTAGGGGGGGTGAGGAGCAGCTAGCAATTGTCTGATATATAAGCACAAAAGTGTCAATTTTAGCCAAAAGGCAACCAGTCTTTCTGTTACTTTTTTACTCATATCATGTTTACTGTTTGTGCAAAATTTAAAAATTCCAGGGCGTAGTTATTGAAAAAAGTGGATAGATGAGGGTGAATTTACAGCCCCTCCCCCCTCCTTTTGTTGTGGGGACCAAAAAAAACAAGTACCAAAAATATTTCCAAACTCTAAAAATAAATATTCTTCTTCTTATAAAAAAGAAGAAACAGTTTGATTTTCTTGTATGTTAATTTGTTTTCAACAATTGTTTACTTATTATGACTTTCCCCTTCATACACTAAAAAAATATCCACCTAAAATATAATTGATTTTTTTTTTTTTTTTGTTATATAAGCATCGTTTGTCAATTTCTGATTCCAAAACCGGAAGCTGTCACTAAGTAAGCTCTCTATCTATCTATCTATCTATCTCTCTCTCTCTCTCTCTCTCTCTCTCTCTATATATATATATATATATATATATATATATATATATATATATATACACACACACACTAGCAGGGGTGCCTGGGTGTTGGAGGTGTGTGTGTTGAGCAAAAAAAAGAGTGGTAGTAGGAAGGCAGGCTCGAACCCATACCGCAAAGGAGGAAAAAAACGTGACATCTTTGCTGTTACGACCATCACCAAACCGGAAGTGGCGTAGGTTTAAATTAAGGCTAGACAATCGAAAAAAGGGGGTGACTTTCGAAAATATCGGTGATAAAAGCGACCCCTCCCTGTAGAAAAGTGCCCAGTTGAGGGTGAAAAATGTTTTTAGCCAAGTTTTTGGTATTTGTCATCTGAAGGGTCGAGCTTCAAAATGATACTGATCTTGTGAAAATCTGTCGCCTCTGTTGACATGCAAACTTGGATACATACAAATTTTCGACCCAAACCGATTAAAAAGCTTGCCCTATCTCTGAATAACCTTTATGTAAAATTTCAAATGTTTAGACCAGAAATTGTCTGAGTAATTTGGTAGACTGCGGAGATCAAATTTTTAAAAACTTTGACCCCTATTATGACCCCTTAACTTTTATTGTTTTGGGCTCAAATCAAGTTATTAAGTTAGATCCATATCCAAGGAACCTATATCTAAAATTTCAAGTGTTTAAACCCAAAATTGTCGGAGGAGTTTGGTAGAGTTCTCAACAAAAGTTAAATCATTGAACTTTGACTCCCTTAACAACCAAATTTCTGGCCGAAAATGGATTACAAAGATTTTCCCAAATCTCCATACCCTGTATATCAAATTTCGAGTCTCTAGACTTAAAATTGACAGTTATTGTGTAGGGAAATGTACACAGACAGACACTTTCACTTATATATATAAATGGAGGAATATTAGATGCCATGTTTCCTTAGTGTTCAGCTATTCAAATATTCCATTAATTTGGTTGCAGTAAACCAATCAAAATAACAAAAATAAGTTCCTAACCTGGAAAAAGCAGTCCATATTTTATGTAGAGAAAGATAATAGCATGGAATAAGAAAATGAAACAATGACAAACTCAGCTGGAAAATATATCCAATTAAGAAGTCCTAGTGTGGTATGGGAGAGTGGGAGTAGATTTTTATGAACGAGGAAACATTACTCCAATTTCCTCTGAGTATGACAGTTTTGTTCTGGTCCGGTAGGTCGGAATTTATGTAGAAAATGCTAAAATGAAAGTGACTGTTAACTTCTAGAAACACATCAGTTATAGGCAGAAAGCATGATAAAGGAATTATATTTAACACCTGTGTTTATAGCCATAAAAAATGAGCACAAATTTAACCATATTCAACCATTACTTTGTCATAAAGCACTCATTCTAAGTTAAAGGACAACAATTTTTTTGTTTTCAGCGAGCTAAAAAGTTTATATATATGTATATATGCTCCACCCAATTCTCCCAGCCAACTACATCACTTTAAAGAAAATTTTTAGAGTTAAAACTAAATAGCATTTCATCTGACAAATCAATATTATCAGTTTATATTCATGACAATTTACATGAAATTCAGATCGATTACATACTGCATCTGTCCTGATATTTTGTTTAATATGACACAAATCCCTACACACAGATAATTAACCAATAAAATTTAGCAATGTTCATTAGCCAATCATATCACTGCGTTTGTAATAAGTAACATGCAAATGCCCACTAATAACGGTCAAAGTAAAGATGATTTTCTTATTCTACATTTCAATTATGGCTAGACTGCCATTCTCATTATTCTAAACAAAAATTGCTGAGGAGGGGGAGGGGATGGAAATGCAAGAGCTTTTACAAATACTGTTTGTGTTAATGTTTTTATGCATGTATTTCAGCAACGCTGTTGGAAAACAATATTTTATTTCGATAACAGTAACATTAGTCACCCTAAGCTGCATTTGAACGCTTCTAATTACAAAATCACAGAAAAAGAAAACATGATATTATGCCCATCCCAAGGGAGGTAACTTCAAAAAACTTTTTTCTTAAAGTTGCCTCCCTTACATCGTCTTAAAAAAAAAAAAAAATACGCATGTGCATCATCACTCCTGTTTCGTAAAACACTTTTCCCTTTTTTTTTTTTTTTTTTTTTTTTTTTCACTAATACAAAAAAAAAAAAAACGGGGGTACTAGTCGCGATTAGAGTTCCCTGCCGAACACCCTAAAACAAACACTGACTTCTCCCTTAGTTACCATAGTAACTAAACGATCATACATCTTTATCGACTTTGTTTTACTGTTTATGAATATTGAAATAAAAGACATTACTACGCATTTATTAATAATATCTCACTTTTAATCACTTTTATCGACTATTTTTTTTTTTACTGTTTATGTGTCACTTTTATCGACTTTTTCTTTTCTTTTTTAAATAGCATTTTCTTTTTAAATGACGACGTTTTTACTGTTTATGAATATTAAAAGAAAAATAATTACTAAACATTTATTAATAAAAAAATGGGTGCTAGTGCACTTTCACTTATGATCCGCGCTATATTTTAAATCGTATTTCTAAGCTTAATTAAAGTTTAATGTTTTTTTTATTCAATTGTAAGGTTAAAAGTAAAACGTAGTCATTTAAAAAGAAAATGCTATTTAAAAAAGAAAAGAAAAAGTCGATAAAAGTGACACATAAACAGTAAAACAGTAAAAAAAAGTCGATAAAAGTGAGATATTATTAATAAATGTGTAGTAATGTCTTTTATTTCAATATTCATAAACAGTAAAACAAAGTCGATAAAAATTCATGATCGTTTAGTTACTATGGCAACTAAGAGAGAAGTCAGTGTTTTTTTAGGGTGTTCGGCAGGGAACTCTAATCGCGACCCGTACCAAAACGGGCCCCAACTCTAATTAGGCCCTGTTTCTTAGTTTTTTGTCCGAATGAAATGAAACTTTGGTTATAACTAGTTTATTATATTCAAAACACTAGGGTCTTTGGCCTTTTTTTTCTCCGTTCTACAGCATATGTTCTAGATGGCCTCCATTTAGCTTTTGTTTTTTTGTGGGGTCACCCTGTATTCACAAATATAATAGATATCCCGAAAAATTGAGCCATAGAAAACCTTTTAACAAATATCTTAGTGATTCCCTGATGATTGAACCTTCTTTGTGATCTATGGACCCACCCTCAAACAAACGGTTTGAGTTCTTGTAATGCAGAGCCAATCCTTTTTTTACTTGGTAGGAGAAGAAGCATGTTCTCAACACCCGAGGAAGGTCGCAGGTTGCAGTGACCGAAACGTGCTAACAACACCCAAGATGCGAATAATAGTCCGATTAATCAACGTAACACAAGCATTCACATCTCATCTCAAAAATTTAGAATTGCAAGATTTTATTTCGTTATTGTAAAATTTAAAACGTGACTGCATAAATGTAATGTCAAATGGTAATCCTATTTGATTTTAACTAATTTTTTATAATTTGGAAAATATTAACCAGATGGAATGTTAAATTTTAATAAAATGTACTTTAAGGTTTGGGGATTTCTCTGTGATTTGTAAAAATCTATATATTAATACGCTTGTAACTATCTATCTATCTATGTGTGTCACACTTTCCGGCAAATTTGATTGGTTGAGAAGATTTTATTCTGTAATAGCGGATTACACATTAAAGGAACGCTCAAGGCAGAGATCAAATATTAAAAAAAATAAAATATTTTAAAATCTGTTTTTTCTCTCTCTGCCTTGAGGGTTCCATGTTAGTTCAACATCTCCTTCATGTCCAGGATGATCTCCAACTGGTTCAGGCAGACCAAACATGTTGCAATTCATGCCATTTTCCATGAATAAGGTATTCAGAAAGTGGAGAGCAACATTTTCAGCAGTTATGTTATCATATCTAAGCAGCAGATCTTCGATCATAAAATGCTTATTCTCATTCCATAAATGCAGAGCATTCACTGGCTGGTTGAAGACGCACATCATTTTTAATTTTTAATTGACGAAAACTGCGTTTCCCTCTCTCTCTATCTCTCTCTCACACTCTGTGTGTCTATCTATCTATCTATCTATCTATCGCTCCCTCTCTCTCTCAAACAAATGTAAAGAAAAATAAATAAGCTAAATGTAAAGAAAAATAAATAAGCTAAAAATTAAATAAAACTTTTGAAAATATTTTTAAATAAACATATTTATAAAACATAAATGAAGATGTATTTATTGAGAATATTTGGAGCACTGATATCGTTATTTTGGTATATACATATTTACATACATTTTACCTACCGTACTCTTCATTTACTATTTAAAAAAAAAATAGTACACAAGGCGTATTCGTCGGCCAGGGCAGTAAAGGATTAATGTAAATGTTTCAAGGTACGGATATGTGATGGGATAATGTGTATGTGAAAAAAAAAGAAAAGAAAACGTGAAATTTTCACGGGTCCAGCTAGTATTTATAATTATTGCTATTTAGCAAGTGTTATTCACATTGAGATAAAATCTATTGTATATTTTTAAATTTAACATCTTATTTGTTTCTGAATTTTTTAGATGATTGATAATTCGTTTTATTTTGATTATTCGGACTACTGTTCTCATCTGGAATATTATTTTTACAATGTTTTATTCGGTGTAGCCTCCAAACTTCTTTAGGGGTATCTTGTCGAACTCTGGAATCTGTAGAATGCTTTCATTCATTCCAACCAGACAGTGAGTCCAGATGCCGAGAGTTAGTTTAATCAAGTGTCAACTGATGAGACCGACTGTGGTATGAGATATGTTGACTTGTCTACACGGATCCATGGCACAGTGGATAAAGTACTTGGTAAATTTCTAGAGGTTATGGACTATAGAGGTTTATCAGGTTTGTGTCTAACTCTCTGACTCCATAGAAATAAATAAAAAAAAACAAACATATTTTAAGGGTGAATAAAAAAGGCAACTTTATTTACTATTTGGGAGGTATATAGAGAAGGTTCGTTTTGTGGCAGAAGAGAATGTTCGTGAAATGTGTGTGAGAAAATCAACAGAAAGAATCTTCAT